>NC_045635.1:62536830-62861473 GCF_009829155.1 Mustela erminea | reverse complement strand
TGGTGATCACAGCTTTGTAATAAAGCTTGAAATCAGGTAACGTGATGCCCCCAGCTTTATTTTTGTTTTTGAACATTTCCTTAGCGATTCGGGGTCTCTTCTGATTCCATACAAATTTTTGGATTATTTGTTCCAGCTCTTTGAAGAATACCGGTGGAATTTTGATCAGAATGGCATTAAAAGTATAGATTGCTCTAGGCAGTATAGATATTTTAACAATGTTTATTCTTCCGATCCAAGAGCATGGAATGGTCTTCCATCTATTTGTGTCTTCTTCAATTTCTTTCTTGAGTGTTCTGTACTTCCTCAAGTACAGCCCTTTAGCTCTTTGGTTAGGTTTATTCCCAGGTATCTTATGGTTCTTGGTGCCATATTAAATGGAATCGATTCTCTAATTTCCCTTTCGGTATTTTCGTTGTTAGTGTATGAGAAAGCCACTGATTTCTGCACATTGACTTTGTATCCTGCCATGTTGCTGAATTGCTGTATGAGTTTTAGTAGTTTGGGGGTGGAGTCTTTTCGGTTTTCCAAATAAAGATTCATGTCATCTGCAAATAGAGAGAGTTTGACTTCTTCATTGCCAATTTGGATACCTTTTCTCTTTGTTCTCTGATTGCTGTTGCTAGGACTTCTAATACTATGTTGAACAAGAGTGGTGAAAGTGGGCATCCTTGTCTTGTTCCTGATCTCAACGGGAAGGCTGCAAGCTTTTTCCCACTGAGGATGATATTTGCTGTGGGTCTTTCATAGATAGATTTGATGAGGTTCAGGAATGTTCCCTCTATCCCTATACTTTGAAGCGTTTTAATCAGAACGGATGCTCGATTTTGTCAAATGCTTTTTCTGCATCCATTGAGAGGACCATGTGGTTCTTCTCTCTTCTCATATTAATTTGTTGTGTCATATTGATTGATTTGCGAATGTTGAACCATCCTTGTAGCCCAGGGATGAATCCCACCTGGTCATGGTGGATAATCTTTTTAATGTGCTGTTGGATCCTGTTGGCTAGGATCTTGTTGAGAATCTTTGCATCCATATTCATCAGTGATATTGGTCTAAAATTCTCCTTTTTGGTAAGGTCTTTGCCTGGTTTGGGGATCAGGGTAATGCTGGCTTCATAGAAAGAGTCTGGAAGTTTTCCTTCGGCTTCAATTTTTTGAAACAGCTTCAGTAGAATAGGTGTTATTTCTTCTTTGAAGGTTTGGTGGAATTCCCCAGGGAATCCGTCAGGTCCTGGGCTCTTGTTCTTTGGGAGGTTTTAGATCACTGCTTTAATCTCGTTATTAGATATCGGTCTATTTGGGATGTCGATTTCTTCCTGGTTCAATTTTGGTAGTTTATAGTTTTCCAGGAATGCATCCATTTCATCTAGGTTGCTAAGCTTATTGGCATATAACTGTTGATAATAACTTCTGATGATTGTTTCTACTTCTTTGGTGTTCGTTGTGATCTCTCCCTTTTCATTAATAATTTTATGAATTTGGGCTTTCTCTCTTTTCTTTTGGATTAGTGTGGCTAATGGTTTATCAATCTTATTGATTCTTTCAAAAAACCAGCGTCTAGTTTCATTGATACGTTCTACTGTATCTGTGGTTTCTACCTCATTGATCTCAGCTCTAATCTTGATGATTTCCCTTCTTATGTGTGGAGTTGGTTTGATTTGTTGTTGATTCTCCAGTTCTTTAAGGTGTAGAGACAGCTGGTGTGTTCTGGATTTTTCAATTTTTTTGAGGGAGGCTGGGATGGCTATGTATTTTTCCCTTAGGACCGCCTTTGCTGTATCCCATAGGTTTTGGACAGAAGTGTCTTCATTCTCATTGGTTTCCATGAATTGTTTCAGTTCTTCTTTGATCTCCTGGTTGATCCTAGCATTCTTAAGCAAGGTGGTCTTTAGCTTCCAGGTGTTTGAGTTCCTTCTGTACTTTTCCTTGTGATTGAGCTCCAGTTTCAAAGCATTGTGATCTGAGAATATGCAGGGCATAATCTCAGTCTGTTGGTATCGGTTGAGTCCTGATTTGGGACCCAGTATGTGGTCTATTCTGGAGAAGGTTCCATGTGCACTTGAGAAGAATGAGTATTTTGTTGTTTTAGGGTGGAATGTTCCGTATATATCTATGAGGTCCATCTGGTCCAATGTGTCATTCAATGCTCTTGTTTCTTTACTGATTTTCTGCTTCAATGATCTGTCTGTTTCTGAGAGAGGCATGTTAAGATCTCCTATGATTAGTATATTCATATCAATATGACTCTTTATCTTGATTAACAGTTTTCTTAAGTAATTGGCTGCTCCCATATTGGGAGCATAGATATTTACAATTGTTAGATCATCTTGGTGGATAGTCCCTTCAAGGATTATGCAGTGTCCTTCTGTATCTCTGACTACAGTCTTTAGTTTAAAGTCTAATTTATCTGATATGAGAATCGCTACCCCAGCCTTCTTTTGAGGCCCATTGGCATGAAAGATGCTTCTCCATCCCTTCACTTTCAGTCTGCGTGTATCTTTAGGTTCAAAATGGGTCTCTTGTAGACAACATATGGATGGGTCTTGTCGTTTTATCCAATCTGCAACCCTGTGCCATTTTATGGGTGCATTTAGGCCCTTCACATTGAAAGTGATTATTGATAGATACGTTTTTATTGCCATCGAGTTACCTTTGAAGTCTTTCTTTTTGTAGACTGTCTCTATATTTCTGTTCAATGCTATTCTTGGGATTTTTCCTCTTTTATAGAACCCCTCTTAATATTTCCTGCAGTGTCGGCTTGGTGGTTGCATAGTCTTTTAAGCCTTGCCGGTCTTGAAAACTCTTTATCTCTCCATCCGTTTTGAATGTCAGTCTTGCTGAATAAAGTATTCTTGGCTGCATGTTCTTCTCCTTTAGTGCCCTGAATATATCTTGCCATCCTCTTCTGGCTTGCCAGGTCTCTGTGGACAGGTCTGACGTTATTCTGATGGGCTTCCCTCTGTAAGTAAGGAGCCTCTCTGCCCTGGCGGCTTTCAAGAGATTATACCTACAACTATAATTCCTCAATTTGACTATCAGGTGTCGTGATATTTTTTTGGAATGTATAATCTTGGGGGGAGACCGTTCAGCCTCTAGACATGAACGCTGGTTCCATTCGCGAGATTGGGAAAATTTTCATGAAGGACTTGTTCTACTATATCTTCTAGACTTCTTTCTTTCTCCTCCCCTTCAGGGATTCCAATAATTCTGATGTTGGAACGCTTCATGGCATCATTTATTTCCCTGATTCTGTTTTCGTGTTTTCTAAGCTGGGTGTTCCAGGCTTCCTCCTGATCCTTTCTCTCTGTCTTTCAGATCACTAATTCTATCTTCTGTCTCAGTTACCCTAGCTTTGAGAGAGTTTAGATTAGATTGGAACTCATTGAGAGCATTGTGAACCTCCTCCCTGGTAGCTTTAAGCTCCACCCTAACATTGTGAACATTCTGTCTGGTCGCTTTCAGTTCGGCCCTAATCAATTCTGTTTGGTCATCCATGGCTTTTTCCAACCTAGCTATTGCCTGGATAATTGTTAGCCTGAATTCTCTTTCCGACATATTGTCTATGTTGATAGCCGTTAGCTCTGTTGCAAACGGTCCATCCTCTGTATTTTTCTTCTATTGGGGATTCCTCCTCCTAGTCATTTTGGTGGGAGATGACTGAACAGATGTAGCTGGATGTGTCAACTGTGGTGCAGTCAAGGTGCACCCTGGAACACTTCTGAGCAATCAGGATTCCCCACCCAAACGAGAGACAAAAGAAAAGAAAAAGAAAAAGAAAAAAAAGAAAAGAAGAAGAAAAAAGAGAGAGAGACAGGAAAGAAAGGGAAGATGAAAAAGAAGGTTCAGCCCAGATGGGCCCCAAGGTAAGATTTATGAAGTAGACAAACAAAAAGAGATAAAAAGACTGATACAAGTATATGACAAGAGAAAAAAATATATATATGCAAATAAAGAAAGAACCTCGTCAAAAAGAACCACAAGTGTAAAATTTATATGCTATCAGGACAAACACAAAACACACTGAAACACTGGTGGAAGAAGATGGGAGAGTTCTTATAAATTCTCAGTGTGTGCGAGGAAGGTTGTTTTGATTCTTCCTGGATGTATCTTGATATCTTTGTTAAAGGACTCAACTTCCCTAAGATAAAGGGGATTAAAAATTGGTTTACCGGGACACCTGGGTGGCTCAGTGGGTTAAAGCCTCTGCCTTTGGCTCAGGTCATGATCCCAGGGTCCTGGGATCGAGTCCCGCATCGGGTTCTCTGCTTGGCGGGGAGCCTGCCTCCTCCTCTCTCTCTGCCTGCCTCTCTGCCTCCTTGTGATTTCTGTCTGTCAAATAAATAAATAAATCTTTAAAAAAACATTGGTTTACCTATAGGGGTAGTACTGATTGGGGAAAGGGGATAACTTTGAATTTTAACTCTATATGAATACTAGAGGATAAAAATTAAAAGGAATAAACTAGACTAAACTAAAATTTAAAGAAAGGAATTCAAAAAATAAAAATGCAAAAGAAAAACATAGGTGTATGTATCAAAAAGTTCAGGTTAGGAAGGTATTATGGAATTTGGTGTACTGTACAACTCGCTGTGATGGTAAACAGGTTAAAAAAATTACCTATGTGTAAAAAAAAAAAAATGAACCGGAATAGTGGGAACGAGTGAACAGTACAAGTTTTCCTTAGTAGTGGTTGATCTCTTGTAGTCCTTTTTTTTTTTTTTCTTGGTTTGTTTTCTGGGGGATGGGCCTGCCACGTGGGTTGTCAATGATGTTTCATGATTTAAGTCCTCCCGCCCCCCTCAAGGGGGTGGGCTCTGAGGAAACTGGTTTTTTTCCGGCTTTTGTTCTCTGGCAGTTTTTATGCTTGTTCACTTTTTTTTCTCTCACCTCGACTGCCTTTGATGGTTTTTGTAGTTTTAGAGGAAAACAAACCACACCCTGATCTCCTTCCCAGAGAGAAGCCTCAGTCTGGGTGCAGAGCCTAAATAAGTTCCCCCTTGGCCGCTGGCAGAGCAGGCCTCAAGTTGCAGACCCTGGGGGCGCAGGATCTTTTGCTGGTACCCAAAGCCAAGGCAGTGGCAGCTGTCTTGGAGCTCTGGACCACCAGAAAGGTTCCAAGCAGCAATTGCACACTGAGATTTTGCTGCTGGCCCGGGCTGGGAGTGCCCGGCTTGCGCGCACCTCTTTCAGAGGCGGCTATGGGTCGGGCGTGTGTCTCCGGCACTGAGAACGGGGCGCTGGTCCTTAAGCACCAGGCTGGGCTTTTGCGCACCTCTGTCAGGGGAGCGTTTGGGGCGCGCGGCTTAGGCTTTGAAACAATGGTGCGGGTCAAAGAGTGCCGGCCGGGCCTTTGTAACTCAGGGGAGCATGAGGGACGTGCGCGCGGATCTCAAGCTTTGTGGTAGGACTCGCGCGTTCTGCCGACCGGGTGCACTGGTGGCTTAGGGACCAAGAGCTGGTTTCTCTGCCCCACTCCCTCTGCCTCAGCGCCAGGGAGGCTGTCCTGGGACCGGGGACCCAAGCCCCTATCCCTAGCCGCCCCGATTCCCACAATTCCCCCCCCCCCCGCGATCCTTTGCTCTTTTGGAGTGCTTGCAACCAGTCTCCAAGTTAATGCTGGTCCCCAGACGCAGGGCACTCTCCCTCGTATTGGGGTATTACTTTCCAACTGGTCGCCTCTGGTGGCTCCCTCCCCCTTTTGTTTATCTTCCGATATCAGTCTGCCGTTCCCATTCCGCTTTACCTGCCCACTGGCATCTTCTGCCCCTGTAGAGATCCAGATGTGTATAATCCTGATTTCAGGCTGATTTCATGGGTGATCGGAGTTCTTTGGTAGGTAATCAGCTCACTTTGGGGTACTGGCTGAAAAGGCGCCTCCTCCTACTCCCCTGCCATCTTGTCCCCCCCACCCAAACAGTTTTAATATCTCTTTCCTCACTCCCTGCTAGGTCCAGCACATCAGAGCCATCCCATGCCTCTCCACCTGCTTGGGAAACTCCATATGGGAACCAAAATGCATGGTAAAACAATAACTAGACTTCCACTGTTAGTAATAAGCCCCAATACTTGGTACAATTGGATGGGTATCAGCTAGAAGAGCAGTTGTAGGAGCTTTCTTGTCAACATAAAACATTCCACAAGGGTGCCTGGACATCTCAGTCAGTTAAGTGTCTGACTCTTGATTTTGGCTCATGTCATGATCTCAGGGTGGTAAGATCAAGCCCCATATTAAGCTCCACACTCAGCATGGAGTCTGCTTGAGATCCTCTCCCTCTGCCCGCTCCCAACTGCTCATGTTCTAAATACATACATACATACATGCACTCTAGAATATGTCATAAGTTTCCCTCAGGCAAACCTGGTAACAATGTGCCCAAACCCAGGAAAAAGTAATATCTATTCTGCCATTGTTCCTTTATCCTGACTGATACACCAAAGTATCTCACCTCAACCAACTAAAACCAAGCTACAAACACTAACAGGTGTTCTATCAATCACCTTAGTCTTCCCTCACTACTTCTCAAAACACACTGTAATTTTGACATTCTTTTTCTCTACCCCATTCACCCATCCACACAACTCCCTGCTGCCATTGATCCCAACTCATTTGTATTTGTTCCTGCTCTCACCGTTTAATGTCTTTGGCTCTGGGTGTCTGGTTCGGTTTGGCTTCAAATTCCTGCCTCTAGCACTCTTTGATGTGAAATAACCTCCAGTCAATTTGCCCTCCTTCTTAGTCCTCATCTTTTATACATTGTTTTTAGCTTGATTTGTCTTCTGGTTTGGGCATCCCAAGATGGCAGTGGGCATCCCTCCTACCACTGGGCCCCGTGAAACCCAATAAAACCCAATCTCCACTTATTTCCATATAGAGGCTGGATGTGATTTGGATCTTCTAGTTTTTATGTCTGTAGTTAGACTCTGGTATTTGAACTTTGTCTTTCTCCTAGACCAGTAGATGGCACATATCTTACACAGAGTAAAAACTTCAGACCAATAAATTTTAGGTCATATAATCTCTGTCACAACTACTCAACCATGCTATTATTGTGCAAAAGTAGCCAGAAACTGTAGGTTAAAACCATGAATGAGTTCCAATAACAATTTATTTTTAAACAGTCAATAGATTGTCTCGCTGGCTCTTGACCTCCCATGTTACTCTGGATACTATCTATCCCTATCATAAGCCTTCTGCCCCAGGCTATTTGACTGATGCCTAGGCTACCATATGAGAGGAAGATTTACACAAAATTTATCATGTCTAGAAATTAAAGTTATCTTCCCCCACCAAAGCTGTTCTCCTCAGACCCCTAGCATGGTTACTCAAACACTGTTCATTCAGGCATTGAACTTAGAAATGTGGTAGCTTTGACCTATCCCCTTTCTCACTTGCCAATTTGTCAACAAGTTCTGTTGAGTTTTTCCTCCAAAACACTCTTATATTTGCCCACTCTACTTCCTCCGCACTTCCTCTTTGACCCCTCTTGATTTAGTCCACTGTAATATATTACGGCAAGACCAGATTACTTGCAATATACTGTGATGTTTCACAAATCCAGTACCTACTCCTTTTTTCCTAGAATCCCCTCCGCTTTAACTCCCACCTTTTATATTCTTGGTGAACTTTTATTCAATATTCAAAATGTAGCTCAGACTTTCCCTAATACATGTAACCACTGCCTCTTCAAGCTTACTTGTTTAAATAGCACAATTGATCTAAGAGATATATTCCAAAAGCCAAAATTCTTGAATAATGGAAAATTTAGATTAAGATGGTAGAATAAGAGGTTCTCCACACATATCCCTTTAAAGTGACAATAATTTGATAGCAATCCACACACAGGAGTGCCTTTGAGACAAATTTGATATCCAGGTAAAAGATGCAAAATCCCAGTAGAGTCCAAAACTAAGAAGGGTCATTTTGAGAGGCAGTCATATGCCCACAGGGCAGGTTTGCCAACTGTGGTCTTGGGTACAGAAATAGAAACAAACCTATCCCCCTGGGGACTCAGCTACAGCCCCATTTGGCCTTGGTCCTATCTTCTGCACCATCTGCCAAGGGAACCAGGAAAATATATGCCCACCAATGCCTTAGGTAACAGGCTTACCAACATTGGTCCAACTCTCAACATTGAAGATGCCTTGTGGTTAAGCTCCATCCTCTCTCAGCAATGGTCTGAGAGCAATCCTGTCCACTGAGGGATCTGGCATGAGGCACACCCATCCATAATCCCACAAACAGGTCTAAAGGCTTTGGACCTGGCTGTGGACATAGAAGCAGCACTGTGACTTGGTTCCAGTCCTTCTCAGGTACAGTCCAGAGCCATTCTTGCCCATCCAAGGAACTTCCCAGTAACCTGGTAGGAACCCTCTACAATTTCCAGCAGGAGTTACATCTATCCATATACCTGATAACAGGCCTACCAGCTGCAAGCCCTGAAAAAGAATGTTATCCTAGCCCCAGTCCTACTGAACGAGGTCCTGGAGGCAGTCCTACCAGCCCAGGTACTAGGCAGGGTTCACAGCTGCCTAAGCCACTGGTAACAGAAACACCAACCAGTACCCATGATAAACCCAGCATCAGTCACATGACTCACATCAATGCTACTCAACTGAAGTCCTGGATGCAATACTGTCAGTGCAGGGACCCAACAGGAAAAGGTCTAATCTTCCAAAATCAGTCTGTAAAGACTGTAAAAGAGGTTTGGTCCTTTAAGTGCACAGATACCAAACAAGGCTGCAAGAATAATGAAGAATCAAGCAAATATGATACCAACAGAGGGAAGTAATAAATCTCTAGAAACTGATCCCAAAGAAATGCATTTCTATAAATTGACTGATAAGGAATTCAAAATATTCATCTTAAAAAAGTCAAACGAGATGCAAGAGAAACAGATAACTAAACAAAATCAGAAATAACTGCATGAAAATGAGAATTTTAATAAAGAAATAGAAACAATTAAAAATGAACCTAAAGCTAATCAATAAAAGATCAAAACTGAAAAATTCAGTATAGTGCTTCAGCAGCAGACTCAATCATGCAGAAGTAAGAAACAGCAAACTTGAAGAGAGGTCATTTGAAATTAGTAATTAATGGAACAACAACAACAAAAAAGAACGCAAAAGAGTGAAGAAGGCCCACAGGGCCTATATGACAATACAAGGATACAAAGGTTATATGCATTATAAACATCAAAGAAGGAGAAAAGAAAGAGAAAGGGGCAAAAAAGTTTATTTAAAGAAATAATGGCTGAATGCTTCCCAAATTTGGGGATGGATATGGATATCCACATTCATGTAGCTCAAATATCCCCAAATAAGATCAAACCAAAGATTATCCAAAGACACATTATAAACAAATTATAAAAAGTCTAAGACACAAAACTTTGAAGTAGCAAGAGAAAAGCAACTTGTCACATAAAAGGGAACCCCCCATAAGTCTACCAGCAGAGCTCACAGCAGAAACCTTACAGGGCGGGGATGCCTCACTTGGTTAAATGTCTGCCTTAGTCTCAGATCATGATCTCAAGGTCCTGGGATTCAGTCCAACTTTAGGCTCTTTGCTCAGCAGGCAGCCTACTTTGCCCTCTGCCACTCCCCCTGCTTGTGCACTCTCTCTCTCTGACAAACAAACAAATAAACAAATAAATAAAATATCTTAAGGGGAAAAAAAAAGAAACCTTATAGTACAGGAAGGAGTGGAATGGCATGTTCACAGTACTCAAGGAAAAAGGTGCCAATCAGAAATACTATATCCAGAAAAGCTATTGCTCAGAAGTGGAGAGATAAAGACATTCTCAGACAATTTAGAGCTGAGGAAGAACATCACTACTAGACCAGCCTTACAACAAATGTTAAAGGGAGTGTTTCAAGTTGAAATGAAAGAAAGCTAAGAAACAACATGAAAACATATGGAATCATAAAGTAAAAGTAAATATATAGTCAAATTCAAAACACTCTAATAATGTAATAGTGGTATGTAAATCACTGAACTCTAGAAAAATGTCAAAAAACAAAAGTATTAAAAATTTACCATGGGGCACCTGGTTGGCTCAACTGGTTAGGCACCCTACTCTTGATATCAGCTCAGTTCAAGATTTCAGGGTTGTGAGATCAAGCCCCATGTGGGACTTGGTGCTTGGTGGGGAGTCTGCTGGAGATTCTCTCTCTCTTCCCCCAACTCATGTTCTCCTCTTTCTCTAAAATAAATAAATAAATCTTTAAAAAATAACTATAGCTACAATAATTGTTAATGGATGCCCAATATAAAAAGATGTGAAGGGTGATATCAATAGTATAAAATGTGGGAGAGGAATAAAAGTATTAAGTTCCTTCAAGTGGCTGAAGTTCTTATTAGTTTAAAACAGAAGTGCTATAATTATGTTTTATGTAAGCACCATGGTAACCACAAAATAACCTCTAGTACATACACAAATGATAAAGAAAATTAAAGCATATTACTAGAAAAAATAGAAAAGAAGACAGTAAGAGCAAAGGACAGTCAGAAAACAATGAACAAATTTGCAATAGTAAGTTCTTATCTATTAATAATTACTTTAAGTACAAATGGATTAAATTCCTCAATCCAAAGACACAGAGTGGCTAAATGCATTTTTAAAAGTTCTAATAATATGCTGTCACCAAGAGATTTATATTAGCTTTAGGGGTATAAGAAAAAGCAGGGATGGGGCTCGAGATTCCTAACCCAGAAACTCACAGAAAAAAAAAAATCACAACAATCCAGTTCTCTAGCCCAGCTTGCAGGTGTTGCTGGACATCAGGAAGCCAGAAGCCACCGGCTCCAAGCAACCCCCGTGGCTAAGGCTACAACCAATTCTGCTCCTGCAAAAACTAGACCAGAGCAGCCTGAGCAACAGTGGACCCCAGCAACTGACCTTTCATCGACTTTTTCCCCGATTATAACGTGAAAAATCATGCCTAGCAGTAGAGATTTAACATGCTAATTAGACATGCAATAGATAATAAAACATGATCTTTAAGTGTGCAGTGTTGGTAAGTCCCTCCCTTCAGAGTGAGTCTTAGAAAATATATTATAAGCCCCAAGGAGTGACTGTGGAAGCAGTCAAAGGTCACCAGAGTTCCTACTCTAGGGCTGTTGAACTCAACGGCCCGTAGGAGCAGGATTCCAAGATCCCCAGGGGCAGGGCATAAGTGTGGAGCCATGAAAGAATGTGACCCTCAGTCTCCCCTTTCTGCACCTGGTGATTGCCAGCCCAAACACCCCGCCCCTCCCTTATCCCATGACTGCCTCCCTGCATGCCTTCACGTAGGGGAAAATGCAAGTCTGCTTCAAGATATTTGCCATCCCTTTGTACTCCTTTCCCATGCTTGGAGGCATCTGTCCTTGCTTTTCTGATAAAAACAAAACAAAATAAAAGCTATGTGCAGGATTCAGCTGCTGCTGCTCTCCCTTGCAGAGGCAGCCCTGCACTGCCATTCAGATTGGTGTCTGAGAACTTTATTTCAGTGTGTGACCACACCTGTCTCTACATGCTTAAACATCACCTTCTTCCCTGCCTAAGCCTCTTTAAAGCCTTTCCTACCAGCCAGCCTGAGAACAGTTTCCTTTGTGCTTTCTCTCTTGTGCTCAAGCATAAGCCCCAATACCTTTGTCTGGAACTCTCTTTAAGCATCTTGTCAATTTATATTGCTTGGAGAGCCCAAGGGCCCAGTTCAGTAACAGGCACATGTTGGTTGAAAGTGAAGGGATGAAAAAAGTTATTCCATGCAAACAGTAACCAAAACAGAGAAGAAGTGACTGTACTTAGCAGGCAAAATGGGCTTTCACTCAAAATCTGTCACAATAACCAAAGATCACTAGACAGTGATAAAGGAGTCAGTTCATCAAAGGATATAGCAATGTAACTATAAATGCTTTCCATAGTGGAGCACTTGAATAGGTAAAAGATATATTAACAGAACTGAAGGGAAAATTAGACAGCAGTTCAATGACAGTACAGGACTTTAATATTTCACCTCAGGGACCTAAAACAAACTAAGACCAGGTTAGCAAAAGGAAGGAAATAATGAAGATTAGAACAGCAAAAACTACTAGAAACTGAATAAACAATAGAAAAGATCAGCAAAACTAATAGTTGAGTTTTTTAAAAGATAAGCAAGCTTGACAAATTTTTAGTTACACTAAAAAAGGAGAGACTTAAATAAACAAACTTATAAATGAAAGAGGAGACATAGCAACTGATACCAAGAAATAAAAAGGATCATGACAGATTACTATGAGCAGTTATACACCAACACTTCGGATAACCTAGAAGAAATGGATACATTTCTAGAAATACACACCCAACTAAGGCAGAATCATGAAGAAATAGAGAATCTCAACCAGTAAAGAGTGAGGATTTTTGAATCAGTAATCTAAATCTGTCAACAAAGAAAAGTCCAGGGCCAGGGGCACCTGGGTGGCTCAGTGGGTTAAGCCTCTGCCTTCGGCTCAGGTCATGATCCCAGGGTCCTGGGATTGAGCCCCACATCGGGCTTTCTGCTCTGCAGGGAGCCTGCTTCCTCCTCTCTCTCTGCCTGCCTCTCTGCCTACTTGTGATCTCTGTCAGATAAATAAAGAAAAAATCTTAAAAAAAGAAAAAAAAAAAGAAAAAGAAAAGTCCAGGGCCAGGTGGCATCACTGGTAGATTCTAACAAACATTTAAAAAGTACTATGACAATTGTTTTCAAACTTTTCTCCAAAAATTGAATAGAAGGGAACACCTCCAACTCATTTTACAAGGCCAGCATTACCCTGAATCAAGGCCAAAGGAGGACACTAAAAGAAAAGAGAACTACAGGGTAATATCTCCGATGAACATGGATGCAAAAGTCCTCAGCAAAATACTAGCAAACCAAATTTAACAGCATATAAAAAGGATCACATACTATAATCAAGTAAGATTTATTCCTGGGATGCAAGGATGGTTCAATGTATACAACTAATAAATGTGATATACTGCAGTAATGGAATAGCAAATAAAAATCATATGGCCATCTCAATAGATGTAGAATATACATTTGACAAAATTCAACATCTTTTCATGATAAAAACTTCTAACAAATAAGGTATAATAAAAATTCCTTCAACATAATAAAGACTGTTTATGATAAGCCCACACTTAACATCATAGTCAATGATGAAAATCTAAAAGCTTCTTTAAGAAACAAGACAAAGATGCCCACTTTCACCACTTCTATGCAAAACCGTGCTTAAAGTCCTAGCCAGATCAACTATGCAAGAAACGGAAATAAAAGGCATTCAAATCATAAAGGAAAAAGTAAAATTGTTGTTGTTTGCAGATTACATGGTTTTACATAGAGAAAACTCTAGAGATTCCACCAGAAACCTTTTAGAAGAAATAAATGAATTTAGTAAAGTTGCAGGATACAAAATCAACATACAAAATCAGTTGCATCTCTATATACAAATAATAAACTATCTGAAAGGGAAGTTGGGAAAATCGTCTCAATTATAATTGCATCAAAAAGAAAAATAGAAATAAATTTAACAGCAGAAATGAAAAATCTATACACTAAAAACTATAGGACATTGGTGAAAGAAATTGGACAAGACACAAATAAATGGTAAGGTATTTAGTGGTCATGAATTGGGAGAATTACTATTGTTAAAATGTCCATGTTACTTAGAGTGATCTATAGATTAAATGCAATCTCTATCAAAATTCAAGTGGTATTTTTCATAAAAATAGAAAAATTATAAAAATCATATGAAACCATAGAAGACTGAATAGTCAAAGGAATCTGGGTTAAGAAAAAACTGGAAGCATCACACTGCCAGCTTTCAAAGTCTATTACAAAGTTCTTTTAATCGAAACAGAATGGTACTGGCATAAAAACAGATACATAGGTCAATGGAACAGTATAGAGTCCAGAAATAAACTCATACATATGCAATCTACTAGTATTTGACAAAGGTGCTAATAATACATAACGGGGAAAGGATAGTCCCTTTAATAAATGGCACTAGGAAAACCAGATATCCACATGCAAAAGAATAAATTTGGAACCTATCTTGCAACATACACAAAAATCAACTCAAAATGGATTAAAGGCTTAAATGTATAATCTTAAACTGTAAAACTTAGAGAAGAAAACATAGGGAAAATGTTCCTAGACACTGATCTTAGCAATGATTTTTTCTGGATAGGACACAGAAATCAAATATAACAAAAGCAAAAATAAACATGTGGTATTTTATCAACTAAAAACTCCTCCACAGCAAAGGAAACAATCAACAAAATAAAGCAGCAACCCACAGAATGGGAGGAAAAATACTTGCAAATCAGTATCGAGGTTCCCCTTGATAAAGGGACTAGGCTTCCTTGAAAAGGGACTTACCCAATTATTCAATAGCACAAAATAACCAAAAAATGTAGAAAGGATCTTAATAGTCATTTTTCCAAGGAGGACATACAAATGGCCAAGAAGTATATGAAAAGGTGCTAAGCATTGGGGAAAGCAATCATCAAGGAAATATAAATTAAAACCACAGTGACATATCACCTCACAGACATTATAATAGCTAATATCAAAAAGAAAAGATAACAAGTGTTTCATTTATCTATCCACCCAGCAACAAAGATTTTGAGACTATTTATGAGACTATTACTCTTTTTGTTACTCTTTGTTCTTTTGTTTTATTTTTTAGATTCCACGTGTATGTGAAATCATATGTTATTTGTCTGAATGTCTAACATTCCAATACTGTAATAATTTTATATGGTTACAAATGGTAACTGCACTTATCATCATGAGAACTTCATATTTAAGTAATTATCAAATCAATATGTTGTATATGCAAAACTAATATATTATATGTCAATAATTATATTAATTGAATATATAAAAATATATTCAATTTCAAATTGTGTTTTTAATTTAAAAAAGATAAATGTTGGCAAGGGTGTGGAGAAAAGGGAACACTTGTCCACTGCTGGTAGGAATGTAAATTGGTAGAGCAATTATGGAAAACAGTACTGAGGTTCCTCAAAAAATTAATGATAGAACAACTATGTGACCCAGCAATCATACTTTTGAGTACATATCCAAAAGAAAAGAAACTTGTATCTCAAAGAGATATCTAAGCTCATATGTTCATTGCTGCCTTGCTGACAGTCTTCAATATATGGAAACTACCTACTGTTTGTTAATGGATGAATGGATACAAAAATATAATGGAATATTTTTCAACCATGGAAAAAAAGAAATACTGTCACTTGCAACAACATGGATGTACTTGTAGGACATTATGCTAAGTGAAATAAGCCAGGCCCAGAAAACATACTATATGATCTCACTTATATGTGGAACAAAAAAGGTAAATTCATAGTAGCAGAGAGTAGAAGGTAGTTGCTGTGGGCTGGGGTCCGGGGGAAGGAATAAGGAAATGCTGGTGAAAGGGTACAAACATAGTGTCATACGATGAATAAGATATGGAGATCTAATGCACAATATGACTATAAATTAATAATATTGTATACTTGAAATTTACTAAGAGTGTAGAACTTAAGTGTTTTTACTATATATACAGATACACACAATGGTAAGTACAATGACATATCACCTCATACCTGGAAGAATGGCAATCATCAAGTGTTGGAAGAATGTGAAGAAAAGGAGATTATTTATGCACTGTTGGTAGGACTATAAATTGGTTCAGCCACTAAGGAGAATACTATGGAGGTTCTTCAAAAAAATTATAACCTACCATACACTCCAGAAATCCCCCTTTTGGATATATATACAAAGGAAATCAATGGGGTTACCAAAAAGACATACACACTTCCCACGTTTATTGCAGCATTCATAATAGTCAAGAGAGGAAAACAACCTAAGTGCCTGTCAATAGATACATGGATAAATAAGTAAATAAGACTGGATTTTATAAATATATATACATATATGCGTGGGTGTGAATATATATGTGTGTGTGTGTGTGTGTGTGTGTGTGAGAAATACTGTTCAGCCATGAGAAAAAAGAAGTTCTGCCAATTTTAACAACATGGATAGATCTTGAGGATATTATGCTAAGTGAGATAAATCACACAGAAAGACAAATACTATATAATATCTCTCATATGTGAAATCTAAAAGAACTGAAATCATAAAAGCAGAAAGTAAAATGGTAGTTACCAGAGACTGGGAGTGGGGAATAAGAGAGATGTTTAAGGGTACATACTTGCAACTAATAGATAAATAAGTTTCTAAAAACCCAATACACAACACAGCGATTATAGAGGACAAAACTATATTGTAAATACTAAACTTACTAAAAGAATAGATCATAAATGTTCCCATCACTAAAGAATGATAATTATATGATAAGATAGAGGTATTAGCAATGGCAATCAAACTGCAATAGGAATGTATCAAATCAATATATTATACACCTTAGGGGTAGAGGAAGATGGTGGTGGAGCAGGAAGACATTAGGCTTGCCTCATTCTACAAAAACAACTAGGTAACTATCAAATCATCCTAAATACTCCAGAAATCAACCTGAAGGCTGAAAGAACAAATTATACAACTAAAGAGAGAGTAGAGGTCACATCAAAGAAGGTGGTTCAGGAAGTGCAGAGACATGCTTTAGGGGAGAAATGGAAAATCAGTGCTGTGGAAGGGAGGGAGCTCTGGTTGCAGAGAAGGGCAAGAGAGAGAGGAGCCTACAGGAGAATGCATAAGGAGAGCATCTCCCCAAAGCCATATCTTGGAAAACAAGAAAGGCTGAATTTCATTAGTTCTTACAAGCGGCAGGGCTTAAAGTCTGGAGTTTTAAAGGTCAACAGATTTGGCTAGGGTAGAGCCCCGAGGGAACAGCCCTGCTCCCAGAGAAAAGGCAAACAAACACCTGGGGGGCATACAATACAGAAACAGTAATTTGAGGAACCCGTGCTACAAACCAGGGATAGGGGGTGGAGGCAGAGGTGGTGGCAGGGGGTGGGGGTAGAGTGGGGAGCTGGGGGGTTGGGGGAAGATTATTCTCTCCTCTAGGAGTGCTTCACTGGGAGGTGGCTTTCACAGAGATTCCTCTCTGAGAAGAAATAAACTGGCTGGTACCATTTCCCTCCTCCGTCCCTCAGCATAAACACAGATGCATAGGCAGGAAGCAACCCAGCACCATCACTGTCTGCCTAACTTGCTTACACCAAGACCTGCCCTGCTGAGCTCTGGCTGGACTGCCCTTCTCAGTCATCTATGCCTCAGTCCCAAAGAGAGACACATTTCCTTTGGAAGACAGCACACACCCCTGACCCCACAACATATCCCAACCAGAGAGTTCTGCAGGGCCTCAGTTCTCATGGAAGTGGTGTCAGGTCTCATTTCACAAGCAGACCAGAGCACACCTAGTTAAAACTCTTCACAGCCAGTCTAGGGACCAAACACTGCACACAGCAGGCAAGGACAGACTCCATGGATGACTGGCCTGAAGGATAGAGCAGACAAAACACAATAGCAGAGTGCAAACAGCACATACCAGAGACACTCCCTGAAACATGAAGCCCTGGACACTACATGACTTCTTCTTCATAAGGCCATTACTTTCAGGAGCAGGAGACATAACTGGCTTTTCTAACACAGAGAAGAAGGCAGAGACAGACAAAATGTCAAGACAGAGGAATTTATCTCAAATGAAAGAACAAGATAAGGCCATGACCAGAGATGTAACCAAAATAGATATAAGTAACATACCTGATGGAGAACTTAAAGCAACAATCATAATGATACTCACTGGCCTCAGAAAAAAAAAATAAGGTATCAGTGAGACCCTTCCCACAGAAATAAAAGTTAAAAAAGACTTGGTCGGAGATGAAGAATGTGATAAACAAGATTGGAAATAGGCTTGATGCAATGAACAGCAGGCTAGAAGAAGCTGGGGAATGAATTAGTGACCTAGAAAACAAAACGATGGAAAATAATGAAGCTGAACAGAAGAGAGAAAGAAGAATTATGTAACATGAGACTAGACTTAGGGAACTCAGTGACTCCATCAGATGTAATAACAATTATATTATAGGAGTCCCAGAAGAAGAAGAGAGAGAAGGGGGGCAGAAAATTTATTTGAAGAAAGAAGACTTGAATATTTCCCTAATCTGGGGAAGGGAACAGACAACCATATCCAGGAGGAACAGAGAACTCCCATCAAAATCAACAATAGCAGGCCAACATCAAGACATATTATAGTTACATTTTCAAAATACAGTGATAAAGAAAACATCTTAAAAGCAGCAAGACATAAGAATTCCTTAATTTATAAGAGAAGACCCATAACGCTAGCTGGAGATTTCTCAATAGAAACTTGGCAGACCAGATGGCAGTGGGATGATAAATTCAAAGTGCCAAACGGAAAAAATCTGCAGCCAACAATACTCTATCCACCAAGGTTGTTATTCAGAATAAGTGAGAGATAAGGAGTTTCCCAGACAAGAAAAAACTATAGGAGTTTGTGACCACTAAAGCAGTCCAGCAAAAGATATTAAAGGGGACTCTCTGAGGGCAAAGGAGAGACCAACAGCAACAAAGACAAGAAAGGATCAAAGAAAATCTCCAGAAACAATTACAAAACAAGTAATGAAATGAAAATAAATATATATCTATCAATAATTACTTCGAATGTAAGTGGACCAAGCACTCCAATCAAAAAACATAGGGTTGGTACCTGGGTGGTGTAGTTGGCTGAGTGTCGAACTCATGATTTCAGCTTGGGTCATAATCTTGGGGTCCTGAGATCGAGCTCTGCATTGGGCTCCATGCACAGTGCAGAGTCTCCTTGGAATTGTCTCTCCCTTATCCCTCTGCTCCTCCCCGCTGGTCTCTCTCTCTCTCTCTCTCTCTCAAATAAATGAATAAATCTTAAAAATATATATATATATAGGGTGTCAGAATGGATAAAAAACAAGATCCACCCACATGCTGACTACAAAAGACTCACTGTTGACCTAAAGATATCTGCAGAACGAAAGTGAGGGGGATGGAGAAACATTTATCACTCAGAAGAATTTCAAAAAAAAGCCAGAAGCAGTATTATATTGGACAAACTAGACTGTAAAACAAAGACTGCAAAAAGAGACAAAAAGGGCACTATATACTCATAAAGGGAAAATCCAAGAAAATGATATAACAATTATAAATATGCACCCCATATGGGAGTGCCCAAATATATAAAATAACTAATAACAAACATAAAGGAACTCATTGAAAATAATACAATAATAGTAGGGGAATATAACACCCCATGTATGTTAATGGATAGATCAACTACACAGAAAATGAAAAAAAAAAAAATTGCTTTCAATGACATCCTGGACGAGATGGACTTAATAGATATATTCAGAACACTCCAGACTAAAATAGAAAAATACACATTCTTTCAAGTGCACATGGAAATTTCTGAATAATAGATCACATGTTTGTCAAATGGTTTTGATACATCCATTGAAATAATCATATGGTTATTGTCCTTTCTATTATTAGTGTGGTATATCATGTTTATTGATTTGCAAATATTGAACCACCCTTGTATCCCAGGAATAAATCTCACTTGATTGTGGTGAATGATTTTTTAAAAAATCTATTGTTCTTTTAAAGGCGATCTGTGAAAAACCCACAGCTAATATCATACTCAATGGAGAACAACTGAGAGCTTTTCCTCTACAGTCAGGAAGAAGACAGGGATGTCCACTCTCAACACAGTTATTTAACAGTACTGAAAGTCCTAGCCACAGCAATCAGACAACAGAATGCAACAAAATACATCCAAATCTGCAAGGAAGAAGTCAAACTTCCACTATTTGCAAATGATTGATTTGATACTTTATATTGAAAACACAAAGGACCCCACCAATAAACTGGTAGAACTGATACACAAATTCAGTAAAGTCACAGGGTACAAAATCAATGTACAGAAATATGTTGCAGTTTTCTATAGCCATAATGGAGCAGCAGTGAGAGTAAATAATGAATCAATCCCATTTACAATTACACCAAAAACAGTAAGATACCTAGGATTAAGCCTAACCAAGAGGTAAGACACCTGTACTCTGAAAACTAGAAAACTCTGATGAAAGAAATTGAAGATGTCACAAAGAAATGGAAAGGTATTCCATGCTCATGGATCAGAAGAACAAATATCTTAGAATGTCTATACTACCCAAAGCAATCTACACGTTTAATGCAATCCTTACCAAAATACCACTAGCATTTTTCACAGAAATAGAAAAAACCGTCCTAAAATTTGTATGGAACCAGAAAAGACTCAGAATAGACAAAGCAACCTTGAAAAAAAAAAAAGCAAAGCTGGAGGCTTCACAATTCCAATCCTGAAGTTATATTACAAAGCTGTACTAATCAAAACAGTATTGTACTGGCACAAAAGCAGACACATAAAACAAAAGAACAGAATAGAAAACCTAGAAATGAACCCACAATTATACGGTCAGCTAATTTTTGACAAAGCAGGAAAGAATATCCATTGGATAAAGCACAGTCTCTTTTCAACAAAGGGTGCTCAGAAAACCAGACAGCAACATGCAGAAGAATGAAACTGGACCACTCTTTCTTATACCATACAGAAAAATAAATTCAAAATGCATTAAAGATCTAAATGTAAGACCAGAAACCATAAAACCCTACAGGAGAACATAGGCAGTAACTTCTTTAACATTGGCTGTAGAAACTTCTTTCTAGATATGTCTCCTGAGGGAAAGGAAACAAAAGCAAAAATAAACTTATTGGGACTTTATCAAAATAAAAAGTTTCTGCACAGCAAAGGAAATAATCAACAAAACTAAAAGGCAACCTACGGGAATGGGAGAAGATATTTGTGATGGCATATGTGATAAATGGTTAGTAACTCAAATATATAAAGAACTTATGTATAACCCCAAAAATAAATTATCCAATTAAAAATGGGCAGAAGACATAGACATTTTTCCAAAGAAGACAGCCAGATGGCCAACAGACACATGAAAAGATGTTCAACATCCCTGATTATAAGGGAAATGGAAATCAAAACTACACTGAGCTATCACCTCACACCTGTCAGAATGGCTAAAATCAACAGCACAAGAACAACAGGACAACACTGAAAGGGAAACCCTCTTGTGCTGTTGGTGGGAATGCAAACTGGTGCAGCCACTCTGGAAAACAGTAGGGAGGTTCCTCAAAAAGTTGAAAATAGAACTACCCTAAGATCCAGCAGTTACACTACTAGGTGTTTACCCAAAGAATACAATACTAAGTGAAAGGGAGACATGCACCCTAACGTTTTTAGCAGCATTATCCATAATAGCTAAATTACAGAAACAGCACAAGTGTCCATCAACTGATGAATGGATAAAGAAGATTGTGTGTATATATATATATATATATATATATATATGTGGTATATATATATACCACATACACATATAATGAAGAAATGAAACAAGATGGGATTGGGAGGGAGACAAACCATAAGTCACTCTTAATCTCACAAAACAAACTGAGGGTTGCTGGGGGGAGGGGGTTTGGGAGAAGGGGGTGGGATTATGGACATTGGGGAGGGTATGTGCTTTGGTGAGTGCTGTGAAGTGTGTAAACCTGGTGATTCACAGACCTGTACCCCTGGGGTTAAAAATATATGTTTATAAAATATAAAAAATTAATTAAAAAAATGAAATCTTGCCATTTGCAATGACATGTATGGAACCAGAATATCATGCAAAGGGAAATAAGTCCATCAGAAAATGTCAGACACCCTATGGTTTCATTCATATGTAGAATTTAAGAAACAAAACAAATGAGCAAAGGAAAAAAAAGAGAGAGAAACAGAGAGACAAACTACAAAACAGACTCTTAACTACAGAAAACAAACTGATTGTTACCAAAATGGAGTTGGGTGGGTGGAATGGTTAAATAGGTGATGGGGATTAAGGAGTGTGCTTGTTATGATGAGCACCTAGTGTTGTACGGAACTGCTGAATCACTACATTGTACACCTGAAACTAATATTACACTATATGTTAAGTAATTGGAATGTAAATAAAACTTCGAAAAATGTACACCTTACATTTACACAATGTTGTATGTAAAATAAATCTCAATAAAAATATTTATCAAAAAATGGTACCTGTTACTGGCATAAAAACAGATACATAGATGAGTGGAACAGAGTAGAGAGCCCAGATATGAACCTTCAACTCTATGCTCAAACAATCTTCGACAAAGCAGGAAAAAACATACAGTGGAAAAAAGACAATCTCTTCAATAAATGGTGTTGGGAAAATTGGACAGCTATATGTAGAAGAAAGAAACTCGACCATTCTCTTACACCGTACACAAAGATAAACTCAAAATGGATAAAAGACCTCAACGTGAGACAGGAATCCATCAGAGTCCTAGAGGAGAACATAGGCAGGAACCTCTTCGATATCAGCCACAGCAACTTCTTTCAAGATATGTCTCCAAAGGCAAAGGAAACAAAAGCGAAAATGCATTTTTTGGGACTTCTTCAAGATCAAAAGCTTCTGCACAGCAAAGCAAACAGTCAACAAAACAAAGAGGCAACCCACGGAATAGGAGAAGATATTTGCAAATGACAGTACAGAGAAAAGGCTGATATCCAGGCTCTATAAAGAACTTCTCAAACTCAACATACACAAAACAGATAATCATGTCAAAAAATGGGCAGAAGCCATGAACAGACACTTCTCCAATGAAGACATACAAATGGCTATCAGACATATGACAAAATGTTCATCATCACTAGCCATCAGGGAGATTTAAATTAAAACCACATTGAGATACCACCTTACACCAGTTATAATGGTCAAAATTAGCAAGACAGGAAACAACGTGTGTTGGAGTGGATGTGGAGAAAGGGGAACCCTCTTGCACTGTTGGTGGCAATCCAAGTTAGTGAATCCAATTTGGAGAACAGTGTGGAGATTCCTTAAGAAATTAAAAATAGAGGTTCCCTATGACCCTGCAATTGCACTACTGGGAATTTACCCCAAAGATACAGATGCAGTGAAAAGAAGGGCCATCTGTACCCCAATGTTCATAGCAGCAATGGCCACGGTTGCAAACTGTGGAAAGAACCAAGATGCCCTTCAGCAGATGAATGGATAAGGAAGATGTGGTCCATATACACTATGGAATATTATGCCTCCATCAGAAAGGATGAATACCCAACTTTTGTAGCAACATGGACGGGACTGGAAGAGATTATGCTGAGTGAAATAAGTCAAGCAGAGAGAGTCAATTATCATATGGTTTCACTTATTTGTGGAGCATAAGAAATAACATGGAGGACATGGGGAGCTGGAGAGGAGAAGGGAGTTGAGGGAAATTGGAAGGGGAGGTGAACCATGAGAGACTATGGACTCTGAAAAACAATCTGAGGGTTTTGAAGGGCAGGGGGGCGGGGGCTGGGAGGTTGGGGGAGCCAGGTGGTGGGTATTAAGGAGGGCAAGTATTGCATGGAGCACTGGGTGTGGTGCATAAACAATGAATTCTGTTACACTGAAAAGAAATTAAATAAAAAAATTTAAAAATGGTACCTATGAGATAACAGATGCATTGATTAGCTTGATTGTCATAATCATTTCATAGTCTATATACCTACCAAATGATCACATTATACACCCTAAATATATGCAATTTTTATTTGTCAACTATACCTCAATAATGATGGAAAATAATATTTAAATATTTATGTCTGAACCTTAGGACTCAAATAATCAATTGACCTATTAAGATAAATACTGCAACCGAAATGAGTCTGTGTTTCACTACATCATTAATTTAGTAGTATCAACCATGAACTTGTCTGAAAAGAAACAAGAAAGCTCTTATTGCTTCAGGAAACTACAGCATATATAACCATAAAGAATAGAGCACAACCCTGTTGAAATCCTTGTTCCCACTACAGAATGTGAATAAGGCATGGTCTCAGCAAAATCACAAATTTCTCCATGTCATAGACCTTTAGAAATCATTCAACAGTGAGTTTCAAATCCATAAGTGTCAAAATCTTACTATACTTCCATTATTATGCTTATGTCATTGAACACCTATTCCTCTGAAGAGAAGATGAGCTTCATGGGAACAGGCCTCCTGTTTATTCATTCTTTTTATACCAAAGTTGACCTACACAAAGCAACCATCCCAAAACATTTGTTGAATTAAATTGCTTGCTAACTGGGCTTCCAGGCCCTCCTCGTCTCCCAAATCCTGCCAGTTCTTTCACAAAAATACATCTCCGCTAATGTCATTCCATTGTCCAAACCTTTATGGCTGTTCATAGTAACCTGCTTTATAGGATTATGTTCACACACCCTGGCAGGGCGTATAAGGACCCTCACACTGTTCCCTCAGCCTCTATTCCCAGTCTCAGTCCAGCCTCTCATCTTCACACACCCTCTCCAGCTATATTAGTTGTTCCTTGGACACTTTTGGATTTTTATGACTCTATGCTTTTGCAAACGTTACTTCCTCTATCTGAAAGATCCTTCCCCTCTCGTCTGCCTAGCAAACATTTGCTATTAAAGCTGTTTAAATATTACTACCTTTGCGTCTTTCCCTGACCCCTCACAGAATTAAAGTTCCCTTCGTTCGTTTTTCCATACCAAAATGGACGAAGCTAAACTCAGGGGTAAGGGAGGAGGAGAAGGAAGGAGAGAGCGTCCTGTGAACTGACTTACCTAAGCAGTGATTGCGGCACTACGCGTTAAGCACATTGTTCAAGCGGCAGTGGGAGGATGGGGTTGGTTAACCTTTCAGTCTTGAGAGGCTATGGCTGGCATCTTTCGTACAGCGTGTACGTGTGCTCCCGCGTTTGTGTTGGGGGGAAAAACAGAGAGCCCAAAAACAAAACAAACAAACAACAACAACAACAACAACAAAACCCAACAACAACAACAAAACCAGAAAGAGATCAGAAAGGAGATGGGGGGTGGGGGGACGCAGTGCAGTAAAAGCGGATGGGCGGACCCAAATTTCTTGCGCTTCACCGTTTTGCAGAGGTCTAGCTCTGCCTGTAGCGCTGTGGCAAGGGTGTGGAAGAGGAGGAAAGGGGAGGGGCTGCATTCCCTCCTAGCGTGCCCAGCCTCGACTGCCGGGCGGATCACCTTCCGCTCCAACAAGGCCAGTTCCTCCTCGCCAAGACTCACGCCCATCGTGCCAGGCAGGGCGCGCTCTGCCCCGCAGCCTTACAGGTGGTATCTGCTCCTTGAGACGGTTCCCGCCAGGCTAGGCAGTGGAGCGCCGCACAGCGTGCCTTCCTGCCTCCCAGCTCCCTGCCGGGCAGTTCAGACTCAGCGCTGGCAGGCCTGCTCGGTCGATCTTCGATCCAAAGATGCGGCGGAGCTGGAAGATGGCTCTGTCCGGGGGTCTACGGTGCTGCCGCCGAGTACTTTCCTGGGTGCCAGTGCTCGTTATTGTCCTCGTTGTGCTTTGGTCCTACTACGCCTACGTCTTTGAACTCTGCCTGGGTAAGTGGAGCTGGGCACCTACGGTGGGGAAATTATGCTCCAGCATAATTGTCTGTTGTACCCTTCACACTGGCGTCTCCCTCCCCGTGTTCTTAGCCCTCACGCTGCAGGGCTTTTTTTTTTTTTTTTTTTTTTGAGGGAAGGGAGTTGTTTGTTCTTAGCTCTCGGGAGAACTTCTCGTCTTCAGCCTTGACCTCTCACAGTATTTCTTCACAGTCTTCCCACGAGTGTCCCAGCATGTTGCCATCGCTTCCCACTGAGGGTTTTTTCCCTTATTCCCTGGCCATACCCACAAGAATCTCCTGGCACTTTCCACTAGAGCCCCCTTTTCTCATACAGGACAACCACTTGTGTCTGGTGTTCTCGTTCTGGGGGCTCCCACCCTACAGAATTGAGAAAGAACACCCTGTATCGTTAAACTGCTTGCACTATGAATCCCACCAAAGTATCCAACTAGGAGCCCCACATTTTCGCATTCCTTCCTACTAAGGAAGCCCAAAACATTTCCTGTACTCTCTTACTAGCACTCTTTTTTCCAACACTGGAATTCATCCTTTTTCCATGATCCTCTCACACTGGCTAAAGTGCTTCACAGCTTCTCCCACTTAAGACCCCACAGTATGCCTTGTTTTATCCCACTGTCTCCCCTTTTCACAAAATGAAAATGGTCCTTTTATTCTCTTTCCCTGGGGGTTTTACCATTTTGTCATCTTCTCCAGTGGAATGAGAGTCCTACAATACAACTTGTCCTGTCCTCTCACATTAAAGCCCCTGATTTTATCAGAATAAAAGGGGTTCCTTTTAGTCTTCTGCTCTCCTGTTTTGAGGAGCATTCACTCTTTTCCATTAGGGTCCTCACATTATTTTCTCACATCTCATACTAGGCACCCTGCTTTTATCACAATATAGTCATGCCTGTCCACTCTCTTCTCATATTAGTGTCCTCTTTACCTTTCCATAAGACTTTCCACAACATCTCATACAGCCCCCCAAGGGCCACTACTTTTCTAATGATACTCCCCCCTTGTTATCTTTTTTGAAAACTACTCCCCACCTCCTGCAGTTCTCTTTTATTGTTAGCCCCACATTTTGCCATCCTCTTTCTCTAAATTTTTATTATTATTATTATTATTATTATTATTATTTTATCTTATTTCCCTCTAGGGTTGTCTTTCCCCTGTCTTCTCAAACTAGGAAAACACCATCCTTTTCTACTGGGATTTCTAATATATCCTTCCCAGTCCATGGGAGCCTCATGTCTTGTCCTGTTTTATTAGACCATCCCTTTTATAAATCTAGAATTCCTCTTGTACCCTGTCCTGTCACATTATAGAGCGTTCCATCCCCTTATCTAGAAAATGGTTCCCACATCATATCTTGTGCTTTCAAACTTAGAATTCCACAGTATTTCCTGACACTTAACCACAACATCCTATCCTGTATGTTCCCCAGTTGTATCACCCCAGTCACCTATCCTTATCACTAAAGGTTTTATGGTGTTCTTACAAATTCACAATGGAGTTTTTTTTTTTAAGATTTTATTTATTTATTTGAGAGAGAATGAGTGAGAGAGAACATGCGAGAGGAGAAGGTCAGAGGGAGAAGCAGACTCCCCAAGGAGCTGGGAGCCCGATGCGGGACTCGATCCTGGAAGTCCAGGATCATGATCTGAGCCAAAGGCAGCTGCTCAACCAACTGAGCCACCCAGGTGCCCTGGAGTTTTTATATTATATCCTGTCTCCTCACAACAGACCTTCTCTTTTGCTCAACTGAGATCTCCCCTTGCCTCTATCCTCTCCCACTGAAGAATTTCCATCTCTTCTCAAAGGAGATTCACTATTAGTTATTGTCAATTCAGTATAAGAAATACAACTTCTAACTTCACAACATGTGTCCTGCAATGATCCCCATTCATTCAGTATGAAGTTCCAACTTATTTCTGGTTTCCTCACACTAGGAATCTTATTTGTCCCATTTGTCATCTATGCACTGTCAAGTCCTTCCACAATATCTTTATTTCTTTATACTAGGCTCTTAACATCTTAAAAATTATGATTAGGGTGTTGTTTTATCCAACCCCAGGACCTGACCCTTCTTACAACTTCCTTCTCTTACATATTAGACAAAATAATAGTTTACTCCAGGTAGGTGGAGATTAAGTAGGGAGCCAGGAGTTAACTGTGTTTCCCAGTATAAAAATTTCTTCTAACTGTGCATGGGAGTTTGAATTTTCTATCTCTCCTTCTTAGATTTATTACTGAAAATGTACTGAGGGGCACCTGGGTGGCTCAGTGGGTTAAAGCCTCTGCCTTTGGCTCAGGTCATGATCCCAGGGTCCTGGGATCAAGTCCTGGGATCAAGCCCTGCATTGGACTCTCTGCTCGGCAGGGAGCCTGCTTCCTCCTCTCTCTCTCTCTGCCTACCTCTCTGCCTACTTGTGATTTCTGTCTGTCAAATAAATAAATAAAATTTTTTAAAAAAAGAAAGAAAATGTACTGAGATGTTAAAAAATAAATTCAATTAGTTGCCTTTATAGATGCAAATTTAGGCTTTTTCCTTTTTATCTCAAAGTTTATTTCAAACTTTACCTCAACAATAAACCTCAGCTTTATTGATGAGTATTAAGTGGGCTATGCAATGGTTGGGAGGTTTTACTGTTCTCAGACTTCACCACTTAGCTTTTTTGAATGATTGACTACTGGGGTAAAATTTCAGCTCCAGTATTATACTATGGGCTTTGCTTCTTAGGATCAGTGCCATCATGTAAACACTACTAAGCATATTTTAAAGTTTTGCAGTACTGACTTACATGAGCTTAGCCAAGCATTCATTTTAAAAATTAATAATAGTAATGGCTGACAATTACATAGTGCTTAATCCGTTCTAGACAATGTAAATACTGTAGATATCTTAATTCTCTCTATATTAAATTACTTAGTCCTGATAATAACCATACAAAGTAGGTACCTTTATTGTCCCCATTTTACAGATGTGTAAACTGAGGCAAATATCAAACTGGAATTAGTGAAAATAGTTAAAGGAAGCTTAGAGCTTTTAAATTTTGCTTTATTTAACATATTTGCAGATTGCTTGTTATATGCCAGGTGTTGTTTTAAATGGTGCCTGTGCACGTACACCCGCCCATGCCTCCCCCTCCCCCCCCTGCCTCCCCCTCCCCCCCATGCCTCCCCCTCCCCCCCACCCGCCGACACACACAAACTCAATTCTCATAACGACCTTCTAAGGTACATTCCCATTTTAAAGATAAGAAAACTAAGGTACAGACAGATGAAAAAGGTTGCCTAGGGTCATAGAGCTAGTAAATGGCCCAACTTGGGTGGCAACCCAGGCAATATGGTTCCATAGTCCATGCTTTAACCACTATAGTGTCCTAACTCTCTGCCTTCTCTTAACAAATAGAGAAGGCAGGGCGCCTGGGTGGCTCAGTGGGTTAAGCCTCTGCCTTCGGCTCAGGTAATGGTCTCAGGGTCCTCGGATTGAGCTCCAAATCGGGCTCTCTGCTCAGTGGGGAGCCCCCCCCCCCCGCCTACTTGTGCTCTCCCTCTCTGTGTCAAATAAATAAATAAAATCTTTAGAAAAAAAACAAATACAGAAGGCAAAACTTGCAACTAGTGGGCCAAATATCGCCTGCAGATGTATTTTATTTGGTCTGCACAGTGTTTTCTTAACATTTTGCATCAGTTACCATTATTTAAAAACCAGGAGAGTAAGGTAGCCTTCACTTCAAATTCTGGCCCCACCTTCATTCTGTCATCTTCATTTTACAATTTTCTGAAACCTTGGTTTCAGAGAGGTTAAATCAAATCTTCCTAAGTCACTTGTTTAAGAAATAGTGGGGAATTGGGTGTCAAGGCTGTTTAAAACCAAAACAACACAACCAAATTAACAGTTTAAATTTCAATATGACTCAAAAAGTAATATTAAGGACCTTCTTTCTAGAAATAGAACCTGATGTCTTTATCTGTAATTTCAGGTTAGAACTCAAGCCAAAAGTGGTATTTTTGTCTTTTAAAGTTTGAATTCTGCCACTTACTAACTAGGAGATCTGCAGCAATTTGCCTACTCTTTCTCAACCAATGTTGCCTCACATGGTTCCTTCCTTATATGGTTGTTCATTTATACCACAAATATTTCCTTAGCATCTACTATATGCCATTTAGAGCATTGTTGTCAGAGTTAAAGAATATGATGCATCTGTATATCTTCTTTGAACAATGTCTGTTTATGTCTTTTGCCCATTTTTAAACATTTTTTATTTAAATTTAATTAATTAACATAAAATATATTATTGGTTTCAGAGTTACAGACCTGTGACTCATCAGTCTTATATAATACCCAGTGCTCATTACATCACATGTCCTCCTTAATTTCCATCACCCAGTTACCCCATCTGTGCACCCCCTATCCCTTCAGCAATGCTTTTGTTTCCTATCCTTAAGAGTCTCCTATGATTTGTCTCCCTCTCTGGTTTTGTCTTCTTTTATTTTTTATTTTTTTCTATCTTCCCCTATGATCCCATTTTGTTTCTTAAAGTCCACATACCAGTGAGATCCTATGATAATTGTCTTTCTCTGACTGACTTCTTTTGCTTAGCATAATACCCTCTACTTCTATCCATGTCATTGCAAATAGCAAGATTCCATTCTTTTTGATGGCTGCCTAATATTCCATTGCATGTATGTATATATGTATATATATACACATATATAAGTGTGTGTGTGTGTGTATGTATACACAGATGTGGTATGTATACACACACACACACACCCCACATCTTCTTTATCCATTCATCTGTCAGTGGACATCTGGGCTCTTTCCAATTTGGCTATTATGGATAATGATGCTATAAACATTGGGGTGCAAATGAACCCATTTTGTTTTTTAAAGTCCACATACCAGTGAGATCATATGATCATTCTTAAAGTCCACATACCAGTGAGATCCTATGATAATTGTCTTTCTCTGACTGACTTCTTTTGCTTAGCATAATACCCTCTACTTCTATCCATGTCATTGCAAATAGCAAGATTCCATTCTTTTTGATGGCTGCCTAATATTCCATTGCATGTATGTATATATGTATATATATACACATATATATATGTGTGTGTGTGTGTGTGTGTGTATGTATACACACACACACACACCACATCTTCTTTATCCATTCATCTGTCAGTGGACATCTGGGCTCTTTCCAATTTGGCTATTATGGATAATGATGCTATAAACATTGGGGTGCAAATGCCCCTTGGGATCACTATATTTGTATCTTTGGAATAAATAACCAGTAGTGCAATTGCTGGGTCATAGGGTAGCTCTATTTTAAACTTCTTGAGGAACCTCTGTACTCTTTTCCAAAGTGGCTGCTCCAACTTGCATTCCTACCAACAGTGTAGGAAGGTTCCCTTTTTTCACATCCTTACCAACATCTGTCATTTCCTGACTTTTTAAAAAAATTTTAGCCATTCTGACTGGTGTGAGGTGTCGTCTCATTGTGGTTTTGATTTGTATTTCCCTGATGCCAAGGGATATTGAGCATTTTTCATGTGTCTGTTAGCCATTTGTATGTATTCTTGGGAGAAATGTCTGCTCATGTCTTCAGACCATTTCTTGACTGGATTATTTGTTCTTTGGTTGTTGAGTTTGATAAGTTCTTTATAGATTTTGGGTACTAGTCCTTGACCCGATATGTCATTTGCAAATATTTTGTACCATTCTGTTGGTTGTCTTTTGGTTTTGTTGACTGTTCCCTTTGCTGTGTGAAAGCTTTTGATTTTGAAGTCCTAAAGTTCATTTTTGCCTTTTCGTTCCCTTGCCTTTGGAGACATGTCTAGCAAGAAGCTGCTGCTGCAGAGGTTGAAGAGGTTGCTGCCTGTGCTCTCCTCTAGGATTTTGATGGATTGCTGTCTCACATTTAGGACATTCATCCATGTTGAGTCTATTTTTATGTATGGTAGAAGGAAATGGTCCAGTTTCATTCTTCTGCATGTGGCTGTCCAATTTTCCCCAACACTCTTTGTTGAAGAGACTGTCTTTTTTCCTCAGTTATTCTTTCCTGCTTTGTCAAAGATTAATTGAACATAGGGTTGAGGGTCCATTTCTGGATTCTTTCATTCATCTATGTCTGTTTTTGTGCTAGTATTATACTGTCTTGATGATTACAGCTTTGTAAATACAACCTGAAGTCTGGAATTGTGATGCTTCAAATTTTGATTTTCTTTTTCGACATTCTTCTAGCTATTTGGCGTCTTTTCTATTTCCGTACAACTTTTAAGATTGTTTTTTTCCAGGTCTGTAAAAAATGCTGATGGTATGTTCCATCATTCCATCCATTGGAATCATTCCATTTCATCCATTGAATGGATGATTTGTTTTGGGTCGTATAGACATTTTAACATTATTCTTCCAATCCAGGAGCATGGAATGTTTTTCTATTTCTTTGTGTCTTCCTCAATTTCTTTCATAAGTATTCCGTAGTTTTCAGAGTACAGATCATTTACCTTTTCAGTTATGTTTATTCCTAGATATCTAAGGGGTTTTGGTGCAATTGTAAATGGGATCAATTCTTTGATTTCTCTTTCTTCTGCCTTATTGTCATTATATAGAAATGCAACTGACTTCTGTGCATTGGTTTTATGCCTTACTAATTTGTGGAATTTCTGTATCAGTTCTAGAAATTTTTGGGTGGAGTCTTCTTGGTTTTCTGCATAGAGCATCATGTAGTCTGGGAAGAGAAGGTTTGACTTCTTCTTTGCCAATTTAGATGCCTTTAATTTCTTTTTGTTATATGATTGCTAAGGCTAGGCCTTCCAGTACTGTGTTGAACAGCAGTGGTGAGAGTGAACATCCTTGTCATATTCCTGACCTTAAGACAAAACTTTCAGTTTTTCCCCATTGAGGATGATATTCACGGTGGGGTTTCCATATATGGTTTTTATGATATTGAGGTATGCTCCTTCAATCCGTACACTGCAGAGGGTTTTTTATCAAGAAAGGATTCTGTATTTTGTCAAATGCTTTTTCTGCATCTATTGAGAGGATTATAATGGTCTTGTCCTTTCTTTTGTTAATGTGGTGTATCACACTGATGGATTTGTGAATAGTGAACCACCTCTGCAGCCCAGGAGTAGATCCTATTTGGTGGTGGTGAGTAATCCTTTTAGTGTACTATTGGATCCTGTTAGCTAGTATCTTTGTAAGAATTTTTATAGCCATGTTCATCAGGGATATTGCTTGTAAATCTCCTTTTTGCTGGGCTCCTTTTTTGGTTTGGGGATCAAGGTAATGCTTCCCTTGTAGAAATTTTCCTTTTTTCTTTTTTTTGAAACAGCTTCAGAAGAAAAGGTATTAATTCTTCTTTAAATGTTTTGTAGAATTCCCCTGGGAGGCCATCTGGCCCTGGACTCTTGTTTATTGGGTGATTTTTTATTACTGTTTCAATTTCTTTTTTTTTTTTAAGATTTTATTTATTTATTTGACAGAGAGAAAGATCACAAGTAGGCAGAGAGGCAGAGAGGCGGGGCGGGGAGGGGAGGCAGTTACCCTGCTGAGTAGAGAGCCCAGTGTAGGACTTGATCCCGGGACCCTGAGATCATTACCTGAGCAGAAGGCAGAGGCTTAACCCACTGAGCCACCCAGGCGCCCCCTTACTGTTTTAATTTCATAGCTGATTAGGAGTCTGTTCAGGTTTTCTGTATCTTTCTGTTTAAGTTTTGGTAATTTGTATGTTTGCAGGAATGCGTCCGTTTTTTCCAGATTGCCTAATTTGTTGTCATATAATTGCTCATAATATTCTCTTACAGTTGTATTTCTTCAGTGTTGGTTGTGATTTCTCCTCTTTCACTCTTGATTTTATTCATTTGGGTCCTTTCACTTTTCTTTTTGATAAATTTGGCTAAGGGTTTATCTATCTTATTAATTTGAAAGAACTAGCTCCTAGTTTCTTTTATCTGTCCTTTTTTTTTTTTCTTTCTGTATCATTGATTTCTGCTCTAATCTTTGTTATTTCTCTTTTCCACCTGGATTTTGGCTTTATTTGCTGTTCTTTTTCCAGCTCCTTTTTGTATAAGTTTATGTTGTATATTTGAGACTTTTCTTGTTTTTTGAGAAGGGCCTTTATGTCTATTTATTTCCTGCTTAGGACCACCTTTGCTGTATCCCAAAGGTTCTGAACTATCTTGTTTTCATTTTCATTTGTTTACATGTATTTTTTTAATTGTTCTTTTATCCCTGGTTGACCCATTCATTCTTTACTAGCATGCTCCTTAACCTCCATGTGGTTTTGTTCTTTCCATTTTTTCTCATGTGATTAAGTTCAAGTTTTAAAGCACTGTGGTCTGAAAATATGCATGGTATGATCTCAGTCTTTTTGTACCAGTTGACATCTGATTTGTGATCTATTCTGTAGGATATTTCATGTGCACTGGAGAAGAATATGTATTCTGTTGTTTTAGGATGAAATGCTCTGACTATATCTGTAAAGTCTATCTGGTCCAGTGTGTCATTTAAAGCCCTTGTTTCCCTGTTGATCTTCTGCTTAGATAATTTGTCCATTGCTGTGAGTGGGGTGTTAAAATCCACTACTAGGATTGTATTATTATCAAAGTATTTTTAAAAATTTTGTTATTAATTGGTTTATACAGTTGGTTGCTCCCTAGTTAGGGACATAACTATTTAAAATTCTTAGATCTTGTTGGATAGACCCTTTTATTATGATATAGTGTCTTTCTTAATTCCCTATTTCAGTCTTTGGTTTGAAATCTAGTTTGTCAGATATAAGTATGGCTACTCCAGCTTTCTTTTGATGTCCATTTGAATGATAAATTGTTCTCTACCCCCTTACTTTCAATCTGAAAGTGTCTTTGGTTATAAGATGAGTCTCTTATACAATGCATTTCGATGGGTCTTGTTTTTCAATCCAATCTGATACCCTGTGTTTTTTGATTAGAGCTTTTTGTCCATATTCATTCATAGTAATTATTGAAAGATATGAATTTACTGTCATTTTATGACCTGTAAAGCTGTTTCTGTAGATTGTATCTGTTCCTTTCTGTTCTTTGTTACTTTTGGGCTCTCTTTCTGCTCAGAGGATCTCCTCTAATATTTCTTGCAGGGCTGGTTTAGTGTTCACAAATTCCTTTAGTTTTGTTTTTCCCAGAAACTATCTCTCCTATTCTGAATGACAGGCTTGCTGGATAAAGTATTCTTGGCTGCAGAGTTTTCCCACTTAGCCAGTCCTTCCGGGCCTGGCAGGTCTCTTTGGACAGGTTTGCTTCCAGCTTTATCTTTTTATCCTTGTCGGTTAAGGATTTTTTCCAGAGCTGCTTTCAGGATTTTCTCTTTACTTCTGAAATATTCAAGTTTCACTATTGTATGTCAAGGTGTTGACTTATTTTTATTGATTTTTGAGGGGGGTTCAGTATGCCTCCTGGACTTGAATGCCTGTTTCCTTCCCCAGATTAGGGAAGTTCTCAGTTATAATTTGTTCAAATAAACCTTCTGCCCCCCTTCATCTTCTGGGTCCCTTATTATTTGAATATTATTTTGCTTTATGGTATCTCGATTTCTCTCATTCTCCCTTCATGTTCTAATAGCTGTGTTTCTCTCTTTTCTCAGCTTCCTTGTTTTATATATCCCTGACTTCTACATCCCTGCCTCTGTCTTCTGTCTCATTTATACTAGCTGTTAGAGCCTCCATTTTTTACTGCATCTCAGGAATTGCATTTTTAATTTCAACCTGATTAGATTTTATTTCTACAGTGAGGGATTTTCTACTGTCTTCTCTGCTTTTTTCCATCCCAGCCAGTGTCTTTATAATTTTTGTTCTGATTTCTAGTTCTGATGTCTTACTTATAACCATATTGATTAATTCCCAGAAGTGAGTACTTCTACCTGTTCTTTCTTTTGGGTTGAGTTTCTTCATCTCATCAGTATGTCCAGAAATGAATAAAAGAAAGAGAGAGAAAAAGCAAAATTAATAACAACACCAGAAAAATACAAACAAAACTAACCAGAAGAAAATGGAACCAGATCAAAATAATAAAAAAGCCAAAAAAGAAGTAAAGCAAAACAAGACAAACTAGATCCTGGGGGATTTTGGTTTGTTTGGTTTGTTTGATAAAGGAAACTAGACCTCAAAGTAGAAAAGAGAGAAAAACTTATATATATAAAAACACAGTAAAATACAATGAAGGAAACCAAAAATTTTATATATATATATATATATATATATATATATATAATGTTAAGATAAACATGAAAAAAGAATTTAAAAAATAAGAAAATAGCTGGAAAAATAAAACTAAAAGACAAAAGATAATAGTAAAAATAGTATATATAGTAATAATAATAGTATATATGTATATATGCTATATATATAAGAATAATAGTAATAGTGATTAAAAAAGTAATAAAAAATGAATGCCATATTTTGTTTCTCCCAAGTACTGAAGGATTGCCATTCTCTATGATCAGTAAACTTCATGCCAGTGAATTGTTCCTACTGTTCTTGTGGGGGGAGGGACCTGTTACACTGATTCTCAGACGTACATGCCCAGGTAGAATTGCGTTCCCCTTGCCAGAGGGTGGGCTCAGTGTAAGGGGCTGCAGATTGTACTGTGCGGTGCTGTTTTCCTCCCTGAGGGCTTTCAGCACCAAAGGGGGAGATTAAAATGGCAGCACCCCGACCTCTAGCCCCGGAGCTTAAATATTGCTACTTGACTCTTCAGTGAGCCCTCACAGATAAGCAGTCAATCTCTCTTGTCTCCCTGGTTTCTGCTTGAACTCTGTGTTCACTCAGCCTGTGACTGGGCATTTTTATCTCAGGCACATGTCACAGTTTCTAGTCTTCGAACTTTATGGACTCCTGTGGTGTGAACCCACACCATTCCTCCTGGGGGAGGGAGGGGAGTCTCACTGCACTTCTGCCTTTTGCTGGGCCTCTGCCTGGAGAATAGCTTCTTGACCTTGTAGCAGTTTGCAGCTTATGGCAACACTGAGCAGAAAGTTGGTGCCTAGACCCTCCATTTTCAACTGGTTTCCCCACTCTGAAGCCTGGAAACTGCCACATTCAGTCACCCCTGTTCTTGTGATCCCAGGGATCACAATACCACACTGTCCCACCTGAGATTCTGCCCTGCTTCACCACCTGCTCACCTTTAAGCCATGGATGCTCCACACTGTAGCAGACTTATAAAAGTTCTGATTTTGCACTCCACTGCTCAAATACTTTGTAGTGGTTTCTTTAAGCTAGCTCCTGCCCCTCTTCCGTATCTTCAGATGTATCACCCCAGATTCATAGCTCCAGACCTCCTACTTTCCAAAAAGTGGTCACTTTTCTATTTGTAGAATTACAGAAATTCTGTTCTCAGATACCTGATTTATTTTACATTTGTTCAGAATGATTTGGTAACTACCTAGCTGAATTACAGGGATCAGGTGAAATTAAGTTTCCTTATTCCTCTGCCATCTTAACTCCTGGGATCTCAGTTCAGAATCTTTTTAAAAATTTCCTTTTCTGATTTTTCTTTGCTATTGCACAGAAATAAAACTATGTACTCTTGATCTTATATTCTGTAATTTCACTGAATTTGCTTATTAGCTCTAAGAGGTTTTTCAGTTGTTCCTTAGAATTATTTTTTTTTAAAGATTTTATTTATTTATTTGACAGAGAGAGAGATCACAAGTAGGCCGAGAGTCAGGCAGAGAGAGAGAGAGAGAGAAGCAGGCTCCCGCTGAGCAAAGAGCCCAATGCGGGGCTCGATCCCAGGACACTGAGATCATGACCTGAGCCGAAGGCAGCGGCTTAATCCACTGAGCCACCCAGGCGCCCCTAGAATTATTTATACAGTAGGATCACATCATCTGTGAATAGAAATAATTTCATTCCTTCTTTCCAATTTGTTTTTTTTTTCTTTTTCTTGGTCTTATTGCACTGCCTAAAACTTTAAGTACAACATGAACAGAAGTGGTAAAAACAGGTATCCTTTCCTTGTTTCTTATCTGAAGCAAAAACTTTTTAGTCTTTTTTCATTGAGTATACTGTTAGCTGTGTGTTTTTCATAAATGCCCTTTATCAAGTTAAGAAAGTTCACTTCTATTCCTAATTTCTTTTTTCAAAAACACATTTATTTCTAGTATAGTTAACATGAAATGTTATATTAGTTTCAGGTATACAATATAGCGATTCAATAATTCTATACATTACTCCATGCTCATCATCACACTTGCACTCCTTAATCCCCATCACCTATTTCACCCATTTCTCCCCCCAGCCTACCCTCTGGCAACCATCAGTTTTTTATCTTTAGTTAAGAGTCAAGTTTCTTGGTTTCTCTCTCTCTCTCTTTTTCCAGTGCTTGCTAGCTCTGTTTCTTACATTCTACCTATGAATGAAATCATAAGGTATTTGTTGTCTATCTCTTACGTGTTTTGCTTAGCATTATATTCTCTACCTCTGTCCATTTTGTTGCAAATGGCAATATTTAATTCTTATTTATGGCTGAATAATATTCCATTGAACAAATATATACCATATCTTTAGCTATTCGACTATTGATGAACACTTAGGCTGCTTCCATAGTTTGGCTGTTTTAAATAATGCTGCAATAAACATAGGAATGCATGTATCTTTTTGGATTAGTGTTTTTGCATTTTTGCTGTCAATATCCAGTAGTGTGCTTACTGGATCACAGTGTAGTTCTATTTTAAACTTTTTGAAGAACTTCCATACTAGATTAAAGGCCTAAATGTTTTTGTTTCACTTGCCTTTGGAGACATGTCTTAAAAGGACTTCAACATAAAAAGCTTCAGCACACCAAAATAAACAGTCAACAAAACTAAGAGGCAGCCCATAGAATGGGAGAGGATATTTGCAAATGACATTACAAAGGGCTGATATCCAAGATCTATAAAGAACTTCTCAAACTCAATACTCAAAAAACTAATAACCCAGTAAAAAAAAATGGATAGAAGACATGAACAGACATTTCTCCAAAAAAGACATACAAATAGCTAACAGACACATGAAAAAATAATCAACATCACTAGCCATCAGGGAGATTCAAATCAAAACCACAATGAGATACCACCTTACACAGAATGGCCAAAATTAACAAAACAGGAAACAATTAATATTGGTGAAGTTATGGAGAAAGGGGGACCCTCTTACACTGTTTGTGGGAATGCAAGCTGGTGTAGCCACTCTCGAAAACAGCATGGAGTTTCCTCAAGATGTTAAATAGAGCTACCCTACGACCCAGCAATTGCACTACTAGGTATTTACCCCAAAGATACAGATGTAGTGAAAAGAAGAGCCATATGCACCCCAATGTTCACAGTAGCAATGTCCACAATAGCCAAATTGCAGAAGGAGCCAAGATGCCCTTCAACAGACTAATGGATAAAGAAGATGTGGTCCATATCTACAATGGAATATTACTGAACCTTCAGTAAGGATGAATACCCACCATTTGCATCAACATGGATGGAACTGGAGTGGATTATACTAAGTGAAATAAGTCAAGCAGAGAGAGCCATAAGGAATAACATGGAAGACATTAGGAGAAGGAAGGGGAAAATGAAGGGGGGGGGGGAATCAGAGAGGGAGATGAACCATGAGAGACGATGGATGCTGGGAAACAAACAGTCTTTCGGGGGGGTGGGTAGGGGGATGGGTTAGCCCAGTGATGGGTATTAAGGAGGGCATGTATTGCATGGAGCACTGGGTGTTATACGCAAACAATGAATCATGGAACACTATATGAAAAACTAATGATGTACTACAGTGACTAACATAACACAATAAGAGAAAAAGAAAAGCCTAAATGTGAGGCCTGAAGCCATAAAAATCCTAGAAGAGAACACAACCAATAATTTCTCTGACATCAACCATGGCAACATTTTTTTAGATCTGTCTCCTGAGGCAATAGAAATAAAAGCAAAAATATGCTATGGGACTATGTCAAAATAAAAAGCTTCTGTACAGCAAAGAAAACAACCAACAAAACTAAAAGGCAACCTACTAAATGGGAGAAGATATTTGCAAATGACATATCTGATAAAAGATTAGTATCCAAAACATATAAAGAACTGATACAACTCAACACCCACAAAACAATCCATTTAAAAGACGGGCAGAAGACATGAGGAGACATCTCTCCAAAGAAGACATCCACATGGCCAACAGACACCTGAAAAATGGTCAACATGACTCATCATTAGGAAAATGCAAATCAAAACCACAATGAGATATTACCCCACACCTGTCAGAATAGCTAAAATCAAAAACAGAAGAAACAACAAGCATTGAAAAGGATGTGGAGAAAAAGAAAACCTCGTGCATTATTCCTAGTTTCTTGACTATTTTTTATCCATAAAAGTTTGTGGTATCTTGTCAAATACTTTTCTAGCATCAGTGGAGATGATTGTATTTTTTTTTCCTTTATTCTCTTAATGTAGGGTATTACATGATTGATTTTCATATGTTGAAGTAGACTTATATTTCTTGGATACATCTCACTTGACCATGATGTATAATCCTGTAATAGGCCGCTGAATTTGGTTTGCTGGTAATTTTTCAGTAGTGTTACATCTGTATATTCATGAGATGTTTGTAAGTTGTTTCCTTTTCTTGTGATATCTTTATCCACCACAGGTATAAGGGTAATGCTGGCATTATAGAGTAAGCTAGGAAGTGTTCTGTCTTTGATTTTTTTTAACAGTTTGAGAAGGATGGATGTTTATTATTCTTTAAGTATTTGGACAATTTACCACTGAATCTATCTGGTCTTGGATTTTTTTTTTTTTGTTGGGAGGTTTTTGATTATTGAGTCAATCTTTTTACTTTTTGTGTCTGCTCAGATTTTCTTTCTTCTTAACTCAGTTTTGGTAGTTTCTGTGTTTTCAGGAATTTGTCCATTTCATTTAGGTTACCCAATTTGTTCATGCATAATTGATCCTATTCTATTATAATCCTTTCTATTTATGTAACTTCTCTATTGCTATCTCCACTGTATTTCTGATATTAGTAACTCGAGTCCTATCTCCCGACCTGGCTAGTTGAGGGTTTGTCAATTCTGTTGATTTTTTTCAAGGTCCCAACTTTCAGTTTCATTAATTCTATTGTTTTTGAGTTCTCTATTTTGTTTTTCTCAAGTCTTCATTATATCCTTCCTTCTGCTAGCTTTGAATTTAGTTTTCTCTTCTGTTTTAGTTCCTTAAGGTATAAAGTAAGATGATTGATTTTATATTTTTGCTCTTTAATAATGTAGGCATTTAAAGCCATAAATTTGGGGCACCTGCCTGGCTCATTCGGTTGAGCATCTGCCTTTGGTACAGATCATGACCCAGGGTACTGGGACTGAGCCTTGCATCAGGCTCCTGCTCAGCGGAGGTCTGCTTCTCCCTCTCCCTCTGTGCTCTCTCTCTCTCATGTAAATAAATAAAATCTTTAGAAAAAAAATAAAGCCATAAATTTACCTCTTGAGTACAGCTTTTACTGTATATCCTGTTAGATTTGGTATGTTGTGTTAATATAGTCATTCATCTCAAAGTATTTTCTTTGTCACTTGTCATTTATTCCTTGATCCATTGCTTAATAGTATATTTTTTAGCAAAACATACACTTGTTGAGTCACAATGTATGCCTGCAACTGATAAAACATTGTGTCAACCATACTCAAATTAAAAAAAATTAAGAATACATGAAGTAAATATAGCAAAATATTAAGACCTTCATATCCTGATTAGATATAAATTTTAAAATGAGCTTATTGTTTAATTTCCCCATATTTTAAATTTTATAGTTTTTACTATTATTCATTTCCAGTTTAATTCCATTGTGTCATAAAAGAAACTTTGTATCATTTCAATCTTTTAAATTTATTGAGATTTGTTTTGTATTATATTATATGGTTTAAAGTGGAAAATGTTCCATGTACATTTGAGAAGAATGTGTATTTTTCTGTTGTTGGGTTCAGTGTTTTCAGGTATCTGTTATACTGATTGGTTTATAATGTTGTTCAAGTCCTCTATTTTCTTACTGATCCTCTCTCTAGTTTTTCTTTAGTCTCAAGGTAAAATTTTAATACAATCTGCTGTTCCCTTAAATTATGTTACATGTTACATTCCTCATCCCAATCACCTATTTATCCCATCCCCTCCCACTTCACCTCTGGTAACCTTTAGTTTCTTCTCTATAGTTAAGAGGCTGTTTCTTGGTTTGCCTCTATATTTTATTCCCCTTTGCTCTTTTGTTTTGTTTTTTAAATTCCACATATGTGTGAAATCATATGATATTTCTCTTTCTCTGACAAACTTATTTTGCTTACTGTAATACTCTGTAGTGCTATCCATGTTGTTGCAAATGTCACAATTTCATTCCTTTTTATGGCTGAATACTATTGCATTATGTATATATACACACCACATCTTCTTTATCCATTCATAAGTTGCTGGACAATTGGGCTGTTTCTATAATTTTCCTATTCTAGATAATGCTGCTGTAAACATCAGTGTGCCTATATCCCTTAGAATTAGTATTTTTGTATTTTGGGCGTAAACACCTAATATTGTAATTGTTGGATCTTTGTGTAGAACTATTTTAAATTTTTGAGGAACCTCCTTCTCTTTCCCAGAGTGGGTGCACAAGTTTGCATTTCTACCAGCAGTGCAAGAGGGTTCCCGTTTCTCCACATCCTTGCCAATACCTGTTGTTCCTTGTGTTGTTGATTCTAGCCATTCTGACAGGTGTGACATACACCATTGTCATTTTAATTTTCATTTTCCTGATAATTAGTGATGTAAAGCATCTTTTCATGTATTTGTTGGCCATCTGGATGTCTTCTTTGGAAAAATTTCTGTTCATGTTCTTTGCCCATTTTCTAATTGGATTATTTATTTTTCAGTGTTGGATTTTTTATACATTTTTTATATATGTTGGATACTCTTTATTACAAATGTCATTTGCAAATATCTTCTCCCCTTCCACAGATTACCTTTTAGTTTTGTGGATTGTTGCCTTCACTATGCAGAAGCTTTTTATTTTGATGAAGTCCTAATAGTTTATTTTTACTTTTTTTTCCCTTGCCTTGATTTTAGTCATTCTGAAATGTGTGAAATGGTATCTCATTGTAGTTTTGATTTGCATTTTCCTGATGATGAGTGATATTGAGCATCTTTTCATGGGTGTGTTGGTCATCTGTATGTCTTTGGAAAAATGTCTATTCATGTTTTCTGCACATTTTTAAATCAAATTATTTGGTTTTTGGGTGCTGAATTTCCTGAGTTCTTTATATATTTTGGATATTAACCCTTTATCAGATATGTCGTTAGCAAATATGTTCTCTCATTCCATAGGTTGCCTTTTAATTTTGCTGATTATTTCCTTCATGGTGTAGAAGCTTTTTATCTTAATGAAGTCCTGGTAGTTTATTTTTGCTTTTGTTTTCCTTGCCCCAGGAGACATATCTCGAAAGGAATTGCCATGCCAATATTGAAGACATTACTGCCTGTGTCCATTTCTAGGATTTTGACGATTTCAGTTTTTTCATTTAGATCTTTAATGAATTTTTAAAAGATTTATTTATATTAGAGAGAAAGAGAGAGCAGGGAGAGGGGCAGAGAGAGAGAGAGAGAGTCTTAAGCAGACTCCACCTTGAACATGGAACCCAACATGGGGCTCAGTTTCATGACCCTGAGATCATAACCTGAGACAGATGCTTAACATAACAAGAGTCAAATGATTAACCAACTGAGCCACTCAGGTGCCCTAATCTTTAATGCATTTTTAATTTTTTTTCGTAAATGGTGGGAGAAAGTTGTCCAGTTTTGTTCTTTTGTATGTTGCTGTCCAGTTTTCTCAGCACTATTTGTTGAAGAGACTGTCTTTTTCCCATTGGATATCTTTTGCTGCTTGGTCAAAGATTAACTGGCCATGGATATGTGGGTTCATTTCTGGTATTTTTATTCTGTTCCATTGATCTATGTGTCTGTTTTTGTGCCAGTACCATACTGTTTTGATCACTACAGCCTTGTAATATAACTTGAAGTCCAGAATTGTTATACCTCCAGCTTTGATTTCCTTTGTCAGGGTTGCTTTGGTTATTCAGGGTCTTTTGTGGTACTCTACAAATTTTGAGATTATTTTCTGTATGTCTGTGATAAATATCTTTGGTATTTTAATAGGGATTGCATTGAATGTGTTGATTGCTCTGGGTAGTATAGCCATTTTAACAATATTTGTTCTTCTAATCCATGAGCATGGACTGTCTTTCCATTTCTTTATGTCATCTTCAATTTCTTTCATCATTGTTTTCTAGTTTTCAGAGTACAGGTATTTTACCTCCTTGGACAAGTTTATTCCTAGGTATTTTATGGTTTTTTGGTACAATTGTAAATGGTATTGATTCTTTGATTTTTCTTTCTGCTCCTTCATTATTACTGTATAGAAATGAAACAGATTTCTGTATGTTGATTTGGTATTCAATTTTGCTGAATTTGTGTATCAGTTCTAGCAATTTTCTGGTGGAATGTTTTGGGTTTTCTATATAGAGTGTTATGACATTTGAAAATAGTGAAAGTTTCACTGTTTCCTTGCTGATTTAGATACCTTTTATTTATTTTTGTTGTGTGATTGCTGTGGCTATGACTTCCACTACTCTGTTAAACAATAGTGGTGAGAATTGACATCCCTGTTTTCTTCCTGACTATAGAGGAAATGCTCTAAAGTGTTACTCATCGAGCATGATATTAGCTGTGGGTTTTTCATATATGGCCATTCTTTCTTTCTTTATTTTTTTTAAACATTTTATTTATTTATTTGACAGACAGAGATCACAAGCAGGCAGTGAGGCAGGCAGAGAGAGAGGGGGAAGCAGGCTCCCCACTGAGCAAAGAGCCCGATGCGGGGCTTGACCCTAGGATGCTGGGATCATGACCTGAGCCGAAGGCAGAGGCTTAACCCACTGAGCCACCCAGGTGCCCCAATATATGGCCTTTTTATGTTGAAATATGTTTCCACTAAACCTACTTTGTTGAGTATTTTTATCATGAATGGATGTTGTACTTTGTCAGATGCTTTTTCTGCATCTATTGAAATGATCTTATGGTTCTTATCCTTTCTTTTATTAACGTGGTATATCATGTTGATTGATATGTAAATATTGAACCACCCTTGCAGCCCAGAAATAAATCCCACTTGATCATGTTGAATGACTGTTTAATGTACTCTTGGATTTGATTTGCTAGTATTTTGCTGAGAGCTTTTGTATACATGTTCATTGGCAATATTGGCCTATAGTCATATATTATATATAATATTGGCCTTTAGTGGAATCTTTATCTGGTTTTGGTATCAGGGTAATGTTGGCCTCATGGAATGAGTTTGGAAGTATTCCTTCCTTTTATATTTCTTGGAATAGTTTTTGAAGAATATATCTTACCTCTTCTTTAAATGTTTGTTAGAATTCCCCTTGGAAACCATCTGGCCCTGGAGTTTTGTTTGTGGGAATTTTTTTGATTTCTGTTTCTTTGCTAGTTATCAGTCATTCAAGTTTTCTGTTTCCTGCTGTTTCAGATTTAGCAGTTTATATATTTCTAGGAATTTATCCATTCCTTCCAGGTTGTCTAATTTGTTAGCATATGGTTTTTCATAATATTTACTTATAACAGTTTGTATTTCTGTGATGTGGGTTGTTCTTTCTCTTCTCTCATTTGTAATTTTATTCATTTGGGTCCTTTCTCTTTTTTTGATAAGTCTGACTAGAGGCTTATTAATTGTATTAGCTTTTTTCAAAGAACCAGGTCTTGATTTCATTGATTTTTCTTTTTTTTAAGTTTCTGTATCATTTATTTCTGCTCTAATCTTTACTATGTCCTTCCTTCTGCTAGATTTAGGATTCATTTTTTGCTCTTTCTACCTCCTGTAGGTGACATGTTTTAAGTTGTTGATTTCAGGTTTTTCTTGCTTCTTGATTTAGGCCTGTATTGCCATATACTTCCCTCTTAGGACTACTTTTTTACATCCCAGATGTTTTGATTGTTGTGTATTCATTTTCATTTGTTTCCACAAACTCTTTAATTCCTTAGTTGATTTCCTGGTTGACCCATTCATTATTTAGTAGCATGTTGTGTTGCCTCCATGTATTTGTGATATTTCCATAGTTTTTCTTGTGATTGACTTCTAGTTTCATAGTGCTGTGGTTAGAAAAGATTCATAGTATGATTTCAATCTTTGTATTAGTTGCTGCCTTATTTGTAACCCAATACATGATTTATATGGGAGAATATCCCATAGAGTCTTTAAAAGAATGTGTGTTTTACTGTTTGAGGATAGAATATTGTGAATATATCTGTTAAGACCATTTGGTTTAAAGCCATTGTTTCCTTGTTGATCTTCTGTTTAAATGATCTTTCTATTGATATATGTGGGTTGTTAAAGTCCCCTACTCTAATTGTATTACTGTCAGTAACTTTCTTTATGTTTGTTATTAATTGTTTTATATATTCAGGTGCTTCCATGTTGGGTGCATAAATATTTATCATGGTTTGATATTCTTGTTGGATTGTCTCCTTTATTATGACATCATGCCCTTTTTGCTTGCCACTAGATGAAACACAGGACCTTATTTTTTTTATTTATATTGTTATATTTTAGCTATATTGTTCTGGATGTTTTAGATATTGTAATAAGCCAAGAAAAGGAAATAAGAGACTTGCATATTGGGAAGGAGAAAAACTCATTATTTGTTATTGCTATATCTGCCATCTTGGAAAAAATCTAAGAAAATCAACTAGAAAACTATGAAACTAAATAAGCTTAATAAAGTGACCTGGTTTCAAAATATCTAGGTGAAATAAAAAAAATATATATATGTATTGACATACATAAATGGAAACACAGGATTTTCTTATCCCCATTACAAAGGCAGATCTTTGTAGGATAAGCAAAGATATTCTTATGGTGGGGAGGAGGCCCCTACTTGCCTGCAGTTGAGATTCTGCAGAACCATGAAGTCCAAGTCCCCAATCAGGAACATTTTTGAGATGTAGCAGTCTTTATTTACTGGCTTGTACTGCTTCCCCTTGCCACTCTTGGGGACCTTGGTCCATAGCTCTTTGACACGCTCTGCCACCATGTTGCAGTGCTTGTCATGGCTTTCACATGGCCCAGGAGCTTCTTACTGTTATGCCAATTCATGATCACATGAAGAGTGTTGTTCTTCACTACTGCATTAGCACAGAGAGTGGATCCATGCTTACTTCTTCCTCCTGCCACTTCTGTAGTGCTTCCATGGTCATCTCAGTTTTGGACTTTTTGAGGAGGCTCATGGTAGTAGAGGCTGTGCCCCCAGATTAGTGCTGTCCCTCCATGTTGCTTCTATTTCTGTCTTCTGTATCTCTTGTTATGGTCTTTCTTTAAAGTCTAGTTTTTCCAAAACAAATATTGCCACTTCCACTTTCTTTTGATGTCCATATGCATAATAAATATATTTCCATCCCCTCATTTTCAATCTGCAGGTGAGTAAATGAGTCTATTATAGGCAGCATATAGCTAGGTCTTGTATTTTATTCATTCTGACACCTTATATATTTTTAAAAAGATTTGTGAGAGAGACTGGTAGGGGGGAGAAGAAAAGGGAGAGGGGAGAGAGAATCCCAAGCAGACTCTGTACTGAGCATGGAGCCCGATGCAGGGCTCAATCTCATGACCCCAAGATTATGATCCAAGCTGAAACCATGAGTTGGACACTCAACCAACTATACCACCCAGGTACCAACCCTATGTTTTTTCATTGGAGTGTTTGGTCCACTTACATTCATAGTAATTATTGATAGATACATATTTATTTCCATTTCATTACTTCTTTTGTAATTGTTTCTGGAGATTTTCTTTGATCCTTTCTTGTCTTTGTTGCTGTTGGTCTCTCCTTTGCCCTGAGAGAGTCCCCTTTAATATCTTTTGCTGGACTGCTTTAGTGGTCACAAACTCCTTTAGTTTTTACTTGACTGGGAAACTCTTTATCTCTCATTTATTCGGAGTAAGAGCCTTGGTGGATAGAGTATTGTTGGCTGCAGATTTTTTCCATTTGGCACTTTGAATTTATCATCCCACTCCCACCTGGTTTGCCAAGTTTCTGTTGAGAAATCTCCAGCTAGCCTTATGGGTCTTCCCTTTAAGTTAAGGAGTTCTTATGTCTTGCTGCTTTTTTTTTTTTTTTTTTAAGATTTCATTTATTTATTTGACAGAGCTCACAAGTAGGCAGAGAGGCAGGTAGAGAGAGAGGAGGAAGCAGGCTCCCTGTGAAGCAGAGAGCCCTATGTGGGGCTCGATCCCAGGACCCTGGGACCATGACCTGAGCCGAAGGCAGAGGCTTAACCCATTGAGCCACCCAGGCGCCCCTGTCTGGCTGCTTTTAAGATGTTTTCTTTATAACTGTATTTTGAAAATGTAATTATAATATGTCTTGATGTTGGCCTGCTATTGTTGATTTTGATGGGAGTTCTCTGTGCTTCCTGGATGTGGACATCTGTTCCATTCATCAGATTAAGGAAGTTTTCAACTCTTCTTTCTTCAAGTAAATTTTCTTTTTTGTTCATAGGATAAGACAAGCCTAGGGTCCTCTTATTCACTGCCATCTTCCCTCTCTCCTCTATCCTTTGTATCAATTTTTAAAGTTTTTTTTGTCTGATATTAATATAGCTACCATAGATCTTTTTTAGTTTTTATTTACATGGATGTGTTTGAAAAGCTGTCTTCTAAATTGTACCATTTTGCATTCCCACCAGCAATGGGGGAGATTTCCTGTTCCCCCGCATCCTTATCTGCATATAAGTTGTCAGTATTTTAGAGTTTTGTCTTTCTAATATATGTGTAGTGATGGCCTATTTCACTTCACTGTTATTTAGCTACTTTTTATTTTTATTTTTATCTTATTTTTTTAAATTTCTTTTCAGGATAACAGTATTCATTGTTTTTGCACCACACCCAGTGCTCCATGCAATACATGCCCTTCCCAATACCCAACACCTGGTTCTCCCAACGTCCCATCCCCCGCCCCTTCAAAACCCTCAGGTTGTTTTTCAGAGTCCATAGTCTTCCATGGTTCATCTCCCCTTCCAATTTCCCTCAACTCACTTCTCCTCTTCATCTCCCCATGTCCTCCATGTTATTTCTTATGCTCCACAAATAAGTGAAACCATATGATAATTGACTCTCTCGCTTGACATATTTCACTCAGCATAATCTCTTCCAGTCCTGTCCATGTTGCTACAAAAGTTGGGTATTCATCCTTTCTGATGGAGGCATAATACTTCATAGTGTAAATGGACAACATCTTCCTTATCCATTCATCCGTTGAAGGGCATCTTGGTTCTTTCCACCGTTTGGCGACCATGGCCATTGCTGCTATAAACACTGGGGTACAGACGGCCCTTCTTTTCACTACATCTGTATCCTTGGGGTAAATATCCAGTAGTGCAATTGCAGGGTCATAGGGAATCTCTATTTTTAGAGATTATCCACACTGTTATCCAAACTGGCTGCACCAACTTCCATTCCCACCAACAGTGGAAGAGGGTTCCCCTTTCTCCACATCCTCTCCAACACATGTTGTTTCCTGTCTTGCTAATTTTGGCCATTCTAACTGGTGTAAGGTGGTATCTCAATGTAGTTTTAATTTGAATCTCCCTAATGGCTAGTGATGAACATTTTTTCATATGTCTGATAGTCATTTGTATGTCTTTATTGGAGAACTGTCTGTTCATTTCTTCTGCCCCTTTTTTAATATGATTGTCTGTTTTGTGTGTGTTGAGTTTGAGAAGTTCTTTATAGATCCTGGATATCAACCTTTTGTCTGTACTGTCATTTGCAAATACCTTCTTCCTTTCCGTGGGTTGCCTCTTTGTTTTGTTGACTCTTTCCTTTGCTGTGCAGAAGGGTTTGATCTTGATAAAGTCCCCAAAGCTCATTTTCGCTTTTGTTTCCTTTGCCTTTGGAGACATATCTTGAAAGAAGTTGCTGTGGCTGATATTGAAGAGGTTACTGCCTAAGTTCTCCTCTAGGATTATGATGGATTCCTGTCTCACATTGAGAAATCTTTTATCCATTTTGAGTTTATCATTGGGTATGGTGTAAGAGAATGGTTGAGTTTTATTCTTCTACATATAGCTGTCCAATTTTCCCAGCACCCTTTATTGAAGAGACTTTCTCCACTGTATATTTTTTCCTACTTTGTCGAAGATTATTTGCCCATATAGTTGAGGGTCCATATCTGGACTCTCTAATCTGTTCCACTGGTCTATGTGTCTGTTTTTATGCCAGTACCATGCTGTCTTGGTGATCACAGCTTTGTAGTAAAGCTTGAAATCAGGTAACATGTTGCCGCCAGTTTTATTTTTGTTTTTGAACATTTCCTTAGCGATTTGGGGTCCCTTCTGATTCTGTACAAATTTTAGGATTATTTGCTCCAGCTCTTTGAAAAATACCGGTGGAATTTTGATTGGAATGGCATTCAAAGTATAGATTGCTCTAGGCAGTATAGACATTTTAACAATGTTTATTCTTCCGATCCAAGAGCATGGAATGGTCTTCCATCTTTCTGTGTCTTCTTCAGTTGCTTTCATGAGTGCTCTGTAGTTCCTCGAGTCCAGATCCTTTAGGTCTTTGGTTAGGTTTATTCCCAGGTATCTTACGGTTCTTGGTGCTATAGTAAATGGAATCAATTTTCTAATTTCCCTTTCTGTATTTTCATTGTTAGTGTATAAGAAAGCCACTGATTTCTGTACATTGACTTTGTATCCTGCACGTTACTGAATTGCTATGTGAGTTCTGGTAGTTTGGGTGTGGAGTCCTATGGGTTTTCCATATAAAGAATCATGTCATCTGGGAAGAGAGAGATTTTGACTCCTTCCTTGCCAATTTGGATACCTTTTATTTCTCCTTGTTGTCTGCTGTTGCTAGGACTTCTAATACTATTTTGAACAAGAGTGGTGAGAGTGGGCATCCTTGTTGTGTTGCTGATCTCACCGGGAAGGCTGCAAGCCCTTTCCCATTGAGGATGATATTTGCTGTGGGTCTTTCATAGATAGATTTTATGAAGTTCAGGAATGTTCCCTCTATCCCTATACTTTGAAGCATTTTAATCAGGAACGGATGCTGGATTTTTCAAATGCTTTTTCTGCATCGATTGAGAGGACCATGTGGTTCTTCTCTCTTCTCTTATTGATTTGTTCTATCACATTGATTGATTTGTGAATGCTAGATCATCCTTATAACCTAGGGATGAATCTCACCTGCTCATGGTGGATAATCTTTTAATGTGCTGTTGGATCCTGTTTGCTAGGATCTTGTTGAGAATCTTAGCATCCATATTCATCAGGGATATTGGTCTGTAATTCTTTTTGGTGGGGTCTTTCCCTGGTTTGGGGATCAGGGTAAGGCTGGATTCATAAAAAGAGTCTGGAAATTTTCCTTCTGCTTCAATTTTTTGAAACAGCTTCAGGAGAATGGGTGTTATTTCTTCTTTGAATGTTTGCTAGAATTCCCCAGGGAATCCATCAGGTCCTGGGCTCTTGTCTTTTGGGAAGTTTTTGATCACTGCTTCAGTCTCATTGTTAGATATTGGTCTATTCAGGTTGTCAATTTCTTCCTGGTTCAATTTTCAGAGTTTATAGTTTTCTAGGAATGCTACCATTTCATCTAGGTTGCTTAACTTATTGGCATATAACTGTTGATAATAACTTCTGATGATTGTTTCTACTTCCTTGGTGTTCGTTGTGATCTCTCCCTTTTCATTCATAATTTTATGAATTTGGGCTTTCTCTCTTTTCTTTTGGATTGGTTTGGCCAATGGTTTATCAATCTTATTGATTCTTTCAAAAAACTAGCTTCTAGTTTCATTGATACGTTCTACTGTATCTCTAGTTTCTACCTCATTGATCTCTGCTCTAATCTTGATTATTTCCCTTATGTGTGGAGTTGGTTTGATTTGTTGTTGATTCTCCAGTTCTTTAAGGTGTAGAGACAGCTGGTGTGTTCTGGATTTTTCATTTTTTTTGAGGGAGGCTTGGATAGCTATGTATTTCCCTCTTAGGACCGCCTTTGCTATATCCCATAGGTTTTGGACCAAAGTGTCTTCATTCTCATTGGTTTCCATGAATTGTTTCAGTTCTTCGTTGATCTCCTGGTTGATTCAAGCATTCTTAGGTAAGGTGGTCTTTAGCTTCCAGGTGTTTGAGTTCCTTCCAAACCTTTCCTTGTGATTTAGCTCCAGTTTCAAAGCATTGTGGTCTGAGAATATGCAGGGAATAATCTCAGTCTTTTGGTATCGGTTGAGTCCTGATTTGTGACCCATTATGTGGGAACCTTTGAGAAGGTTCCATGTGCACTTGAGAAGAATGAGTATTCTGTTGTTTTAGGGTGGAATGTTCTGTATATATCTATGAGGTTCATCTGGTCCAATGTGTCATTCAATGCTCTTGTTTCTTTATTGATTTTCTGCTCTGATGATCTGTCTATTACTGAGAGAGGCATGTTAAGATCTCCTACTATTAATGTATTCATATCAATATGACTCTTTATCTTGAGTAATAGTTTTCTTATATAATTGGCTGCTCCCATGTTGGGGGCATAGATATTTACAATTGTTAGATCATCTTGGTGGATAGTCCCTTTAAGAATGACGTAGCATCTTTCTGTATCTCTGACTACAATCTTTAGTTTAAAATCTAATTTATCTGATATGAGAATCGGTACCCTGGCCTTCTTTTGAGCCCTATTGGCATGAAAGATGCTTCTCCATCCCTTCACTTTCAGTCTGGGTGTATCTTTAGGTTCAAAATGGGTCTCCTGTAGACAACATATGGATGGGTCCTGTCGTTTTATCCAATCTGCAACCCTGTATCATTTTATGGGTTCATTTAGGCCATTCACATTGAGAGTGATTATTGAGAGATAATGTTTTTATTGACATCATGTTGCCTTTGAAGTCTTCCTTTCTGTAGATTGCCTCTATATTTCTGTTCAATGATATTATGATTTTTCCTCTTTTATAGAACCCCCCTTAATATTTTCTGCAGTGTAGTCTTGGTGGTCACATATTCTTTAAGCCCTGCTGGTTGGAATCTCTTTATCTCTCCAACTCTTTTGAATGTCAGTCTTGTAGGATAAAGTATTCTTGGCTGCACGTTCTTCTCATTTAGTACCCTGACTATATCTTGCCAGCCCTTTCTGGCTTGCCAGGTTTCTGTGGACAGGTCTGATGGGCTTTCCTCTGCGTGTAAGGAGCCTCTTTGTCCTAGCAGCTTTCATGAGATTGTATCTCTTCCTTGCCATCTTGTCTCCCTTTATCCTTATTTTTTAATTGATATTTAATGCATCCATTTCAATTTTTTATAATTTCATTATATATGTATATATTTTTTCATAGTGCTTACCCTTGATAATATAATTAACATATTTATAATAATTAAGTTCAAATAATTAATATGAATCAATACCAGCTTAGTATAACAGTATATGAAACTGTACTACTTTTCAGCTCCAGTCCCCACTTTTAACTCTTCCATATTGCGTCTTCATAAATTGTGTGCCTGTTAACGCAGATTTATTATTATTGTGTTATGGATTTATCTTTTTTTAATTACATTGATTTATTTAATTTCAGAAAAACAGTATTCATTATTTTTTCACCACACCCAGTGCTCCATGCAAACTGTGCCCTCTATAATACCCACCACCTGGTACCCCAACCTCCCACCCGCCCCACCACTTCAAACCCCTCAGATTGTTTTTCAGAGTCCATAGTCTCTCATGATTCACCTCCCCTTCCAATTTCTCCCAACTCCCTTCTTCAAACTCCCCTTGTCCTCCATGCTATTTGTTATGCTCCACAAATAAGTGAAACCATATGATAATTGACTCTCTCTGCTTGACTTATTTCACTCAGCATAATCTCTTCCAATCCCGTCCATGTTGCTACAAAAGTTGGGTATTCATCCTTTCTAATGGAGGCATCATACTCCATAGTGTATATGGACCACATCTTCCTTATCCATTCGTCCGTTGAAGGGCATCTTGGTTCTTTCCATAGTTTGGCGACCGTGGCCATTGCTGCTATAAACATTGGGGTACAGATGGCCCTTCTTTTCACGACATCTGTATCTTTGGGGTAAATACCCAGGAGTGCAATGGCAGGGTCATAGGGAAGTTCATTTTTAATTTCTTGAGGAATCTCCACACTGTTCTCCAAAGAGGCTGCACCAATTTGCATTCCCACCGACAGTGTAAGAGGGTTTTCCTTTCTCCACATCCTCTCCAACGCATATTGTTTCCTGTTTTGTTAATTTTGGCCATTCTAACTGGTGTAAGGTGATATCTCAATGTGGTTTTAATTTGAATCTCCCTGAGGGCTAGTGATGATGAACATTTTTTCATGTGTCTGATAGCCATTTGTATGTCTTGATTGGAGAAGTGTCTGTTCATATCTTCTGCACATTTTTTGATATGTTTGCCTGTTTCGTGTGTGTTGAGTTTGAGGAGTTCATTATAGATCCTGGATATCAACCTTTTGTCTGTACTGTCATTTGCAAATACCTTCTCCCATTCCGTGGGTTGCCTCTTTGTTTTCTTGACTGTTTCCTTTGCTGTGCAGAAGCTTTTGATTTTGCTGAAGTCCCAAAAGTTTATTTTTGCTTTTGTTTCCTTTGCCTTTGGAGACATATCTTGAAAGAAGTTGCTGTGGCTGATATCGAAGAGATTACTGCCTATGTTCTCCTCTAGGATTCTGATGGATTCCTTTCTCACATTGAGGTCTTTTATCCATTTTGAGTTTATCTTTGTGTACGGTGTAAGAGAATGGTCAAGTTTCATTCTTCATGAATACACATATAGCTACATAGAGCTGCCCAGTTTTCTCAGCACCATTTATTGAAGAGACTGTCTTTTTTCCACTGTATATTTTTTATCTGTTTTGTCGAAGATTAATTGACCATAGAGTTGAGGGTCCATATCTGGACTCTCTAATCTGTTCCACTGGTCTATGTGTCTGTTTTTATGCTAGTACCATGCTGTCTTGGTGATCACAGCTTTGTAATAAAGCTTGAAATCAGGTAACGTGATGCCCCCATTTTTATTTTTGTTTTTGAACATTTCCTTAGCAATTCAGGGTCTCTTCTGATTCCATACAAATTTTTGGATTATTTGCTCCAGCTCTTTGAAGAATACCAATGGAATTTTGATCAGAATGGCATTAAAAGTATAGACTTCTCTAGGCAGTATAGACATTTTAACAATGTTTATTCTTCCGATCCAAGAGCATGGAGTGGTCTTCCATCTTTTTGTGTCGTCTTCAATTTCTTTCATGAGTCTTCTGTAGTTCCTCTAGTACAGATCCTTTAGCTCTTTGGTTAGGTTTATTCCCAGGTATCTTATGGTTCTTGGTGCTATGGTAAATGGAATCGATTCTCTAATTTCCCTTTCTGTATTTTCATTGTTAGTGTATAAGAAAGCCACTGATTTCTGCACATTGACTTTGTATCCTGCCATGTTGCTGAATTACTGTATGAGTTCTAGTAGTTTGGGAGTGGAGCCTTTTGTGTTTTCCATATAAAGAATCATGTCATCTGTGAATAGAGAGAGTTTGACTTCTTCATTGCCAATTTGGATACCTTTTATTTCTCTTTGTTGTCTGATTGCTGTTGCTAGGACTTCCAATACTATGTTGAACAAGAGTGGTGAAAGTGGGCATCCTTGTCTTGTTCCTGATCTCAACGGGAAGGCTACAAGCTTTTTCCCATTGAGGATGATATTTGCTGTGGTTCTTTCATAGATAGATTTGATGAGGTTCAGGAATGTTCCCTCTATCCCTATACTTTGAAGCGTTTTAATCAGGAACGGATGCTGGATTTTGTCAAATGCTTTTTCTGCATTGATTGAGAGGACCATGTGATTCTTCTCTCTTCTCATATTAATTTATTGTTTCACATTGATTGATTTGCGAATGTTGAACCATCCTTGTAGCCCAGGGATGAATCCCACCTGATCCTGGTGGATAATCTTTTTAATGTGCTGTTGGATCCTGTTTGCTAGGATCTTGTTGAGAATCTTAGCATCCATATTCATCAGTGATATTGGTCTGAAATTCTCCTTTTTGTTAGGGTCTTTGCCTGGTTTGGGGATCAGGGTAATCCTGGCTTCATAGAAAGATTCAGGAAGTTTTCCTTCTGCTTCAATTTTTTGAACCATCTTCAGTAGAATAGGTGTTATTTCTTCTTTGAAAGTTTGGTAGAATTCCCCAAGGAATCCATCAGGTCCTGGGCTCTTGTTTGGATTTATCTTTTAAATCACATACTAAATAGAAGTATTATAAACCAAAAATACAATCCTAATAGCTTTTATATTTATATACGTAGTTTCCTTGACCAATGTTCTTGGTTTCTTTTAATGGTTTCAGTTACAGTTAGTGCCCATTCATTTTTTCCTGCAGAACACTCTCATTTCTTAAAGGACTCTTCTACCAGTGATGAATTCAATGATTTTTTATCTGTGAATGTCTTATTTTATCCTTCACTTTTTGAAGGATAGTGTTTTATGTTATCAGAATCTTGACAGATATTTTTCTTTCTATAAATTATTTTTTTTAATTTTTAATTTTTTTATAACCATATAATGTATTATTAGCCCCAGGGGTACAGGTCTGTGAATTGCCAGTTTTACACACTTCACAGCACTCACAATAGCTCATACCCTCCCTAATGTCCATAACCCCATCACCCTCTCCCGAGCCACCTCCCCCTGGCAACCCTCATTTTATTTTTTGAGATTAAGAGTCTCTTATGGTTTGTCTCCCTCCAGATCCCATCTTGTTTCATTTATTCTTTTCCTACCCCCCAAACCCCCTACATTGCATCTCCACTTCCTCATATCAGGGATATCATATGATAGTTGTCTTTCTCCCGTCGACTAATTTTGCTAAGCATAATACCCTCTAGTTCCATCCACGTCATCGCAAATGGCAGGATTTAATTTCTTTTGATGGCTTCATAGTATTCCATTGTATATATATATATATATATACCATATCTTCTTTATCCTTTCTGTCCATCTGTTGATGGACATCTAGGTTCTTTCCATAGTTTGGCTATTTTGGACATTGCTGCTATAAACATTTGGGTGCACGTGCCCCTTCGGATCACTATGTTTTTATCTTTAGGTTAAATACCCAGTAGTGAAATTGCTGGGTCATAGGGTACCTCTCTTTTCAAGTTTTTGAGGGACTTCCATTCTGTTTTCCAGAGTGGCTGCACTAGCTTGCATTCCTACCAACGGTGTGGGAGGGTTCCCCTTTCTCTGCTTTCTCGCCAGCATCTGTCATTTCCTGACTTGTAAATTTTAGCCATTCTGACTGGTGTGAGGTGGTATCTCATTGTGGTTTTGATTTGTATTTCCCTGATGCCGAGTGATGTGGAGCCCTTTTTCATGTGTCTGTTAGCCATCTGGACGTCTTCTTTGCAGAAATGTCTGTTCATGTCCTCTGCCCATTTCTTGATTGGATTATTTGTTCTTTGGGTGTTGATTTTGATAACTTCTTTATAGATTTTGGATACTAGCACTTCATCTGATATGTCATTTGAAAATATCTTCTCCCATTCTGTCAGTTGTCTTTTGGTTGTGTTAACTGTTTCCTTGCTGTGCAACAGTTTTCATCTTGATGAAATCCCAATAGTTCATTTTTGCCCATGCTTCCCTAGCCTTTGGCAATGTTCCTAGGAAGAAGTTCCTGCAGCTGAGGTCGAAGAGGTTGCTGCCTGTGTTCTCCTCAAGGATTTTGATGGATTCCTTTCTCACACTGAGGTCCTTCATCCATTTTGAGTCTATTTTCGTCTGTGGTGTAAGGAAATGTTCCAATTTCATTTTTCTGCATGTAACTGTCCAATTTTCCCAACACCATTTGTTGAAGAGGCTGTCTTTTTTCCACTGGACATGCCTTTCTCCTTTGTGAAGATTAGTTGACCATAGAGTTGAGGGTCTATTTCTGGGCTCTCTATTCTGTTCTAGTGATCTATGTGTCTGTTTTTGTGTCAGTATCATACTGTCTTGATGATGACAGCATTGTAATAGAGTTTGAAGTCTGGAATTGTGATGCCACCAACTTTGGCTTTCTTTTTCAATATTCCTTTGGCTATTCGAGGTCTTTTCTGGTTCCATATAAATTTTAGGATTATTTGTTCCATTTCCTTGAAATAAATGGATGGGATTTTTATAGGGGTTGCGTTAAATGTGTAGATTGCTTTAGGTAGCATAGACATTTTCACAATATTTGTTCTTCTAATCCAGAAGTAGGGAACACTTTTTCATTTCTTTGTGTCTTCCTCAATTTCTTTTATGAGTACTTTATGGTTTTCTGAGTATAGATTCTCTTCCTCTTTGTTTAGGTTTATTCCTAGGTATTTTATGATTTTCGGTGCAGTTGTAAATGGGATTGACTCCTTAATTTCTCTTTCTTCTGTCTTGTTGGTGAAAAGAAATGCAACAGATTTCTGAGCATTCATTTTATATCTTGACACTTTACTGAATTCCTGTACAAGTTCTAGCAGTTTTGGGGTGGAGTCTTTTGGGGTTTCCACATATAGGATCATATCATCTGCAAAGAGTGATAGTTTGACTTCTTCTTTGCCCATTCAGATGCCTTTAATTTCTTTTTGTCTGATTGCTGAGGCTGGGACTTCTAGTACTATGTTGAATATCAGTGGTGATAATGGACATCCCTGCCATGTTCCCAACCTTAGTGGAAAAGCTTTCAGTTTTTCTCCATTGAGAATGATATTTGCAGTGGGTTTTTCATAGATGGCTTTGATGATATTGAGGTAGGTGCCCTCTATTTCTACACTTTGAAGAGTTTTGATCAGGAAGGGATGCTGCACTTTGTCAAATGCTTTTTCAGGATCTATTGAAAGTATCATATGGTTCTTGTTCTCTCTTTTATTAATGTATTGTATCACATTGATTGATTGGCAGATGTTGAACCAACCTTGCAGCCCTGGAATAAATCCCACTTGGTCGTGATGAATAATCCTTTTAATGTACTGTTGGATTCTATTGGTTAATATTTTGGTGAGAATTTTCGTATCTGTGTTCATCAAGGATATTGGTCTGTAATTCTCTTTTTTGATAGGATCCTTTTCTCATTTTGGGATCAGGGTGATGCTGGCCTCATAAAATGAGTTTGGAAGTTTTCCTTCCATTTCTGTTTTTTGGAACAGTTTCAGGAAAATAGGAATTAATTCTTTAAATGTTTGGTAGAATTCCCCTGGGATGCTGTCTGCCCCTGGGCTTTTGTTTGCTTGGAGATTTTTGATGACTGTTTCGATCTCCTTACTGGTTATGGATCTGTTCAAGTTTTCTATTTCTTCCTGGTTCAGTTGTGGTAGTTTATATGTTTCTAGGAATGCATCCGTTTCTTCCAGATTGTCAAATTTGTTGGCGTAGAGTTGCTCATAGTATGTTCTTATAATTGTTTGTATTCTTTGGTGTTGGTTGTGATCTCTCCTCTTTCATTCATGATTTTATTTATTTGGGTCCTTTCTATTTTCTTTTTGATAAGTCTTGCCAGGGGTTTATCAATCTTATTAATTCTTTCAAAGAACCAGCTCCTAGTTTCGTTGATTTGTTCTCTTGGTTTTATTGGTTTCTATTTCATTGAATTCTGCTCTGATCTTGATGATTTCTCTTCTCCTTCTGGGCTTAGGGTTTCTTTCTTGTTCTTTCTCCAGTTCCTTTAGGTAGTAGGGTTACGTTGTGTATTTGAGACCTCTCTTGTTTCTTGATAAAGGCTTGTACCACTATATATTTTCCTCTCAGGACTGCCTTTGCTGTGTCCCACTGATTTTGAACCATTTTATTTTCATTATCATTTGTTTTCATGAATTATTTCAATTCTTCTTTAAATTTCTGGTTGACCCATTCATTCTTTAGAAGGATGGTGTTTAGTCTCCATGTATTTGGGTTCTTTCCAAATTTCCTCTTGTGATTGAGTTCTAGCTTCAGAGTATTGTGGTCTGAAAATAGGCAGAGAATGATCCCAATCTTTTCATACTGGTTGAGACCTGATTTATGACCTAGGATGTTATCTTTTCTGGAGAATGTTCCATGTACGCTAGAGAAGAATGTGTATTCTGTTGCTTTAGGATGAAATGTTCTAAATATATCTGTGATGTCCATCTGGTCCAGTGTGTCATTTAAGGCCTTTATTTCCTTGTTGATCTTTTGCTTGGATGATCTGTCCATTTCAGTGAGGGGATTGTTAAAGTCCTTTTCTACTATTGTATTATTGTTGATGTGTTTCTTTGATTATGTTATTAATTGGTTTATATAATTGGCTGATCCCATGTTCGGGGCATAGATATTAAAAATTGTTGGATGTTCTTGTTGGACAGACCCTTTGAGTATGGAACAGTGTCCTTCCTCATCTCTTATTATAGTCTTTGGCATAAAATCTAAGTGATCTGATATAAGGTTTGCCACTCCTGCTTTCTTCTGATGTCCATTAGCATGGTATATTGTTTTCCACCCCCTCACTTTAAATTTGGAGGTGTCTTCGAGTCTAAACTGAGTTTCTTGCAGGCAGCATATTGAAGGTTTTATTTTTTTATCCATTCTGATACCCTCTGTCTTTTGATTGGGGCATTTAGCCCATTAACATTCAGGGTAACTATTGAAAGATAGAATATATTACCACTGTATTGCCTGTAAGGTGACTGTTACTGTATATTGTCTATGTTCCTTTATGATCTACTACTTTTAGGGGTCTCTCTTTGCTTAGAGGACCCCTTTCAATATTTCCTGTAGCGCTGGCTTGGTGTTTGCAAATTCTTTCAGTTTTTGTTTTTCCTGGAAGCTTTTTATCTCTCCTTCTATTTTCAGTGATAGCCTAGCTGGATATAGTATTCTCGGCTGCATGTTTTTCTCATTTAGTGCTCTGAATATATCATGCCAGCTCTTTCTGGCCTGCCAAGTCTCTGTGTATAAGTCCGCTGCCAATCTAATGTTTTTACCCTTCTATGTTACAGACTTCTTTTCCCGGGCTGCTTTCAGGATTTTCTCTTTGTCACTAAGACTTGTAAATTTCACTATTACGTGATGAGGTGTGGACCTATTTTTATTGATTTTGAGGGTCGTTCTTAGCATCTCCTGAATTTTGTTGCTTGTTCCCTTTGCCATATTAGGGAAATTCTCTACAATAATTTCTCCAGTATACCTTCTGCTCCCCTCTGTCTTCTTCAGGAATCCCAATTATTCTAATATTGTTTTTTCTTATGGTGTCACTTATTTCTTGAATTCTCCCCTTGTGGTCCAGTAGTTGTTTGTCTCTCTTTTGCTCAGCTTCTTTATTCTCCAGCCTTTGGTCTTCTATATCACTTATTCTTTTTTCTGCCTCATTTATCCTAGCAGTAAGAGCCTCCATTTTTTATTGCACTGCATTAATAGCTTTTTAAATTTCAACTTGGTTAGATTTTAGTTCTTTTATTTCTCCAGAAAGGGCTTTTAGCTCTTTGGAGAGGGTTTCTCTCATATCTTCCATACCCTTTTTGAGCCCAGCTAGAACCTTGAGAATTGTCATTCTGAACTCTAGATCTGACATTTTACCAATGTCAATATTGATTAGGTATGTAGCCTTTGGTACTGCCTTTTTTTTTTTTTTGAGGTGAGTTTTCCTGCCTTGTCATTTTGTCCAGATAAGAATATATGAAGGAGCAAATAAAATACTAAAAGAAAATACTAAAAGGGTGGCAAGGACCCCAGGAAAATGTGCTTTAACGAAATCAGGAGAGATCCCAAATCATGGTGGCGGGGGGAGAAAGGGGATAAAAAGAAGTTCAGGAAAAAAATCAACTAAAAAAGAAAACAAGTAAAGAAAAAATATAAAAAATATTATATATATATTTTATATATATATATATATATATATATATATATATATATATATACACACACACACATATATTAGACTGGTAACTAGAAAAGGGTCACCCACTTAATTTTGGGTGTATTTTGGTCTCTTAGAAGAAACTACCTCACAAAATTTTAAAGAATGGAAAACATATATAAGGGTAGACACAATGAACGTGTGAAATATGCCTATAAAGATGAAAAAAAATTTTTTAATTTTTAAAAATGAGTTTATAAATTAAGTGTGTTGGGAGAATAAAGAAAAGGAAGTGGAGAGAATTTGCTCCGGCTGGAGACTAGAACAAGCCCAGAGCTAGATTTAGAGTATATTTTGATCTATTAGAAGAAGTTGTATCCCAAATTTTTTAGAAGTAAAAAGCCTATGGGTATGCAAAATATAAAGTCAGATACAATGAAGGATAAAATATAAGAATTAAGTTTCAAAAAAGATTTTTTTATGAAAGGTATTGTTAAGATAAACTAGTTAAAAAACATTAAAGGAGGAAAGGGTAAACGTTAAAAAAATTAGCATTAGAAAAGAAATAAAATTAAAAAAAATTTATTGCAAGACTGAAGAAAATTTACTGCAAGACTAAAGAATCATGGGGAGAAAGCCATGAATTCCATGCTTTGCTTTCTCCTCCTCTGGAATTCCGCCGTTCTCCTTGGTAAGTCAGCTTGGTCTTTGCTGGATTTCTTGTTGATCGTTTTGGGGAAGCGCTTGTTGTTTTGATTCTCAAGTGTCTTTGTCCGAAGTGGAATTACACCACCCCTACCAGGGGCCAGGCTATGTAATCCACTCGGGTTCGCTTTCGGGAGCTTTTGTTCCCTGAATGCTTTCCGTAGAGCTCCAGAGGACAGAAATGAATATGGCGGCCTCCCAATCTGCAGCCCCAAGGAGCTGAGAGCTCAGGGCCCCACTACTCAATGCGCCTTCAGAGAAAAGCGCTCAATCACTCCCACCTCTCTGGCCTCTGGCTGCGCTTGGAGAAAAATGCTCAATCACTCCTGTCTCACTGCCTCTGACCACGCTCCCAGCTCACCTAGCCTGTTACCAAGCGTCTCTGTCTCTGGCATACAGCTCTGGCTGGAGTCTTCAAACCCCACAGATCCCTGAGCTCTTCCAAGGAGTGTCTCCCCAGATCTTGTGGGGACCCCACTCAAAGAGCAGTGGCCTGCGCCACAGATTACGGTTCAAGGTAACCCTGAGTTGAGAACTCACTCCTTGGCTCTGTCTCTGTAGCTGGCTTCCCCGCTCTAATACCTGCAAGCTCTGCGACACTCAGATACACCCGATCCTTCTGTGACTCCGCGGGACCTGGGGCCACGCTGACCCCGCGTGGGGTTCACCCCGGTTTAGCCTCTGGAGCGATGTCCCTCAGTGGAGCATACTTTTAAAAGTCCTGATTCTGTGCTGTGTTGTTCTGCTGCTTACCAGGAGCTGGCCCCTCCCGCTGTGGTCTATCTTCCTGTCACATTGGATTCACTTCTCTGCCAGTCCTACCTTTCACAAAGTGGTAGATTTTCTGTTTCTAGAGTTGCTGCTCTTCTTCTCTTTGAGCTCCTGTTGTATTTGTAGGTGTTCGCAATGGTTTGATAAGCTATCTAGTTGATCTCCTGCTACCTGATGTAGTCTTAGCCTGCTACTTCTCCACCATCTTGACTCTTCCCCCTCTTTCAATACTTTAAAGATGGCATCTCACTCCCTTCTGGCCTCCATTGTTTCCAAGGAGAAATCAGATGTTAATCTTATTCTTACATGTGGAGTTGCTTATTTTTTCTTGATTTTAAAGATTTTATTTATTTGACAGAGAGATCACAACTCTGTTGTTGTGAGGCAGAGAGGCAGGCAGAGAGAGAGGGGGAAGCAGGCTTCCTGCTGACCAGAGAGCCTGATGCGGGGCTCAATCCCAGGACCCTGAGACCATGACCTGAGACGAAGGCAGAGTCTTTAACCCACTGAGCCACCCAGGCACCCCCATTTTTTTCCTCCTTTTAAGATGTTTCATTTGTCTTTGATTTGTCAGTTTGATTATAATGTGTCTTATTGTGGATATCCTTTAGTTTATGCTATGTGTAGTTTATTGAGCTTCCTGGATGTTTAGATTCATGTCTTTTAACAAATTTGTGGAGTTTTCAGTCATCATTTCTTCAAAAATTCTTTGTTCTTCCTTTTTCTGCTCTCTTTCTGAACTCCCATTGAGCATGTGATATTATATTTGTTAGTGCACTACAAGTTTAATGGGCTTTGTTCATTTTTCTGTCACTTTCTCAATTTGCTCTTCAGACTGGATAATTTAAGTCAACCTGTCTTCATATTCACCAATTCCTTCTTTTGCCTGCTCGGATGTGCTGTTGGATTCCTCTAGTCAATTTTTTTATTTCATGATTTTCCTTTTCATCTCCAGATTATCTATTCAGTTCCTTTCTCTGTTTTTTAATCTCCTCATTTATATATCCTATTTTCATTCTTCTGATCTTTTTAATTTTTTATATGCTGCCACCTCCTGACAGCACATGGGAGAAGAATGAGGTACAAACAAGTCAGCTGCAAGAGAATGGGAACAGGGAGTGACAGTAGAAAAGATTGTCACCCCGAACAACTCCTCAGTCTCATATTTATTAGAAAGTAAGTAACAACCAACAAAGAAGCCATAGTAAATTACACATTGACCATAAGTCTTGTAGATACATTAGAAGAAAGGCAAAATATGCCTGTCACATAGTACATGACCTATAGTGCACAAGCCCAAACTAAAGGATTGTCTTACTAACTGCTGATGCTCTCAGGGCAAGGGGAGATAATGGTAAAATGAAGCAGGCAGCATTCCACCTGAGCAAGCCAGGTATCCCCAGCTGGTTGACTTCAAGGATGCATATTGTTCTCTCCCACAGAGGCCTGTTGCCAGTGCATGTTTTTCTTAAGGCTATACCTAAGCATCTTGGTAACTAGTATAATTTCTCATAGGTTATATTTTAAGCAGTACATTATTCTGAGGGGCAGTTATAATACACAGTTTCTTTTAGCCCTTTGAGCATCTTTAAGACAATGCATTTAAAGTCTTTGTCTAATAAGTTATTGACTGGGCTTCCTGGACAGTTTCTATTAATTTTTTCCCATTAATAAGCTATACTGTTTTGTTTCTTTGTATGCCCTGTACTTTTTAAATTTTTGTTTTGTTTTATTTTGTTTTGTTGTTTATTTGACAGACAGAGATTACAAGCAGACAGAGAGGCAGGCAGAGAGAGAGAGAGAGGGAAGCAGGCTCCCTGCCGAGCAGAGAGCCCGATGCGGGACTCGATCCCAGGACTCTGGGATCATGACCTGAGCTGAAGGCAGCGGCTCAACCCACTGAGCCACCCAGGCGCCCCTGCCCTGTACTTTTTAAAAAGATTTTATTTATTTATTTGACAGTGAAAGACACAGCAAGAGAGGGAACAGAAGCAGGGGGAGTGGGAGAAGGAGAAGCAGGCTTCCTGCCAAGCAGGGAGCCCAAGAAGGGCTCGATCCCAGGACCCTGGGATCATGACCTGAGCCAAAGGCAGACATTTAATGACTGAGCCACCCAGGCCCCACTGCCCAGTAATTTTTTGTTGTTGAACAACATACATTTAGAATATTATAAAGTAGAACTCTAGAAATTAGATTCTCTACCTCTTTATGGTTTGTTTTTGCTACCTGTTGTAAGTTGGTTTTGTTTGCTTCTTTAGTGATTTTTCTAGATTAAGGAATGTATTCTTTGTTATATGTAGTCTCTAAAGTCTTTGTTTCTTAACCTTGTCGTAAGTTAGTTGATAAAGGCTTCATGAGTGTCTGGAGTCAGAAATAGAAAAGAAGAAAAGTATACTTTCCCAGCCTTTGCAGATTAGCTCTGTGTTGGTGCAGTCCTTTACTCTTTCTACTCCTTCCATCCAGTTTACAACTCTACTTTAGTCTTTCCCTACTTTTTAAATGCCTGAGGGCCAGTTAGAAGTGAAAGCTTAAGGTCTTCTTTGGCCTTTTCTGAGCATGCATTCCACCCTGCATGTGTGTACCCTTCTTAATTTTATGGTACACAGCGTAGCTTTTAAATACTTATTCTCCTACCTGTTTTGTTGATCTCTTCATTCCCACGCTTTTTTATTCTGTTAATTGCCTGTCTCAAGTGTTGTCTTATGCCCCAGGCTGCTGTATTGAATACTTGTGCCTATAAATGCTTTCAACAAAGACCACCCAAGAAGGTGCCTCAGACCTGGGGATACTCTGAGTTATATATACAGGGAAGCCTTTGTTTTGGTCTTTGAAGGAGCTGTAAGACCATCAAGACTCACAACCATAATTCTTTGATAATAAGGTCTGTATCGCTACTTCTGGCATTTGTAAAACCATACCAGGCTATTCTCACAGCCCCTTCTGATCTTGGATGTGGAGAATGGTAAGAGAAAATTTAAAATGCCACAGCATTCCCTTACCCAAAAGCAACAACTCCTTTCTTTACTAACTGTACCCTCTTGATTGTTGTACATTTTTTATTAAATTACAGAATTCTGTAAAAATTGATTCTAACAGTCTTTGCCACTTCATTTATAACTTCTTGTTGAAAGACAAAACCCTGGGATTCCCTACTCTACCATTTTTGGTGACCAACAGTGACCATTTTGGGATCTAAAAAGATCCAGAAAATAATTCTTCTCAGAATTAGAAATCCTTCAAAAAGATTCAAAAGAAATGAAAAAATAAGGCAAATAAGGCAAAAAACCCAGAAGGAATATTTCCTGGAAACCAAGTTTCTGAATAAGTAAAAGTTACCCATGTAAGCCTGTGTGAATGCCTATGTCAATAAAGGTATTCTCATATCTAAAATAGTTTTTTGTAAGTCTCCCACATGCAAAACAGTTAAATGTATCACACCTGACTACTAAGATAACAATCCAAACATCTAAAAATAACTCCAATAGTTCTTATACCTAGCTGATAATCAGAATCACCTACTGAGTATTTAAAGTACAAACTCCTGTAATTTCACCCAGAGATTTGTTGTATGAAGAGGACCCTATAATCTATATTTTTATTAGTTCCCTACGTGGGTATTGAAATTATCCATATTTGAAGATAGCTGCCTAAACAAGTAAAAGAATGGCTGGTATGAGTAACTTTTACAGAGGAGTAAATGAAATCTGGTGTAACTAGTTTGCTCTCAACAAGCAGAACATAATGAGAAATATATCTAGGTTCTACATTTTAAATTTTTTTCTCTGTCTCCAGTTTAAGAAACATGAAATGGAAAAAGAAGGTATCAAATATATTCACTTTGACATTGAATACATTATTCTAAAACCATAATATGAAACTTTGGGATTGCTATAATAAACAATATTTTTTTTGTTTATTTATTTTTTATTTTTTAATAAACATATATTTTTATCCCCAGGGGTACAGGTCTGTGAATCACCAGGTTTACACACTTCACAGCACTCACCAAAGTACATACCCTCCCCAATGTCCATAATCCCACCCCCCTTCTCCCAAACCCCCTCCCCCCAGCAACCCTCAGTTTGTTTTGTGAGATTAAGAGTCACTTATGGTTTGTCTCCCTCCCAATCCCATCTTGTTTCATTGATTCTTCTCCTACGCCCTTAACCCCCCATGTTGCATCTCCATTTCCTCATATCAGGGAGAGCATATGATAGTTGTCTTTCTCTGATTGACCTATTTCACTAAGCATAATACCCTCTAGTTCCATCCACATCATCGCAAATGGCAAGATTTCATTGCTTTCTCTTTCTAAAACTTACCGTGTTTATAAAAAAATTAAAAATAAATAAATAAATAAATAAATAAAAACTTACCTTTTTTAGGCAGTTGTGCAAATGGAATTATACAATATATACAGTCTTCTTTATCTGGCTTCTTCACTGTACATAATATTTTTGAGCTTCATCCATGTTATAACATTCTATTAGAGTTCTTCAAAGAAACAATACCAGTAAAATATGTATAACGATATAGAAAGGGATTTATTACAAGGGCTTAGGCTTATATGATTACTAAGGTTAAGTCTCATGATCTACCTTCTGAAAGCTGGAGGTCCGGGAAAGCCAGTGGTGTAATTTCAGTACAAAGCTGAAGGCCTGAGAACCAGGGGAACCAATGGTGTAAGTTTTAGTCCAAGTCCAAAGGCCTGAGAACCAGGAATACCAATGTCTGATTACAAAAGAAGATAGAGGTTTGAGGTCATTCAGACAACAAATTTGCCTTCTTTCTGCATTTTTGTTCTATTCAGGTCCTCAAAGGATTGGATGATGCTCATGCCAAATTGGTGAGGGTAATCTTTACTGTCTACTGCTTTAAATGCTAATCTATTCCAGAAATACCTTCACCGACGCACTCAGAAATAATGTTTTATCAGCTATCTGGGCATCCCTTAGCCTAGTCAAGTTGACACATAAAATTAAACACCACAAGCAATAATATTTTCATTTTAAATACGACTGACATATTATTAATCTCTTCCTTTAATAGTGAAAAAGGCAATATTACAAAGATCACTAGAGGAAAGGCAAAACTTCCAAGATAGGTGCCCAGTGTTTTATAATAAAGGCCCTTATTTTTTTCTTCAGAAGTATGTAAGTTCCAACAGGGAATTTTGCAAGAAAATATTTTTTCCCTTAGATTTATTGAATCCTTACAGATTCCAGGAATATAAGGAACTTTAAAAGTCAAGTCCACTGTCTAACTAATGTGTAAATGTCCTCTACAACATTTCGAAGTGTGTGTAATGGGAAACTCAGTCCTTTCCAATGCTGCCAATCCATCATTGTCAGTCATCACTGTCATCATCATCATCATCATCAGAATCATGATTTTTTTTTCTTATATTGAGCTAAAATGTGTTGACCTGTAGCTTTTAACCATTTATTCTATTTCTGGCCACTGTTCTTGATTGTATGAACTAGTCCCACTTGCACCATGACAGACATAAAATTACTTAAAGATAGCTGCTCTCCACCTGGAAACTTCACTGGTTTCCACTCATTTTTCTGTATACACATTGTCTCGTTCCAACATCTTCAAAGTGCTGAATGATTGCCTTCCCTCACCCACAAGTACTATAGCAAGTGGTCAAGCAAATGGTAGTTAGGACCTTCACTTTTTGCTTACCAGTGATTGTTCAGCCATAGAGATAGAAAGCGATATACCAAATAGCAGTTTGTCAACCACTCTTTAAGATTGGTCTGCAAGCAGCTCTGCTCTCCCCCACTCCATTTTAAGGATATGTTATTTACCCAGTTCAGAGCCTAGTTCAGCTGATTCAGTCATGCAATATGTATGTGTGAAATCATGCATCCTAGGTTGACCCACAAAGGCTTCTTGTTTCCATTTCCATTTGCATTGTCAAAGTAGAGCATATGATTCTTTTAATCATTCTTAACCAGGATTTTTTTAAACTGGAAAGGGAAAAAAAAGTTAGTATCCATCTCTAGGCAGGTATATTATAAAAAAAGAGTACATTACCTGGTCATATTTTTGCACTAACAGAAAAGAACAGTTTTTTAAAATAACATATAATGTATTATTTATTTCAGGGGTACAGGTCTGGGATTCATCAGTCTTACACAATTCACAGCATTCACCATAGCACATACCCTCTCTAATGTCCATCACCCAGCCACTCCATTCCTCCCACCCCCCTTCCCTCCAGCAACCCTAGGTTTGTTTCCTAAGATTAAGAGTTTCTTATGGTTTGTCTCCCTCTCTGGTTTCTTCTTGTTTCATTTTTCCCTCCCTTCCCCTATGATCCTCTGTCTTGTTTCTCAAATTCCACATATCAGTGAGATCATATGATAATTGTCTTTCTCTGATTGACTTATTTTGCTTAGCATAATAGCCTGTAGTTCCAACCACATTGCAAATGGCAAGATTTCAAATTTTTGATGGCTGCATAACATTCCATTGTGTATATATACCACATCTTCTTTATCCATTCATGTGCTGATGGACCTCGAGGCTCTTTCCATAGTGTGGCTATTGTAGACATTGCTGCTATAAACATTAGTGTGCAGGTGCCCCTTCAGATTACTACGTTTGTATTTTTAGGGTAAATACCCAGTAGTGCAAAATTGCTGGGTCATAGGGTAGCTCTATTTTCAATTTTTTGAGGAATGTTCATACTGTTTTCCAGAGTGGCTGCACCACCTTGCATTCCTACCAACAGTATAGGAGGGTTCCCCTTTCTCTGCATCCTCACCAACACATGTCATTTCCTGACTTGTTAATTTTAGCCATTCTGAGTGGTGTGAGGTGGTATCTCACTGTGGTTTTGATTTGCCTTTCCCTGATGCTGAGTGATGTTGAGCACCTTTTCACATGTCTGTTGTGTCTTCTTTGCAGAAATGTCTGTTTATATCTTTTGCCCATTTCTTGATTGGACTGTTTTTTCCTTGGATGTTGAGTTTGATAAGATCTTTATAGATTTTGGATACTAGCCCTTTATCTGATATGTCATTTGAAAATATCTTCTCCCATTCTGTCAGTTGTCTTTTGGTTTTGTTGACTGTTTCCTTTGCTGTGCAAAAGCTTTTGATCCTGATGAAATCCCAAGAGTTCATTTTTGTTTTTGCTTCTCTTGCCTTTGGTGGTTTCTAAGAAAAAGTTGTTGCAGCTGAAGTTAAAGAGGTTTTTGCCTGTGTTCTCCTCAAGGATTTTGATGGATTCCTGTCTCACACTGAGGTCTTTCATCCCCAAATAGAATAGTTCATTCAAATGATTATTAAAAGGATAAGTTTTTAAGACTCAACAAAAGTAGACCTGGAAATGAAGAAAAAGAGGAAGTATAACTGATGAATGACTTGAGGAAATAGCCCCTAGAATAGAATAGAATAGCCCCTATCACTCTCTGTTTGGATTTTTCCCCCATTTTTCTGACCATAAGTATTTATCTTTGTGTATGAAAACCATTTGTTTTTTTAATTAAAAAAAATTTTTTTCTCTTCTAAAGAGAGTGCACATGCAAGTGGTGGGGGAGGGGAAGAGAAAGAGAGAGAGAGAGAATCCCAAGCAGGCTCTACACCCAGTGCAGAGCTCAGTTCAGGGCAGGATCCCAGGATGCTAAGATCATGACCTGATCCAAAATCAAGAGTCAGATGCTTAACCAAGTGATCCACCCCAGCTCCCCTGAAAACCATCTTAACTGAATAATTTCTCAAGATTGAAAGCCATGCCTTATAGTTTCACTTTGCCTTAACACTTAGTATAAATGCTCACAGATGGTGGTGACTAAAGAAAGGCCTCACTTTGCTCAAATGACATTTTGAGCAAAAATTATGTATATATCACATAAGGCAGTGAAGAATGATTGGAGAAGGTATAGATACAGTTCATTCAAAAAGCCTTGGGGGCTGGAATCTAGTCCCAGCTCTACCATTAATTTGCTCTGTGACCTTGGACAAATTATTTGATTCAACTCTAGTCCCTTTTTTTCTGAGCTGAAAGATGAGACAGATAAGCCAGGTAGTTGCTTCCAGTTTCTGCTTCCAGTTTCTTCCAATTCTGATACTCTACAAAAATCACAGTTCAAGTATAATAAGAAGTGTTAATATTTATTTTATCCTTGCCTTGCACTAGGTAGTATGTTAAACAGCAGTTACACGCATTAACTCATTTGAATCTCAAGTAACCTTGTAAGGTAGGTAATATTAGGGAAGTTAAGAAACCTGCCTAAGGTCACAAAATAGTGCAACTGGGTTTTTAACCCAGGCAGTTTGACCTCAGAGCTGGCATGCAACCTCCACACTAAATTAACTCTAAATATATAAGAGAAGCTTGGTATTTAAAGATGTTCTCCAGTGACTACTTTGAGAAAATGAATGGTCATCTCCTAATTGATTGGCTTTTAAGCTCTTACATAGGTCAAGATTTTCCAATAGGTAGAATTTTTAAAAATCTGGTTATATCTGTATTTATTGAATGAGTACAAATTCTTAATTAGCTCAAACTTAAGATGAAGAAAGATAGCAAAGATGGAATTTAATCATGCTTGCCTTCCCTCATCTTAGCAGGCTGCTTGTTTTCCTAAATTGTTATTCCACTGAATACATAGCTCAAAAATGATTCTATGGAAAGATGGACTAGAAAAATGATGTTTGGGGGCACCTGGGTGGTGCAGTGGTTAAGCATTTGACTCGGTTTTGGCTCAGGTCGTGATCTCAGGATTGTGAGATCAAGCCCTGCATCAGGCTCCATGCTTAGCATGGAGTCTGCTTAAGACTCTCTCTTTCCCTCTGCCCTTTCCCATTCTCTCTCTCTCTCAAATAAATAAATATATCTTAAAAAAGGAAAAGAAAAATTGTTTTTAAATATCACTAATTTTGACCTTTCTCTTTTCTTTTCACAGTGACTGTATTGAGCCCAGCAGAAAAAGGTAAGATAATGTTGTAAATTGTATTTGTCAGAGTTGTATCCCTCTTTCTATCTAAAAGTGAATTACATAAAAGCCTATAAATTGAGCAACTTTCCCAGAAATATTGAACTGAGTGGAAATTTTAGGTTAACATTTTTTCAGGAGGCATACCCGGAGCTTACCCAGAGATAAAGCAGAACTTATTTTCAGTGACCCCTTTTGCTATAGGATAGGAATTTGGAAGTTACCAGTATTTATGATAGAGAAAGACATAGGCAACCATATTGTTGGCCATAGTGACCCTAGGCTCCTGCTTCATCACTGTTGTCCTAGGTACCTTGCTTTCCTGAGAAATTCATTCCTTCTTAAAGGTGTGGGAAAAGGGTCCCACAAGGAAATTTAAAAGGATAAGTCCTTCACCATCACAGTTGCAATAAATTTACTTATTCTCCATTCTTCACCCCTATGTGTCTTAATCTGCAATTTATACTACCACTGTGAAGAGACTGAGGAATTTTCCATTAAAAAATGTGTAAACTAAGCATGAGTCTTAACAAACATAGTCTCATGTTCTTTTTTCAGGCATAGCCATAAGTATTTGTATAGCCACTTTTAATTCTCACTTCATGAGATTAACTTGTAATTCAGTAATTACATAATGTTTATATTATGCATTTTTGTTTATCTTAATGAAGTATACTTAACATAGAGTATTATATTAATTTCAGATGTACAATATAGTGATTCACAATTCTATACATTACTCAGTGCTCATCATAAGTGTACCCATTATTCGCCATCACCTCTTTCACCATCCCCCAAACTAACTGCCCTTTGGTAACCACTAGTTTGTTCTCTATAGTTAAGAGTCTGGTTTTTTTTTTTTTCCTGTTTTTTTTTTTTTTCAAAGATTTCATCCACTTATCTGACAGAGAGAGAGAGATCACAAGTAGGCAGAGAGGCAGAGACAGAGAGAGGAGGGAAGCAGGTTCCACACTGAACAGAGAGCCTGATGTGGGGCTCGATCCCAGGACCCTGAGATCATGACCCGAGCTGAAGGCAGAGGCTTAACCCACTGAGCCACTCAGGCGCCCCACAAGTCTGTTTTTTGGTTTGTCTCTCTTCATCTTTTTTTTTTTTCTGTGCTTGTTTTGTTTCTTTCTTGTTTTGTTTCTTAAATTCCATATAAATGAAATCATATGGTATTTGTCCTTCTCTGACCAACTTACTTCACTTAGCATTATACTCTCTACCTCCATCTGTTTTGTTACAAATTTCAAGATTTAATTTTCTGGAGCTGAGTAATATTTGATTGTATATATTCACCACATCTTCTTCATCCATCAAGGTACACTTGGGCTGCTTCTACTTTTGCCTATTTTGAATAATGCTGCAAAAAATATATGGGTGCTTGTATCCCTTTCAACTACTGTTTTGTATTTTTGAAGTAAGAACACAGTTGTGTAATTACTGTATCATAGAGTAGTTCTATTTTAATTTTTTGAGGAATCCCCACAATATTTTCCATAATATTGACTGTACCAGTTTGCATTCTCACCAACAATGCAAGAGGGCTCCCCTTTCTCCATACCCTCACCAACACTTGTTGTTTCTTGTGATTTTGGTTTTAGCCATTCTGCAGATGTGAGGTGGTACTTCATTGTAGTTTTGATTTGCATTTCCCTGATGATAAGTGATGATGAGCATCTTTTCATGTGTCTTTGGACCGTCTGGATGTCTCGTTGGAAAAATGTCTGTGAATGACTTCTGCCCATTTCTTAATTGGATCATTTGTTTTTGGGGTGTTGAGCTGTATAAGTTCTTTATGTTTTGAATTTGAGCCCTTTATCTGATATGTCATTTGCAAGTATCTTCTCCCATTCTGTCGGTTGTCTTTTGGTTTTGTTAGCTGTTTTCTTTGGTATGCAAAAGGTTTTTATCTCGATGAAGTCCCATTAGTTCATTTTCACCTTTGTTTCCCTTGCCTTTGGAGACATGTCTAGCAAGAATTTGCAGCGGCTAAAGTGGAAGAGGTTTCTGCCTGTGTTTTCCTCTAGGATCTTGATGGATTTCTGTCTCACATTGAGGTCTTTCATCCACTTCGAATTTATCTTTGTGTATGGTGTGAGAGAATGGTCGAGTTTCATTCTTCTGCATGTGGCTGTCCAATTTCCCCAACACCATTTGTTGAAGAGTCTTTTTTCCATTAGATATTCTTTCCTGCTTTGTTGAAGATTAGTTGACCATGAGTTGAGGGTCCATTTTTGGATTCTTTATTCTCTACCATTGATCTATGTATCTGTTTTTGTGCCAGTACCATACTCTCTTGATGATTACAGCTTTGTAATAGAGCTTGAAGTCCAGAATTGTAATGCCACCAGCTTTGGTTTTCTTTTTCAACGTTCCTTAGGCTATTCAGGGTCTTTTGTGGTTCCATACAAATTTTAGGATAGTTTGTTCTAGCTCTGTTAAAAATGCTGGTGGTATTTTGGTAGGGATTGCATTGAATGTGTAGATGGTTTAGGGTACTATAGACATTTTAATAATATTTGTTCTTCCCATCCATAAGTGTGGAATATCTTTCCATTTCTTTCTGTCCTCTTAAATTTCTTTCATCAGTGTCTTCTAGTTTCCAGAGTACAGTTCTTTTACCTCTTTGGTTAGGTTTATTCCTAGTTATCTTCTTATTTTGGTTGCAGTTGTGAATAGAATTGTTTTCTCAATTTCTCTTTCTGCTGCTTCATTATTGCTATACAGAAATGCAACAGGTTTCTCTATGTTGATTTTGTATCCTGGAACTTTACTGAATTCATATATCAGTTCTAGCAGTTTTTTGGTGGAATCTTCGGGTTTTCTATATAACACTTCATATCATCTGCAAATAGTGAAAGTTTTACTTCTTCCTTGCCAGTTTGAGTACAATTCTTTTCATTGATTGCTGTGGCTAGGCCTTCCGTTACGATGTTAAATAACAGTGGTGAGAGTGGACATCCTTGTCTTCTTCCTTACTGTAGAGAAAAAGTTGTCAGCTTTTCCCCACTGAGGATAATATTAGTTGTGTGTTTTTCACATATAGTCTTTATGATGTTGAGGGATGTTTTCTCTTAACTTACTTTGTTGAGTGTTTTTATCATGAATGGATGTTGTACTTTTTCAAATGCATTACCCGGTTACTAAAGCCAGATAAGGACTCCACTTAAAAAGAGAACTAGAAGCCAATACTCCTGATGTACACGGATGCAGAATTCCTTAGTAAGGGGTGCCTTGATGGCTCAGTCATTAAGTGTCTGCCTTCAGCTTAGGTTATGATCTCAGAGTCCTGGGATCGAGCCCAGCAACAGGCTCCCTGCTCAGTGGGAAACCTGCTTCTCCCTCTCCAACTCCCCCTGCTTGTGTTCCCCCTCTCAATGTCTCTCTCTCTGTCAAAATAAATAGATAAAATCTTTTTTAAAAAAGAATTCCTCAGTAAAATACTACCAAACCAAATCCAACAATATATTTAGAAATCATTCCTCATGGTCAAGTGGGATTTATTCCTTGGTTACAAGTGTGGTTCATCATGTGCAAGTCAGTGTGTTATACCACATTAATAATAGAGTAAGAACCATATAATCATTTCAATAGATGCAGATAAAGCATTTGACAAATAAGCCTTCATGGTATTAATCATTGAACAGAGGGATTGGCTATAGAGGCAACAGAGTAGAGTGGTGGGAAGACAGTAGAACACGGTAGTTAAAAGTATGGGTTCTGGAGCTATCCTCACTAAATTCTGGTCCTGGTACCAGTACTTCTTAGTAAATTATTCAACCTTTTTGTGTCTATCTTATCATTTCTGGAATAGAAATACTAATACAACCTATTTCATAGAGTTGCTATGAAAATTTAATGTGTTCATACATGCAAAACACTTAGAATAGTGGTAAGTAAAGCCATACTATGGCCTAACCAATATTTGCTACTATTATCGTAGCCTTAGAGCAAGTCTTAAGTTGTCTCTTTTTCTCACGTATGGTTCCTCAGGTCAGAGATCACTTTATGTATGTGCATAAACATAATATAAACATAATTTTCCACAATACACTTTGAAGACAAGTTGAGCTGGGGCTTTACTTATGCTCTATCATAATAAGAATAATGACAATTATCTTATTATTGGAAACTATCACTTATTGTGTTGGGTACCCTACTAAGTTTTATATGTACATTAAGTCCTTCAATATTTACATAAATGCAGTGATACAGGCACTCTTGTATCCATTTTATTGTGAAGGAAACTGAAGTTTAGAAAGGTTAACTAAATTATCCCAGGTCATCTACCTAGTAAGTGGGAGAATTTACACCCATACCTGTCTGACTTCAAAGTTTGTATTCTTACGTAAACTTGCACTGGTCTTTTACTTTTCAATCTACAGCTTCCTTATTTGCTTAGCTGAGCTCCTTAATGAGAAACCTGATGCTCAATTGCTGTTCAATCTAGTATCCGAGGTTCTGTATCTTCATTTTATATATATTACCAGTGAACTCAATCACACCAGTGTGGAGTGTCATTTGTAAGCTCGACTATTCAGAGCCTTCTTAGTAGCATCAGTCCAGTTACCAGGATTTAAATTCTTTAGATTATGTTACCACAGTGTATGATTTCTTCTTCTTTTATCGACTATTTGACAAATCCCCATTCCTCTCTTGTAACCATCAGTTTGTTCTCTATAGTTAAGACACTGTTTCTTGGTTTTTCTCTCTTTTTTCTTTTTCAATATTCTTTCCTGCTTTGTTAAAGATTAATTACCCATATAATTTTGGGTTTAATTCTGGGTTTTCTATTCTGTTCTATTGATCTATGTGTCTATTTTAGTGCCAGTACCATACTGATTACTACAGCTTTATAATATAATTGAAGTCTGGAATTGTGATACCTCCAGTTTTGTTTTTCAAGATTACTTTGTGTATTCAGGATCTTTTGTGGTCATAATGTACGATTGTTTATTTGTTTCAAGTTTTTATTTAAATTCCAGTTAGTTAATATACAGTGTAATACTAGTTTCAGATGTAGAATTTAGTGATTCATCACTTACATACAACAACCAGGGCTCATCTCAACAAGTGCTGCCCTTAATGCCCATCACTGTTTAATCCAACCCCCTGCCTACCTCCCTTACAGCAACCCTCAATTTGTTCTCTATAGTTAAGTCTCATTTATGTTTTGCCTCTCTCTTTTTCCCCTATGTTCATCAGTTTTGTTTCTTAAATTCCACATATGAGTGAAATCATATGGTATTTATCTTTCTACAAATGACTTATTTCACTTTGCATAATGCACTCTAACTCCATCCACATCGTTGCAAATAGCAAGATATCATTCCTTTTTATGTCTGAGTAATATTCCACTGTAGATAACTACCATAGCTTCTTTATCCATTTGGACCACTTTCTTACACCACATACAAAAATAAATTTAAAATGGGTGAAAGACCTAAAAGTGAAACAGGAAGCCATCAAAATTCTGGAGAACACAGACAACAAACTTTTTTTTTTTTCAATTTATTTATTTTCAGAAAAACAGTATTCATTATTTTTTCACCACACCCAGTGCTCCATGCAATCCATGCCCTCTATAATACCCACCACCTGGTACCCCAACCTCCCACCCCCCCGCCACTTCAAACCCCTCAGATTGTTTTTCAGAGTCCATAGTCTCTCATGATTCACCTCCCCTTCCAATTTACCCCAACTCCCTTCTCCTCTCTAACACCCCTGACAACAACCTTTTTGACATCATCCATAGCATCTTCTTTCTAGATACATCTTCAGAGGCAGGGGAAACAAAAGCAAAAATGAACTATTGGAACTTCATCAAGATAAAAAGCTTCTGCACAGTGAAGGAAACAATCAACAAAACTAAAAGGCAACCATTGGAATGGGAGAAGATATTTGCAAATGACATACCTTTATCAGTAGCTGATAAAGGTATTGGAATGGGAGAAGATCCTTGCAAATGATATACCTGATAAAGGTATGAGTATCCAAAATCTATAATGATCTTATCAAACTCAACACCCAAAGAACAAATAATCCATTTAAGAAATGGGCAGAAGTCATGAATAGACATTTTTCCAAAAAAGACATATAGATGGCCAATGGACACATGAAAAGTTGCTCAATATCACTCATCATCAAGGAAATACAATGTATGATTTTTAAGCTCCTTCCTGACATTAGAATTCTGATTCCAAGCAGTTTTTTTCCTGATAGCTCTCATATTTATCAATATAATAAAGAATTGGATTTTGCTTCTTTTTTCTGCAGTGGGGCATAATGGGACAAAGCACAGAATTTAGGCACAGAACATCTGAATTGGACTTATGGCTCTATCATTTACTAGCCCTATGATTTTTAGTAAGTAACTCAACTTCTCTGAACCTCAATTTCTATAAAAGGAGATGAGTTTAGTAACATGTTACAGATTTATTGTAAGTTAGCAAGCATGAAATTATATGGGAATTGAAGTATACAATAGTAAACTGCTTTGTAAATGTTAAGTATGAACAGTATCAGTTATAACATTTTTATGTGAGGGCTCTCAAAGACAGTGGGATAAGTAAGCTGAAATTAGATTTGATTGTAACCAGAAGAGAGAAAGTTAGACTTATAAGGAACTTCTAAAGACTAGAGTTGGTTACTGGGAGATGCCATAAAATTTATTCAGAAAGTATTAGACATCCAAGTATCTGGCATGAATTGGTAAACCTTGCCTAGAACCTGACCAATAGGCCTAATAAATATCTGTGTCCCTTATAACATGAGGAATTTGTGTCTTGTTTCAATTTACACTGCACTATTAAAGTAGTGTAGGAACTGCCAGTAGGAATATTATTTGGCATCGGCAAAGAAAATATTATTGCCAAATAAATGAAGACCTCAAATCACATAACCTTTTATTCAGTCTCCACAGCTTAAGAAAACCATAATCAAACATACTGCAAAAGTTTTTCCATTTCTTGTCTGCTTAATGGTTCTTTTACTTATTTGAAGAGCTCTTTCCAAATTTATAACCACCCAAAACCTAGATACTTTATTTAAAAATATGGTCCTTTGCAATAAAGAAGATGTGAGATACACACACACACACACACACACACACACACACACACGCAGTGGAATCAAAAAGTGGAATCAGCCATCAAAAAGAATGAAGTTTTGCCATGTGCAATGATGTGGGTGGAACTAGAAGGTATTATGCTAAGTGAAATTGGTCAGTCAGAGAAAGACAAATATCATATGATTTCATTCATATATGAAATTTAAGACAAAAGCAGATGAATATAGGGGAAGGGAAAGAAAAATAAAATAAGATGAATACTGAGAGGAGGCAAACCAAAAGAGACGCTGAACTCTAGGAAACAAACAGGGTTGCTTCAGGGAGGTGGTTGGAGAGACGGAATAATTGGGTGATGGGCATTAAGGAGGGTACATGATATAATGAGCACTGAGTGTTATATGCAATGAGCGAATCACTAAATTCTACCTCTAAAACTAATAATTTGAGAGAGATAGCATGAGTGGAGTGGGATGGGCAGAGCAAGAAGGAGAGGGAGAAGCAGAATTCCCACTGAGCAGGGAGCCCAATGCCAGGCTCAATCCCAGGACTGGACTTGATCCCAGGAACCTGAGATCATGACCTTGCTGAAGTCAAATTTTAACTGACTGAGCCACCCCTGTGCTGCAATATAATATTCTTTTAGAAGTAGGTTAGCCTCTAAAGAGAGATTCATTTGGTTCCCCAAATCCACATTATATAGTAATTTTACAGTAATAAGTATAAAATAGTCTATTATTAAGAACATCGAGATAAGTGCTCAAAACCTAACTGAAGATTTCCTGTGCCGTATGAATGTGAGTATAATAGATCATACCGTGGCCCAAACTGTTTCCTCCCAGTGCCCTTTCAACTTTCTGATGTCTCATATATGACCAATAAATCAAGATTAATATAATCAAGAAGTAGACACAAAGTAAATACTTCTATGCTCTGGGTTTATTTTTAAGATTTATTTATTTATTTATTTGACAGAGAGAGAGATCACAAGTAGGCAAAGAGGCAGGCAGAGAGAGAAAGAGAGAGGAAGGAAGCAGGCTCCCTGCTGAGCAGATAGCCCAATATGGGGCTCAATCCCAGGAGCCTGGGATCATGACCTGAGCTGAAGACAGAGGCTTTAACCTGCTGAGCCACCCAGGCACCCCTATGCTCTGGATTTTTAATTGGAAACCTAAATCATTCTTATATTAACTTGCTAGGGCTGCAATAACAAAGTACCACAAACTGAATTCTTAAAACAAAGAAATTTACTTTCTCACAGTTTTTGAGGTGAGAAGTCCAACATTAAGATACTATCATGGTTAGTTTCTCCTGAGGCTCTTCTTTTTGGTTTGTAGATGGCCATCTTTCTGTGTCCTTACATGGTCTTCATTCTCTGTGTCCTAATATCCTTTTTATAAGGACACCAGTCATAATGATTAGGGCTCACCCTAGGGGACCTCAGTTTAAATTAAGTTCTTCTTTTAAAAAACCCTATCTCCAGGGTTTAAAAAACCCTCAGTCACAGTCTGAGGTATTGGGGGTTAGGAGTTCAACATGTAAATCTTGGGGGAACACAATTCAGCCCACAGAAGTTCAATATTTAGGAATGACATCTTTTTCTAAAAAGGTAAATAGCTATAACTCTTTTTTTTTTTATTTCCAGCATAACAGTATTCATTCTATAACTCTTTTTAACTTGAAAAGGGAAACCAGAGAATTTAGTATGAAACTAGTATGCAAATGAATTCTCAAAGGATGAGTGAAACTTTTACTTAAAATGATTAATGGCCCTTTTTGATGATAAGCAACTATGGTCAATATGTTATTCTTGATTATATTTGGGTTTTTCTGTCATATTGTGCGTGATGTCATTCCTAAATTCATCTCCTATCCTCACCTATCCTTGAACCCTATTAAATTGCTAACATCAGGTGCATCCCAGATCCTCATATCAAGATCTTCAAAATACAGATACTATAATGCTGAATAAGATCATCTATGTAAAACAGTCTTATGAAAGCAAAATTATTATTATGGACTTTGTTTCTAATGATCTATAGAAAAAGATATGTACTCATGTCTCAAAAAAGAATTTGTGAATCCTGTGTAGCAAGGATTATACAATATATAATATTCAGGACTGTGGTTCAGATTATCTAGGCTTTAGTTCCTTCTGTTCACTGGATTCAGCATGACTAGGTCAACATATGCTACTTCTTTTGATCTCAGTTGCTCTACTTACAAAATATGAATGCATGGCTTTTGACAATATATTTATAAAGGTAGTAGTAGGAATTATAGTCCTAAAATATATTATACTTCTTAGAAGAAAGACCTTTAAGTCCTTTCCAATGTTAATAACAATAATAATATCTACTACTATTTATTTTGTACTTATCATAGTGCCAGGTACTATGCCAAGAGACTTACATACATCATCTTATTTAGTGCTCTACACACCATGTAGAACACGTACTTTTATGACAATTTTATAGATGTAGAAAGTGAAACTTAGTGACATTAAATTCCCAAAGGAAATATATATATTAAGTGGCAAAGTCAAGATTTGATCCTGGGTACATCTGACACCAAAGTCTGTGCCTATTTGCTACTGTTACAATGTTCTTAGAGCATTAGAGATTGGAATTTATCAGGAACTGTATTAATTCTCCAAGTTTGTCATGACAAGTTACCACAAACTGGGTGTCTTTAAGAACAGAAATTTATTCTCTCATAGCTCTAGAGACTAGAAGTCCAAAATTAAGGTTTAGTCAAGTTCATATTCCTTCTGAAGTTTTCAGGGGAGACTCTTTCCTTGCCTTGTCCTAGCTTCTGGTGATTCTTGGCAATACTTTGTGTTTTTTGGTTTGTGGCAACATAGCTATTTTCTTGTTCTGTCTTTGCATGACCATCTTCTCTATGTTTGTATTTGTATCTAAATTTCCCTTTTTTTATAAGGACACCTGTCATAGGGCCTACCCTAATGCAGTATGATCTCATCTTGACTTGATTACTTTTGTAAGGACCATCCTGAGAAAGAAGAACAAAGCTTGAAGTATCACAATTCCAGATTTCAAGTACTCCAGTATTTAAGATGAACTACACAGCTATAGTAATCCAAATAGTATGGTACTGACGCAAAAGTAGACACAATGGAGCAAAAATAGATCAGTGGAACTGAAGAGACACCAGAAACAAACCCACAATTATATGATCAATTAATCTATGATGAAGAAGACAAGAACATACAATGAGGAAAAGACAGTCTGTTTATTAACTGGTGCTGGGAACACTGGACAGCTATATGCAAAAGAATGAAACTGGACTACTTTTTTATACCATAAACAAAAATAAACTCAAATTGGATTAAAGACCTAACTGTGAGACCTGAAAGCATAAAATTCCTAGAAGAGAACACAGGCAGTAATTTCTCTGGCATCAATTATAACAACATGTGTCTAGGTATGTTTCCTGGGGCAAGGGAAACAACAGTAAAAGTATACTATTGGGACTACATCAAAATAAAAAAGCTTTTGCATACTGAAGGAATCCATCAACAAAACAAAAAGCAACCTACTAAATGGGAGAAGTTATTTTCAAATGATGTGTATGATAAGAGGTTAATGTGTAAAATATATAAAGTACTTAAACATCACAACACCAAAAAATGTCTTTTTGGAAAGACAATCCAAATAAAAAATGGACAGAAAACCTGAATGGACATTTTTCCAAAGAAACCATACAGATGACCTACAAACATATGAAAAGATGCTCAACATCACTCATCAACAGGGAACTGCAAATCAAAACTGTAAGGCATCACCTTATATCTGTCAGGATAGCTAAAATCAAAACCACAGAAGTAACAAGTGTTGGTGAGGATATGGAGAAAAAAGAACACACAAGAACTGCTGTTGGGAGTGTAAATTTATTATAGCCACTGTGGAAAACAGTATGGAGGTTAAAAAAGATAGAAATACCATGTGAGCCAATAATTTTACTAATTGGTATTTACGCAAAGAAAATGAAAACACTAATTTGAAGATATATGGACCCTTATGTTTACTGCAGATTTACATACAGTAAACAAGATATGGAAGCAATCTAAGTGTCTGTCAACTTACAAATGGATAACAAAAAATAGTGTGTATATATACAGTGGAAAATTATGCAGCCATGAAGGAAAGTGTTGGGTCCCCCAATAATAGGTCCATGGTTAAAGGAGTGAGACTGATACAAAGCAAAGGTCAAGCAAAGCTTTATTTCATGCCAAGCATCGAGAATCAAACTGACTGTCAAACGGACCTGTTGGGGACGTGCCTTTCAGAGAGGGTGATGACCCTTCCCTGCCTTACAGACTAACTTTTATAGAGCAAAGGCCATGTGGTTGGGCTTGGCCACACATAGGTGGCCAATGAGATTGTAACACACAGAGAAAGCTGCACAGTCATACTAGGTCCCACATGGGTGGCCAATTGAATTACAATTCACCCCTTAGTAGCTATTTGAACTAGCCTATCACCTTGGTCAGAATTGGCGCCCAAAAGGCATGACCCACACTCCTTGGTAGCTAGGGAGACGGTATGTGCCCTTGGATGTCTCCACCTGACCCGACTCATCCCTGCATTGGGACTGTTATCTCCACCTGACCTGACCCACCCTTGTATTTGGGCTTTGTTACCTGGGACTGGTTTCCCGGACTTGCTTTTAAGTAAGTTCCCCTGGGGGGGCCAGGGTCCATCTAAGTTTTACTGCATAAACAACAAAATGACTGTTCAACTGGGGAGGGGCCACTCTGGCTGAATAGGCCTTTACAAAAGAATGAGCTCTTGCTATTTGTAACCACATGGATGGACCCACAGAGTATTATGCTAAGTGAAATAAGTCAGACTTTGAAAGACAAATACCATATGATTTCACTCATATGTGGAGTCTAAATAACAAATCAAATGAATAAACAAAAAAAGAATCAGACATATAAATACAGAGAACAAAATGATGGTTGCCAGAGGGAAGGGGGTTCAAGGACAGGCAAAATGGGTGAAGGAGAATGGGAGATACAGGCTTTCAGTTATGGAATGAATAAGTCACAGGGATAAAAGGTGCAGCATAGAGAATACAGTAAATGATCTTGTAATAACATTGTATGGGGACAGATGGTAGCTACACTTCTGGTGAGCATAACATGATATATAGAGAAGTTGAATCACTATGTTGTATATCTGAAACTAATCTAATGTGTGTCAACTATACTCAAATGAAAAAAAAAACTAAAAACTAAAAACTAAAAATCCAGTGATGTCTATTGTAATTTGGTAAAAACTTTAAAAAGTAATTTTGCTCCTTCACATTTTGACAAGTCTCTTTTGATATAGCTACATCTAAATGTACATTTCAAAGCTATTACTCCCCTGCTTTTATCCTTCCCCAGAGGCCTGAGCTAGAACTTACATGCTCCTTTGTACTTCCCAGTATGACTCCTACAACACCCTCTTGCAACAGTTTACGCCTTAGTGGGGGCATATATGGAACTGAAATGATGAAATCTATATGTGTGAGGAAAGATCAGCAGAGTGCAGCCAATGCTGTTTCAGACTCATGATTTTGTTCCCTGCCATTGCTGCATACCACTTGGTTTCTATCATACAGACTAGAATTCCCAACACATTTAAATATGACTATCAGAAAAATGAACATGTTAGGCTGGGAAGTCAGAATAAATAGCTACCTATTATGCTAAATGTTAGAAAACCTAAAATGAAAAGATAGCAAAGGAAGAGGCCCATTTTTGTTTGTTTATTTAGAGGTTGTTGGTCAATATTTTTATTTTTACCAGTTAACAGATAAAGGGACTGGAGACTAAAAGATAACTAAGGTTAGAGAATTATAATACATTCTATTTCAGAGGTGCCTGAGTAGCTCAGTTGGTTAAGCATCTGACTCCTGATTTCAGCTCACGTCATGATCTCAGTGTTGTGGGACTGAACCCAGTGTTGGGCTTCACACTCAATGTGGAGTCTCCTTGAGAGTCTTCCTTTCCCTCTGCCCTCCTCACTCCCCTCCACTTGTGCACTGTTTCTCTCTAAAATAAATAAAATCTTTTTAAAAATATCATTTCAAATCCACTTATGTGCCAGCTACTGCTTTAATGTACCTTAGGGGTATTGATTCATTTACTTCTCATCACAGCCCTATGAAGTATTATCATAGGCTCGTTTATGGATGAAAAAACAGTATAGACTGTATTCATTTTCTAGGGCTATCATAACAAATTATGACAAACATGGTGGCATAAAACAACCAGAATTTATTCTGAAATGGTTCTAGAGGGCAGAAGTGGGAAAATATATCTACAAGCCATGTTCCTTCCAGAGGCTTAAGGGAAGATACAAAATCTTATCTCTTCCAGCTCCCAATGACTGCCTTTGTTCCTTGGCTTGTTAGCTGCATAACATCACCCCAGAAAAAAGACTCATTTTTAGATCTCTTTGGGGTTTTTCTGGTCATGTTTATTGAGATATAATTTACATATAATAAGAATCATTCTTATAAATATACAGACTGATGAGTTTTGACAAATATATACAGTGATGTAAACACCACCACCATCGAGATAAAGAATATTTACATTATCCTCAAAATATCCCGCTTCCCCATTTATAAGCTGTCATCACTTTTCACCTTGGCAACCAATTATCTGTTTTCTCTTTATATAGTTTTACCTTTCTTAGAATCTCCTATAAATTGAATCATAACCCTTTGTATCTGGCTTCTTTCACTTAGTAATGTGCATTTAAGGTTCATCCATGTCAGTGCATATATGAGTGGTTTCTTTTTATTTTTGCTGCTGAGTAATATTCTATATTATAGATGTACCTCAGTTTGCTTATTTATTACAAATAAATGAACATTTGGGTTTTTTTTTCCAGTTTGGGGCTATTATGAATCAAGCTGATAAGAATATCAATGTACAGGCCTTCACAGAAATGTATATTTTTATTTCTCTTGGGTGAATACCTGAGAGTGGATTGCTAGGTTGTATAGTAATTGTATGTTTAACTTTCTAAGAAACTGTTAAACTGTTTTGCAAAGTAGTTCTACTATTTTGCATCTCCATCAGTGATATATGAGAGTTCTAGTCATTCTACATCCTCACTGTCACTTGGTGCTGTCAGGGATTTTAAAACATTTTATTGTGCATAATGTGGTATCTCCTTGTGGCTTTACTTTGCACTTATGTAACGATTAATAATAAGCACCTTTTCATGTGCTCGTTTGCCATCTTTCTATCTTTTTTTTATAAAGTATCTCAGTCTTTTACTTATTTTTTATTGAGTCTTTTGTCTTATTATTGAGGTATAAGAGATCATTAAATGTATAGATACCAGTCTGTTTTTAAGCAAACATGATTTCTTTCCAGGGACCAAAGTTAGGAACAATGGGAGAGAATTACCAGGAGGCATATTTCCGCTTAATATGAGGAAGATGTGCCTAAAATCTAACAATAGCATGGGCTGCCCTAAGAGTTAAGTTTCCCATTACTTCAGGTATTCAAACAAAAGCTGGATGAACAATTGTTAGCAACAGTGCAAAGCAGATTTATACATTTATACATCATGAAGACTGTTGATCTAAATGGTGTCTAAGGACTTTTCCAAATGTAAAATTTTATATTAAAATAAACCAAGCCAACATTATGTTAATGAGGTACAGAATTTATTGGTTGCATCAAAAAAAAGGAAATACACTCTGAGGGAACCAAGCTAGGATTGTGATAACCCCAGCACTTTCCCAGCCAGTGAAAAATTGGCTTACAAATCCCTAGCTACTATGTGGAAAGTAGAGATTCTCTGTTCTGCTTTGGTGTTGACTGTGAGTATCCCTGACAACATGGAGGCATTGGGCTATACTTAATCCAAATGATACATACAGAATGGTGGCATTCCAACTATCAATTTTAAACCGGGAAAGTAGCCAAAGGTTATTCCCTAAGTGATGTTGCCTTGTATACTTATTTATTTCCACAATCAATGAACCAATGAAGCGTTAAGTAAACATTATCAAAAAGAGCACTGGGAACAAACCACTTTACTCTTTTTGAACAAAGCCATTGTGTGTCTTCCTCTGAAGTCTGTGTAGTTTTTACTACCATATCTCAGAACACAAACCACTAAAACTTAAGAGGAAGGAAAGAGAGGAAGAAAACTGATGTCAACTAAGTCCTAAGAGTATATGAGATCCTTTTACATTTAAGTCAATTAGTTCTCTAAACTTTGTCAGGCAAATTGATAAGGTTGTTTGTGTGTGTGTGTATACATATATCATGAGATCAGCAAAGTTAACCAGCTTCTCAGGAACACATACTTATTAAGTGGCAGATCTAGAATTCAAACCCAAATAGTCTGAATCCAAATCCATTGTAATTTTGCGTGGCATTTCAGGGCTCAAAACAGATAAAAGAGAGAGGCCTCTTCAGCATAGAAAAACAGAAGGGCTATAATCCAAGTTTATAAATACACATAGCCTATGTGTTTTGTTAGCTTTGTGTTGTTTACCAAATTCCAATATGCTGGGACTAGAAAGCTCTTTGAAACTGAAGAAAATATTGAGTTTAAGACAATTAAAATAAAGCCCTGCTTTACAAAGGGGTTAGAAAACGTATGAAACTCATTACCTCCCAGAATTGGTATAGACTGAAGATATAACCAGCTTCATAAAAGGTTTTTATAATTTGATAGATGGTAGATACCAAATGGATAATTAAGGGAATACAGGATATTTGAGAGATAACCCTAACTTTTGAAATTGATATCAATAAGGAAAATCATGCTCTTTTAAAATGTGATGCCATATATTGGCACTAGAATTTGATGCTACCATCAGACAGACTCCTAAAGGAGTAGCTGACTAAACCTTGAAAGCCACTGTTTGGGTGCCTGAGTGGCTCAGTAAGTTGAGTGTGCATCTGGCTCTTGGTTTTGGCTTGGGTCATGATCTCAGGGTTGTTGGATCGAGCCCTGTGGCTGCACTCAGCATTAAATCTGCTTAGGATTCTCTCTCTCCTCACACTCTCTTTTCCTCTCACTCTATTCTCTTTCTCTCTCAAATAAATAAATAAAATCTTTTTAAAAAACAACTTGAGAAAATCTTATATTCTCCTGGGGAAGAGGGTAGCTAAATAATGGGAACAACTCTTGGACAATTTTTGTGTTCTCATGAATTATCCTTAGCTCTTTGGCTACAATCTATGGGCCTCCAACCCCATTCTCTCCAAATAATCCTTCAAATAGCTTGGAGAGAAGGTAAAACTCTTTGTTCAAGTTTTTAAGGCAGTGAAAGGAAGTTAAGGCAGTGAACTCAAATATTAGAATCAAAACCTCATTGATAGGTGTCTACTACTCAGAGAGAGAGATGACTGTCTCACTGACAAATTTCCCCCTGGTAATAATCTGGGAATTTCTATCTTGGGCCAAAAATGGGGATTTTAGTGAGGATTCTTTTAATTGCTAAAGCTATAGCTGCTGTTCCTATAGGAATGATGGTATGTAGTTGAAAGGTATACCCTCCTCCCGATTACCCAACTCTACCAACTCAAATGCTTTTCGTCATCAAATGTTATAAAAGATATTATAGAAAATATCTTTTTAACTAAAACAGTTTTCAACAATAGCTTTTAAGAAAAGAGGTATGTTGGATAATTGCCACATTAACAACACATTTATTTAACACACATAACAACACATTAATAACACATTTATAACACATAATAACACATTTTTATAACACATTAATAACACATTTATTTGTATAAATATATACAGTAAAATATCATTATTTTCCTCTTTTCCCCATTTTGGTGCTCATCTTGCTGCATTTAGAGCAGCTTATCTGCTGCATTCCTTCTTATTCACACAAGAAAGTGTATGCATGTGCATACACACACACCACATACACACACACAAAATCACTCATTTTCCATTAGTCCCTGGGAGCAACAAATAGAAAGGCATCCTGCTGGCAAAAGATGTTGCTAATAACAACTTTATGATACTTCCACCATGTGGTTTCAGATTCCATCATTTTTATCAAGATGTTTAGGAATTATTATTTCAAGAAAAAAGTTCAAGTAGCTTTGTCATTTCAGAAGCTGCTTCCATAATGGAATATTCACAGTGCAACACAGTGACTAAATTCAGAAAAACTGTATGCTTAAGGATTTTTCTTTGACAATTGGTCATGTTCCTTATGGCTGATTTCTTCTTCTCCTGAAAACATTTGCACATGTGGAAGGGGGAAAAAAACACTTGAAAGGTTTTGACTTTCATGTGGTAATCACAGTTCCAGCTGCTTCCAATGCCCCATGACTATGATCACTACCAGATAAGCAAAAGACTCTACCCCGCCTGTTTGTTTTCCTGTTTCATTCCAATGTCAATGACTAGTGGCAATTCAGGAATACTGTTCACAGGCCCTTTGATTTTTCTAGTGATCTGGAATCTCACTAGAGCATCACACTTAAAAAAGTCATTGTCCCAACAGTTTATAAGAATAATTATAGTTACAAAATAATTAATTATAAAGAAATATGTCTCTCACTTTTTAAAAAGATTTTATTTATTGATTTATTTAAGAGAAAGAGAGAGCAAGCACAAGCAGAGAGGAGAGGCAGAGGGAAAGAAAAATGGAGAATCAGACTCTCTGCTGAGCATAGAGTCCAATGTGGGACTTGATCCCAGGACCCCACGATTATGACCTGAGCTGAAGGCAGACACTTAAACAACCGAGCCACTCAGGGATCCCTAAAGCTCTAGGCTTTAAGCCCTGCTAGTTGCATGAACTCACAAAACTCAGCCCCTCTCATTTTCTAAGCCAATGGCTTTGGGGAAAGCTTTTGTATCCCCCTATGTGCTTCTCTCTCTCTCATTGTCTGTCTGTCTCTCTCTCTCTCTCTCTCTCCCCCCCCTTTCTCTCTCTCTCTTCCTTCCTCTTTCTCTCCCTCTCTCTCATTCTCCATGACCACATCTCCCTTCCCTGCATAGCGTCCACAATCCTTTTTCCCCTAAACTATATCTCCACACTTACTACCTCCTTTGATGTGGCCTCTTCTCTCCTTATAGTTCTCTAGTTCTACCAGTCTTCTGGTCTTTTTCTGAGCTATTTATGATGATTTGATTGTTATTTAGCTGTGTTCATGAGTTGAAATGAGCTTAGGGTCCTCCTACTCCACCACCATCTTTCCTCTTCCCTATTAAGAAGAAAATTCTTCTAGTTTGTGGGGTGATACATATGGAACTTCGATATCTTCACTCTGGTGTGACCTGAAACCACAAGGGAGATGACGAAGTGTAACAGACCCTTGTAGGTACCTTAATTGAACCTGTGAAATAAGTGTTGGAGCAGGTAATGTCTGAGGTCCCTTCTAACCACAGTCTTGCTCACTGTACCACCCCAACACTGATCACAGGACTCGGGGAGCCACAACCCAGTGAGTGGCCATGTGGAACCTTCTGGTGACTAGCCACAGAACAGGTGTGGGAAAGTGCATGGGTGGGGCAGCAGCAGGAATTATCAGTGGATAGGTGGCTGGGAGTTTGGTGGGTTCAGTGTGAGCAGGATCCCTATGCTCCCCTCATGTGAGTGCTCTCCTTGAGTTCTGCCCTGCAATCCCCAGGCATGCCTGTCCTGAATATCACCTGAGTGGCCCTGTGGAACCTTATGGTTTTCCTACACCAGAAGAAAAAAAAAACTTTTCTTTTTTTTAAGGGTAGTTTGACCTTATCTGCCAAAAGACCTATGTTTGGGCCTACCAATCCCACTTTAAGGAATTGACCCTATAGATTTAGTATATGTGCCACAGACATATATACAAAATTTTTTATTACAGCATTGTTTGTAGTAGCAAGAGAAGAATTAAAAACTAAATTTTCATCAGAAACACTTCAGTTAAATTATGGCACATTGATGCAATGAAAACCCATGCAACATTTTTAAAGAGTGAGGAAGCTTATTCTTTGCAGGTTATATTAAATAGAATGATCTACAACTTATAGAAGGTGAAAAAGAAATTGGTACAAAACTATATGTAGAATACTATTTCTTTGGGTAAAAAACACACCGTTTCAGTGTTTTTATATGTATAAAATCCTAAAGGGTACAGCATGAAGTCATGAAACTAATATTTGTTGTTTTCAGGAAGGAAACTTGGTGGCTGAGGGACAGAGATGGAAGGGAAACTTTTCACTGTGTACTGTTTTATGCCTTCAAATTTTGAATGTTGTGAACGTATTACCTTTCAAAAGAAATACAATGAAAACACTTTTAAATATTACAAAAATTCCATGTTTATATTGTGTTCATATATTCATATAAACACATAAAAATCAGAAGATCTGTAATGATACGCAGCAAACAGCAAACGGGTATTAATGCCCTAGGAGGGGAGGTAGGAGGCTAGATGTCTGTGTGTGGTGGATCTTACTTTTTACTTTATTGCTTGAATTTGAAAATGAGATTTCATAATTACACTAGTGCAGCACATAAAAAAGTACTTGCAACATAAGACTAGGAGCACTGGGCCAATAGAGTACAGTTTTCTCAATTCAGCCATATATGCATAAGGCACTCAGAACTATTAACTTGGTCTTGAGTCATCAATCCCTTGAGTCTTTCTGATTGATTGAGGTAATAATACCTTGCCACACGAGAACTCACAGTGAAACAGCAACATGACTATCAGCTTATAATGGCCTCTGTGGAGAATAGTGAATTTTTTTGATATCAGAAGAGCTATCCAAGAGGCAAAGAATATGAAAGACAAGCAATGGAAGCAACTTTTACAACCATTGCAGATACAACTCCCATTTCAAAAGTATATAATCTGAAGACGTTGTCATGTTCTATTGGTTTAACAAAGTTGAAAGTGACTGCTTTGTACATAATGACTTTGACAATGTTGATGCTGTAAGTGAAAGTTCACTGTCATCTTTATATTAAGTTTAATAGTGTTTCTTATGTAAAATTAGGACTTGCAGATTATTCCCCTACCAACCTTTATCCTGGGATGTGACTCTAACCAGATGCAGTTATGCAGTCATGTGGAACCTTGCTTTCTAGTGCTAGAAAAGATGTCTCTAATTACTGGATTCAATAAATATGAATCCAGATTGCTTGCAAAAAAATGAATATGTAGTCTTTGAGTATACTGAAAAGAACTTGTGATTTATAGTTAGTAATCCTGTGTTTAAGACCTGGATACATTGTATGGTAGCTGTATCACTTTGGATAATTAACTATTTCTAATAGTTAACCAACTGTCCTTACCCTTTTACCTGTCATACAAAGTTATTGAAAAATAAAATGAGATAGTATTATGAAATCATTTTGTAAACTCTATAGTGTTGTGCGAATACTATCATTGTCGTCTTTTAGCACATACAATGACAGATAATGATAAGTGGCTATAGTAGCTTCCCTCCCATTGTCATAAAGAACATTTTCCATTTAGTTTTAGAATCACATGGTAACTTTTAAAACATACAACTTCCAGAAGGTCTCACTTAAAATTTGGCACTGTAACTTATTTCTGTCACTTCATGGGGAAAAGTAAAAATTAACATTTTATAATAATACTAGAAAATACCTGGTAATAAAACATAACAGAAATTTGTTGTTTAGTTTTACATCTTTTTGAACTGCTAGAAATAGACAAAAAAGATAATATAAACACTGATTTTTTTTCTTTTAAATTTCAGTTATCTACCTCATATTCTACCATGCCATCTTTGTGTTCTTTACCTGGACCTACTGGAAGTCTATATTTACACTCCCACAACAGCCAAATCAGAAGGTAAGAATCCTGGTTACTTCCCAAAGGCTAAAGAGACAAGGAAAGCAGAAATACAAACAAACAAAAAACAAACAAACAAAACCCCCAAAGAACAGAAGAAGATGAGAATAGAAACAAATAGCCTTCATTTAAGGAGAAGAGATTCAAGGTAATTTTTAAAAAGTCCTCTTAATGATAAAGGCAAATTAAGGGTAGGCAAATTAAGGAATATAGTGTAATCCCAGGGGAGAGAGTTGGAAAGAACCTGACAGGCAACAGATCCAGAGAAAGGCTTCCTGCAGAAAGATATAGAAGAATAATCTATTGTAAAATCACTGGCCATGGATACATTGAAAATTAAGAAACCATTATTTGAATTAATGATATAATTATTTTTTAAAATTTTTATTTCAATTTAATTTAGTTAACATATGTTATTAGCTTCAGGAGTAAAATTTAGTGGTTCATTAATAGCTTATATCACCCAGTGCTCATTACATTAAGTGCCTTCCTTAAGGCCCATCACCCAGTTACCCCATCTCCCAGCCACCTCCCCTCCAATAATCCTCAGTTCATTTCCTATAGTTAAGAGACTCTTATGGTATGTTTCCCTTTCTATTTTTGTCTTATTTTCCCCTCCCTTTCCCTATTTTCATCAGTTTTGTTTCTTAAATTACACATGGTGTGAAATCACTTGGTATTTGTCTTTCTCTGACTTATTTTGCTTAGCATAATACTCTCTAGTTCCATCCACATCATTGCAGATGGTAAGATTTCATTTTTTAGGATGGCTGAGTAATATTCCTGTGTGTGTGTGTACACCACATCGTCTTTATCCATTCATCTATCAATGGACATCTGAGTTCTTTCCATGTTCTGGCTATTGGGGTCATTGCTGCTACAAACATTGGGGTGCATGTGCCCCTTAAAATCAATATCTTTGTATCACTTGGAATAATATCTAGCAGTACAATTTCTGGGTAGTAGGGTAGTTCTATTTTTAACTTTCTGAGGAACCTCCATACTGTTTTCCAGAGTAGCTGCGCCATTGTGCATTCCTCCAGTAGTATAAGAAAGTTCCCCTTTATCTGCATCATTACCAATATATGTTGTTTCTTCTGTTGTTAATTTTAGCCATTCTGACCAGTGTGAGGTGATATCTTATTGTGGTTTTGGTTTGTGTTTCCCTAATGCTGAATGATGTTCAAAATTTTTTCACGATAGTCATTTCCATGTATTCTTTGGAGAAATGTCTGTTCATATCTTCTCCCCATTTCTTGACAGATTATTTGTTTATGGGTGTTGAGTTTGATAATTTCTTTATAGATCTCAGATACTAACCCTTTATCTGAGATGTGATTTTTGAACATCTTCTCCCATTCTGTCTATTGTCTTTTGGTTTTGTTGATTGTTTCCTTTACTGTGCAAAAGCTTTTTATCTTGATGAAATCCCAATAGTTCACTTTTGCTTTTGTTTTCATTGTCTTTGGAGATCTGCCTAGCAAAAAGTTGCTGTGACCAAGGTCAAAGAAGTTGCTACCTGTGTTCTCTAGGATTTTGATGTATTCCTGTGTCACATGTAGGTCTTTCATCCATTTTGAGTTTATTTTTATGTATGCTATAAGAAAGTGGTCAAGTTTCATTCTTTTGCATGTGGCTATCCAATATTCCCAGCACCATTTGTTGAAGAAACTGTCTTTTTTCCAATGGATATTCTTTCCTGCTTTAGCAAACATTAATTGACCATAGAGTTGAAGATCCATTTCTGGGTTCTCCATTCTGTTCCATTGATCTATGTGTTTGTTTTTATGCCCATACCATACTGTCTTGATGATTACAGCTTTGTAATAGAGCTAGAAGTCTGGAATTCTGATGTCACCAGCTTTGGTTTTCTTTTTCAACATTGCTTTAGCTAATTAGGGTCTTTTCTGGTTCCATACAAATATTAAGATTGTTTGTCCCGACTGGGACAAAATGCTGGCAGTATTTTGGTAGGGATTGCACTGGATGTGCAGATTGCTTTGTGTAGCATACACATTTTAACAATATTTATCTTTCCAATCCATGAGCATGGAATGTTTTTCCTTTTGTGTTTGTGTGTGTTTTCCTGAACTTCTTTCCTAAGTATTCTATAAATTTCAGAGTACAGATCTTTTATCTCTTTGATTAGGTTAATTCCTAGGTATGCAATGGGTTTTGGTGCAGTTGTAAATGGGATCGATTCCTTGATTTCTCCATCTGCTGTCTCATTGTTAGTGTATAGAAAAGCAACAGACTTCTGTGGGTTGATTTTATATCTTGCAACTTTACTGAATTTCTGTATCAGTTTTAGTAATTTTGGGGTAGTTTTTAGGGTTCTCTAGATAGATTATCATGTTGTCTGTGAAGAGTAAAAGTTTGACTTATTCTTTGCCAGTTTGGATGCCTTCTATTTCTTTTTATTGTCTGATTGGTGAGGCTAGGACTTCCTGTACTATGTTCGACAACAGTGGTGAGAGTGGACATCCCTGTCATATTCCTGACCCTAGGGGGAAAGCTCTGTTTTTCCCATTGAGGATAATATACACTGTGGGTCTTTCGTATATGCCTTTATGATGCTGAGGTTTGTTCCCTCCATCTCTACATTTTGGAGACTTTATCAAGAGAGGATGCTGTATTTTGTCAAATGATTTTTCTGCATCTATTGAAAGGATCATATGGGGTTCTTGTCCTTTCTTTTATTAATATGTTGTATCACTATGATTGATTTGTGGGTGTTGAACCACCCCTGAAACCCAGGAATAAATTCCACTGGGTTGCAGTAAATAATACTTTTTTTTTTTAAGATTTTTATTTATTTATCAGAGAGAGAGGGGGAGAGAGCGAGCATAGGCAGACAGAATGGCAGGCAGAGGCAGAGGGAGAAGCAGGCTCCCTGCTGAGCAAGGAGCCCGATGTGGGACTCGATCCCAGGACGCTGGGATCATGACCTGAGCCGAAGGCAGCTGCTTAACCAACTGAGCCACCCAGGCGTCCCGCAGTAAATAATCCTTTTAATGTATTGTTGGATCCAAATAGCTAGTATCTTAGTGAGAATTTTTGCATCCATGCTCATCAGGGATATTGCCCTGTAATTCTCCTTTTTGGTGGGGTCTTAGTCTGGTTTGGGGATCAGGGTAATGCTGGCCTCATAGAATGAGTTTGGAAGTTTCCTTTTTATTTTCCTTTTTTGGAAAAGTTTCAGATGAATAGGTATTCTTCTTTCAATTTTTGGTAGAATTCCCTTGGGAGGCTATCTGGTCCTAGACTCTTGTGTCTTGGGAGATTTTTGATGATTGATTCAATTCCTTTCCTGGTTATGGATCTGTTCAGGTTTTCTATTTCTTCCTGTTTCAGTTTGGGTAGTTTATATGTTTCTAGGAGTGCATCCATACTTTCCAGGTTGTCTAATTTGTTGGCATATAATTGCTTATAATATGCTCTTATAATTGTATTTCTTCAGTATTGGTTGTGATCTTTCCTCTTTCATTCATGATTTCATTTATTTGGGTCCTTTTTCTTTTCTATTTGATAAATCTGGCTAGGGGTTTATCAATATTATTAATTCTTTGAAAGAACAAGATCCTGATTTCCTTGATCTGTTCTACTGTTTTTTAATTTCTATATCTTTGATTTTTGCTCTAATCTTTAATATTTTTCTTCTGCTGGTTTTAGGCTTTATTTGTTTTTCTTTTTCCAGCTCCTTTAGGTGTAAGGTTAGGTTGTATATGTGAGACTTTCCGTATTTCTTGAGAAAGGCCTGTATTGCTATATACTTCCTTCTTAGGACCACCTTGGCTGCATCCCAAAGGTTATGAACTGTCATGTTTTCATTTTCTTTTGCTTCCATGTATTTTTAAATTGTTCTTTAATTTCCTGGTTGACCCATTCATTCTTTAGTAGGATGTTCATTAACATCCATGTATTTGTGCTCTTTCAAAATTTCTTCTTGTGGTTGACTTCAAGTTTCATAGCATTGTGGTCTGAAAATATGCAGGCTATGAGCTCAGTTTTTTTCTACCAGTTGAGGCTTGATTTGTGGCCCAATATGTCATCTGTTCTGGATAATGTTCCATGTACTCAAGAAAAATTTTTGTCCTCCTGCTTAAGGATGAAATTCTCTGAATATATCTGTGAAGTCTACCTGTTTCAGTGTGTCATTCAAAGCCCTTATTTCCTTGTTGATCTTCTGCTTAGATGATCTGTCCATTGCTGTGAGTGAGGTGTTAATGTTCCCTACTATTTTTGTATTATTATCAATGTGTTTCTTTGATTTTGTTATTAATTGGTTTATATACTTGTCAGCTCCCAAGTTGGGGACATAAATATTTACACTTGTTAGATCTTCTTGTTGGATAGACTGTTTATTATAATATAGTGTCCTTCTTCATCTCTTACTACAGTCTTTTGTTTAAAATCAGTTTGTGTGATATAAGGATGGCTACTCCAGCTTTCTTTTGATGTCCATTAGAATGATAAATTTTTCTCCACACCCTCACTTTCAATCTGGAGGTGACTTTGGGTCTAAAGTGAGTCTCTTATTGATGGGTCTTCTTTATTTTATCCATTCTGATACCCTGTTTCTTTTGATTGGAGCTTTGGGGCCATTTACATTTGGATTAATTATTGAAAGATATGAATACAGTTCCATTGTATTAGCTATAAAGTCACTGTCCCTGTAGAATGTCTCTGTTCCTATCTGGGCTCTTTCTGTGATCAAAGGATCCCCTTTAATATTTCTTGCAGCACTGATTTGGTGTTCACAAATTCCTTTAGTTTTGGGGGTGCCTGGGTGGCTCAGTTGGTTAAGTATCTACCTTTGCTTCTGGTCATGGTCCCATGGTCCTGAGTTCGAGCCCTGGTCAGGCTTCCTACTCAACGGGGAGTCTGCTTTTCCTTCTCCCTATGCCCCTCCCCCACACATGCTCACTCGTTCTCTCTCTCTCTCTCTCTCTCTCTCGCTCTCTCTTTAGTAAATAAATAAAATCTTTAAAAAATATAAAATCCTTTGGTTTTTTATTTTCCTGGAAACTCTTCATCTCCCCTTTTATTCTGAATGACATTCTTCCTGGATAAAGTATTTTTGGCTGCGTATTTTTTCCCATTTAGCACACTGAATATGTCATGCCAGTCCTTTCTGGCCTGCCAGCTCTCTGTGGACAGGTCTGTTGCCAGCCTTTTGTGTCTACCCTTGTGTGTTAAGGACCTCTTTCCCCAAGCTGCCATCAAAATTTTCTCTTTGTAGTTTATAAGCTTCACTATAATATGTTGAAGTCTTGACCTATTTTGTTGATTTTGAGGGGGTTCTCTGTGCTCCCTGGACTTGAATGCCTGTTTCTTTTCACAGATTAGGAAAATCTCAGCTATAATTTGTTCTAATAAACCTTCTTCACCTTTCTAACACTCCTCATCTTTTAACATTCCTATAATATGGATATTATTTCACTTTGTTGATTCATTGAATTCCCTTAGTCTACCTTCATGATTTAATGGTTTTCTTTCCCTTTTCTTTGCAACTTCCTTATTTTCCATCATTTTGTCTTCTACATCACTGACTTCCTCTTCTGCTTTTTTCATTCTCATTTGTATGGTGTCCACTTTGGACTGTAATTTGGTAATAGCATTTTTAAATTTCAGCCTGACTAGATTTTAGGTTTTTTATCTCTATAGTAAGGGATTCTCTAGTATTTTCTATGCTTTTTTCAAGCCAAGCTAGTATCTTTAAAATTATTTTTAATTCTATTCAGACATCTTTCTTATATCAGTATTCATCCCTGGCAGTGAGTACTGCCTCCTATTCTTTCTTTTGGTGTGAATTTCTCCATTGTGCCATTTTGTCCAGGAAAGAAAAGAAGAAAGACATAGAAAACAGCAAAAACTTAGAATTAGATCCTGAATGTGTTTTGGTCCACTTGTTGAAAGAAACTAGAGCCCAAAGTCAGAAAGAAAGAAAAACATATATACATATATATGTTTTTCTTTCTTTCATATATATATATATATACACAATGAAAGGAAACAAAAAATAATATATCTAAGCTACATATAACATTTTTAATTATAAAAGATTAAAAAAAGAATTTAAAAAATAAATAATGGAAAAAATAATACTAAAAGACTAAAGAATGAAAATGCAAAGAATGCTGTATATTGTTTACCCCAGGAGGTAAAGCTTTCCAGCCCTCTATAAACAGTAATTTTGCACCACCTGGGTGGCCCAGTGGGTTGGGCCTTTGCCTTCTGCTCTGGTCGTGATCTCGGGGTCCTGGGGTCCTGGGATCGAGTCCCATGTCGGGCTTTCTGCTTGGTAGGGAGCCTGCTTCCCTTTCTCTCTCTCTGCCTGCCTCTCTGCCTGCTTGTGATCTCTGTCTGTCAAATTAAAAAAAAAATCTTAACAGGAATTTTGGTGAGAGTGAGTTGTTTGTTCTGCTCTTCTGGAGGAGGGGCCTGTTCCACTGATTCTCAGGTTGACTTACCCTAGTGGAAAAGCACTTGCCATCCTAAGAGAAGCAGGATTTAGTGAAAGTAGCTCTAGACTCAACTACGTGGTGCTGTTTTGCTCCCTGAAGGCTCTCAGAACTCGTGGGTGGTTTGAATACTGGCTATGCCCTACCTTCTAGCATCTCTTTTCATCAGAGACAGTGACCTGTAGTTCTCCCTTTTTGTAGTGTCTTTATCTGGTTTTGGTATCAGGGTAATGCAGGCCTCATAAAATGAATTTTCAAGTTTTCCTTCCTCTCCTTTTTTTGGGATAATTTGAGAAGAATACATAGTAACCCTTTAAATGTTTGGTAAATTTCACCCGTTAAGCCTTTTGGTCCTGGACTTTTATTTGTTGGGAGTTTTTTGATTACTGATTGACTTTTGTTGCTGCTAAATGGTCTGTTCAAATTTTCTCTCTACCTGATTCAATTTTTGGAGGTTTATATTTGTAGAAATTGATCTGTTTCTTCTAGGTAATCCAGTTTGATGGCATATAATTTTTCATGGGATTCTTTTATAATCCACTGTATTTCTGTGGTGTCAGTAGTTATTTTTCCTTTTTCATACATGATTTTGGTTGTTGTTGTTGTTGTTTTTTACTTCTCCCTCTTTCATCAATCTGGCTAAAGTTTTATCAATTTTGTGTATCTTTTCAAAGAACCAGCACCTTTCATTGATCTGTTCTATTTTTTTTAGTACTTCCTTCATTTAATTCTCAAATCTTCATTATTTCTTTCCTTCTATAGGTTTTGAGTTTTGTTTATTTCTCTTTTTCTAGTTCCTTTAGATGAAACATTTGGTTTGAGATTTTTCTTGCTTCTTGAGGTAGGACTGTATTGCTGTAAACTTCCCTCTTAACACCGCTTTTGCTGTGTCCCAAAGGTTTTGCATGATTCTGTTTTCATTTTGATTTGTCTCCATGTATTTGTTTTTATTTTCTCTTTGATATCTTGGTTGTCCCATTCATTGTTTAGTAGCATGTTATTCAACCTCCATGTATTTCTAGACTTCCTAATTTTTTTCTTGTTGATTTTTCATTTTATAGCATTTTGGTCAGAAAAGATGAGTGGTATTACTTTGACCTTTTTTAATTTGTTGAGACTTGTTTTGTGGCTTAATATGTGATCTGTTCTGGATGTTCCATATGAATTTGAAAAGAATGTGTATTCTGCTGTATTAGGATGGATTATTCTGAACATCTTTTGAATCTATCTAGTCCAATGTGTCATTCAAAGCCAATGTTTTCTTGTTGATTTTCTGTTTGGATGATCTGCCCATCTGTCAGTTGGATGTTAAAGACCCCTACTATTATTATCTATTACTTTCTTTATGTTTGTTATTAGCTACTTTAAGTATTGAATGCTCCCACGTTGGGTGTATAAACACTTGTTATGTCTTCTTTTTTTAATTCTCCCCTTAATGATTAATGTTCTTCTTTGTCTCTTATTACAGTCTTTATTTTAAATTCTGTTTTTTCTGATATAAGTATTGCTACCCTGGCTTTCTTTTCACATCCATTTGTATGTTAAATACTTCTCCATCCCCTCAATTTCTATCTGCATGTGTCTTTAGGTCTGAGATCAGCCTTTCACAGGCAGCATATAGCTGGGTCTTCTTTTTTGTCCATTTTGTCACCCTATATCTTTAGATTATTTATTCTATTTACATTCAAAGTAATTATTGATAAGTATGTATTTGTTGCCATTTTGTTACTTGTTTTATCATTGTTTTTGTAGTTTTTCTCCATTCCTTTCTTCCCTTGCACTCTTCTCTCAATATTAGTTGGCTTTCTTTAGTGATTATACCTGGATTCCTTTCTCTGTATTTTTTGCGTATCTATTGCTGGTTTTTGAATTTTGGTTAACATTTGGATTGTATATAAGATCTTCTGTATATGGCAGTCTATACTAAGTTGATATTTGGTTGAATTTGAACCAATTCTTAACTTCTCTCCTCCATACCTTTTTTTTTAAGTATATAGTGTCATACTTTACATCCTTTTATTTTGTGAGTCCCTTTACTGATTTTTATATATACTTACTTTTACTGCTTTTGTGTTTCCTACTTTCCTTACTCTAGCTTATGGTCTTTCCTTTCCACTTAAAGATTCACCTTTAACAACTCTTGTAGGACTGGTTTAGTGTTCATGAATTCTTTTTGCTTTTATTTGTCTGGGAAGCTCTCTCTTTCTATTCTGAATGACAGCCTTGCTGGATTGAGTATTCTTGGCTGAAGATTTTTCCCATTCAGCACTTTGAATATATCATGCTACTCCCATCTGGCTTGCAAGTTTCTGGTGAAAAATCAGCTGACTGCCTTATGGGGGTTTGTTTCCCTTTTATGTAACTCTCTTTTCTCTTGCTGATTTCAAAATTCTCTCTATCACTACTTTTAGCCATCTTAGTTACTATGTTTCTTGGTGTGGACCCCCTTGGGTTGATTTTATTGTGGATCTCTCTCTGCCTCCTGAATCTGAATTTCTGTTTTCTTCTCCAGATTCAAGAAATTATAGGCTATTATTACCTCAAATAAATTTTCTGCCTCTTTTCTCTCTCTTCTTCTGGGATCTGTATAAATCAAATGTTATTACACTTCATAGCACCACTGAGTTCCCTATGTCTATTCTTATTTTGCACATTCTTTCATCTCACCTACTCAGCTTGATTACTTTGCGTCACTTTCTCCTCCAGGTCACTGATTCATTCTTTTTTTTTTTTTAATATTTTTTTAAATTTATTTTACAGAGAGAGAGAGAGAGATCACAAGTAGGCAGAGAGGCAGGCAGAGAGAGAGAAGGGAGAAAGCAGGCTCCCTGCAGATCAGAGAGCCCGATGCAGGGCTCGAACCCAGGACCCTGGGATCATGACCTGAACACTGATTCATTCTTCTTGCCTCATCTAGTCTGCTATATAGTTCACCTAATGTATTTTTAATTTCATGTTCTTCATCTCTGATTGGTTCTTTTATGTCTTTTTTTAAAAAATATATTTCATAAGGGTCTCACTGATGTCTTCCACTGTTCTCAAGTCCAGTGAGTACCTTTATAGTCATTTCTTTAAACTCTCTATCAGGCATATGACTTATCTGTGTTTCACTTTGGTCTCTTACTGTAATTTTATTCTGTCATTTTATTTGGGACATATTCATCTGTATCTTCATTTTGTCTTACTCTCTGTGTCTGTTTCTATGTGTTAAGAAAGACAGCTATGTCTCCTGCACTTGAAAGTAATGACCTTATAAAGAAAATGTCCTGTAGTGCCCTACTGTACTGTATCCCCTGTTCAGAATCTGGTACTTCAGGGATGTCTTCAATATGTAATTTATACACCCTGCTGTTGTGGCTGAGCCATTTTATCCCTCAGCCCAGTCATCCCCAGTGGCTCTCTTTGCCTGTTATAGACAGTGTTTTCTCCCTGTGGTGTATTTGGGCAGTCTGGGGACACCCAGGGCTTGGTTAAGTCAGACCAGGCATTTGCCAGAGAAGTAGTAGCAAGTAACCACAAGGTGCTGTCCTCGTGTTGTCCCCTGAGAAGCTTTCATTTGTGGGCAAAGCCTGAAGTCAGACCAGTTGTCTGCCTCCAGCCCTCTGCTGGGGTCTAAGGCTGAGTGGTTTGTGGGATTATCTTTCCCTCTCTCCAACGCCGAAGTCACTTTGTTGTGGTGCTATCCACTGTAGGGGTTGGTTGCATACTCCCAGACCTGAGACACCACTGTGTATGGACTCTGGCTGACAGCATATTGGAGCGTACGCATCCACTGAAGTATAGTGTGGGGGGTTGGTTGGTAGGGTGATGGTGCTAGCAAGCTTTGTGTGCCCCCTGGTCTTCTGTGTGAGGGGCCCTGCAGCGATGGACTGAGATGGGCTGTCTGGAGCAGTGAATTGGTAGAAGCACTGCATAGGAGCTCAAGGCGGCATTGCTAGCAATTTAGAGTCCAACTCTAGGGCTGGGGAGGGAAATGGCATCTTGGCTGTTGGACTTTCCTGGATTTGTTTCCCTATTAGTTCTCTCCCTCCAGGCCTTGCTCTGAGATTAGCAAATAACTCCTTCCCATATGCCCCAGGTACCTTTCAGACTGCTGCTTCTATGCTATATCTCCACAGGCTGTTTATTGTGCTGTCCTTTTAAGAGTGGGGACTCAGTTTCTTCTTGCCCACCAGCTCTCCCAAAGCTGAGCCTGCTGATACTTTAAAATTTCAGGTTTTAAGTTCTGCAAGTTATAAGAGCTCATGAAATTCGGCCCCCCTGGTTTTTAAATGCAAATGTTTTAGGAGTTTGTGTTCCCTATGCAGACTTCCTAGTGTGGGGGTTTGTTTCTCACCCCTTTTCAGGCTCACACTGTCCTTCTGTCCTGCAAACAGTCCCAGGAGTCCCTTTAGTTCCTGACCATGTCTCCACCCTTCCTACCCTCTTTGACATGGCTTTTTCCTGCATTTAGTTGTGGAGTTTATTCCACCAGTCTTCAGGTCATTTTCCAGGTTATTTACACTAATATGACTGTTACCTAGTTGTATCTGTGGGAAGAGCTGAGCCGAGGGTCCTCCTACTCTGCCATTTTCTCTGGAAGTCCCCTTATCAACTGTTTTAATGCTCTCTACAAACAACTTATTTTAGAACCAAAAGTAAATGGGACAAATGTGAAAGGATGGAAAAAGTTATTCTAAGCAGATAGTAATTAAAAGAGATCAAGGGTAGGTATACTAATATCACATGAAATGAGGTTTTAAGCCAAAAAATGTTACAAGATACAAGAAAGAAAAAGACCATATTAGTGATGTCAGAAAGACGCAGAGAAGAAAAGACCTGCTTTTGTCCCCTCACAAGCCAGATGGCTTCACTTGGTGAATTCTACCAAACATTTGAAGAATTAACATCAGTCGTTCTCCAGTTCTTCCAAACTACTGGAGAAAGCAGTACACTTCAAAACTCATTTTACAAGGATGGCATTAATCATAATACCAAAGCCAGACAAGGCCATTACAAGAAAAGAAAAATACAGGCCAATATCCTTGGTGAACAAAGATGCAAAATCCTTAACAAAATACTAGCAAACCAAATTAAATGGCATATTAAAAAAGATCATTCACCATGGCTAAGTGGGATTTATACTTAGGATACAGGGATGGTTTAACATATGCAAATCAATATATATGATATACCATATTTATAAAATGAAGAATAAAAGTCATATGATTATCTCAATAGATGCAGAAAAACCATTTGACAAATTTCAACAGCATTTCATGATTAAAAAAAGAACTCTTAACAAATTAGGTGTAGAACAAATGTACTTCAACATTATAAGACCATATATGACAAACCCACAACTAATGTCATATTCAGTCATGAAAATCTGAAAGCTTTTTCTCTAAGATCAGGAACAAGGACAAGAATGCCCATTCTCACCACTTCTATTCAACATAGTACTGGAAGTGCTAGCTAGAGCATTTAGGAAAGGGAAAGAAATAAAGGCATACAAATCAGAAAGGAAGAAGTTTTCTGTTTGTAGATGACATGATTTTACATATGGAAACCCTAAAAAGCCCACCAAAAAATAACTTTTAGAACTAATAAATAAATTCAGTAATGCTACAGGGTAAAAAAATGAAAAACAAAAATCAGTTTAATTTCTATACCATAAAGACAAACTATCCAAAAAAGAAGTTAAGAAAACAATTGCATTATAGTAGCATCAAAAAGAATACATACTTAAGAATAAATTTTACCAAAGAGTCGCAGGAACTGTACAAGAAAAACTATAAAACAATGATGAAAGAAATTGAAGAAGACACAAATAAATGGAAAAATTTTCTATGTTCATGAATTGGAAGAACTAATATTGTTAAAATGTCCATACACCTACAGCTATCTACAGATTCAGTGTAATACCTCTCAAGATTCCAATGGCATTTTTTTGACAGAAATATAAAAAACAATCCTAGAATTCACTTGGAATCACAAGAGAACCTAAATAATTAAAGCAAGTTTGAACAAGAAAAAAAAAGCTGGATGCATTACCTTTCCTGATTTCAAATTATTTTATAAATTTATAGCAATCAAAACAGTACTGTACTGGTATAAAATGAGACACATAAACTAGAACAGATTCAAGAGTTCAAAATAAACCCATGCATATGCAGTCAATAGATCTTTAACAAAGTTACCAAGGATACACAATGGGAAAATGATAATCTCTTTAATAAATGTGCTGGGGAAATTGGATATTCACATGCAAAGAAAAGAAGTTAGATCTTTATCTCAAAAAATTCATTTTAAATGAATTAATGACTTGAACAAAAGACCTGAAACCATAATAATCCTAAAAAAAAAAAAAAGTAAGAAAAGCGGGGCACCTGGGTGGTTCAGCTGAAAGCGACTGCCTTCAGCTCAGGTCATGATCCCAGGGCCCTGGGATCGAGTCCCACATCAGGCTCCTCCTGCTCTGTGGGAAGCCTGCTTCTCCCTCTTTCTGCCTGCTGCTACTCCCCATCTTGTGCTCTCTCTGTGTCAAATAAATAAGTAAAATATTTTTTAAAAGAAAGGAAAACTCTTTGGCATTGGTCTTGGCATAATTTTTTTGATTTGATGCCAAAACCGGACATAACAAAGGCAAAAATAAGCAAGTGGGACTACATCAAACTAAAAAGTTTCTGCATAGTAAAGGAAACAATCAGTAAATTATAAGACAATCTATGGAATGGGAGGAAATATTTCCAAATTACCTGATAAGCAGTTATTATATAAAGTTAATATTATATATATGTAACTCATATAACTGAATAACAATAGTAATATACAAAACAAAAAGGACATACAAATGGCACACAAATATTTGAAAACATGTTCAACCTCACTAATTGTCAGAAAAATATGACTCAAAACCACAATGAGATATTACCTCACAACTGTTAGGATGGCTGTTATCAAAAAGTCAAGGCATAGGGGCGCCTGGGTGGCTCAGTGGGTTAAAGCCTCTGCCTTCAGCTCAGGTCATGATCCCAGGGTCCCCTCTCTGTCTGCCTCTCTGCCTACTTGTGATTTCTGCCTGTCAAATAAATAAATAAAATCTTAAAATGGATGGAACTAGAGCGTATCATGCTTAGCGAAATAAGTCAAGCAGAGAAAGACAACTATCATATGATCTCCCTGATATGAGGAAGTGGTGATGCAACATGGGGGCTTAAGTGGGTAGGAGAAGAATAAATGAAACAAGATGGGATTGGGAGGGAGACAAACCATAAGTGACTCTTAATCTCACAAAACAAACTGAGGGTTGCTGGGGGGAGGGGGTTTGGGAGAAGGGGGTGAGCTCGGAGCGCAGCTGGAGGTCAGTGAGACGGGAGTGATTGGGCGCTCTTCTCTGAGGGTGCACTAAGGAGTGGGGCTCCGGGCTCTCGGCTCCTCTGGGCCGGAAACCAGGAGGCCACCATTTTCATTCCCGTCGTCCGGAACTCTACGGAAAGCACTCAGGGAACAAAAACTCCCGAAAGCAAACCCAAGCGGATTACTCAGCCCAGCCCTTGGTAAGGGCGGTGCAATTCCGCCTGGGGCAAAGACACTTGAGAATCACTACAACAGGCCCCTCCCCCAGAAGATCAACAAGAAATCCAGCCAGGACCAAGTTTACCTACCAAGGAGTGCAGTTTCAATACCAAGGAGAGCAGCGGAATTCCAGAGGAGGAGAAAGCAAAGCACGGAACTCATGGCTTTCTCCCCATGATTCTTTAGTCTTGCAGTTAATTTAATTTTTTTTTCTTTTTCAATTTTTTTTCTCTTCTTCTGCTAAATTTTTTAACTTTTGCCCTTTTCTTTTTTAACGTTTCTTAACTAGTTTATCTAATATATATAATTTTTTTCTTTTTTATACTTTTTAAAATTCGTTTTCTTTTTTTAATTGTTTCTTTTTTTTTTTTTATTCTTTCTGAACCTCTTTTTATCCCCTTTCTTCCCCCTCACGATTTGGGATCTCTTCTGATTTGGTCAAAGCATATTTTCCTGGGGTTGTTGCCACCCTTTTAGTATGTTACTTGCTCCTACATATACTCTTATCTGGACAAAATGACAAGGCGGAAAAATTCACCACAAAAAAAAGAACAAGAGGCAGTCCTGAAGGCTAGGGACCTAATCAATACAGACATTGGTAATATGTCAGATCTAGAGTTCAGAATGATGATTCTCAAGGTTCTAGCCAGGCTCGAAAAAGGCATGGAAGATATTAGAGAAACCCTCTCCAGAGATATAAAAGCCCTTTCTGGAGAAATAAAAGAACTAAAATCTAACCAAGTTGAAATAAAAAAACCTATTAATGAGGTGCAATAAAAAATGGAGGTTCTGACTGCTTGGATAAATGAGGCAGAAGAAAGAATTAGTAACAGAGAAGACCAAATGACAGAGAATAAAGAAACTGAGCAAAAGAGGGACAAACAGCTACTGGACCATGAGGGGAGAATTCGAGAGATAAGTGACCCCATGAGACGAAACAACATTAGAATAATTGGGATTCCAGAAGAAGAAGTAAGACAGAGGGGAGCAGAAGGTATATTGGAGAGAATTATTGGAGAGAATTTTCCCAATATGGCAAAGGGAACAAGCATCAAAATCCAAGAGGTGCAGAGAACCCCCCTCAAAATCAGTAAGAATAGGTCCACACCCCGTCACCTAATAGTAAAATTTACAATTCTTAGTGACAAAGAGAAAATCCTGAAATCAGCCTGGGAAAAGAAGTCTGTAACATACAATGGTAAAAATATTACATTGGCAACAGACTTATCCACAGAGACCTGGCAGGCCAGAAAGAGCTGTCATGATATATTCAGAGCACTAAATGAGAAAAACATGCAGCCAAGAATACTATATCCACCTAGGCTATCATTGAAAATAGGAGGAGAGATAAAAAGCTTCCAGGACAAACAAAAACTGAAAGAATTTGCAAACACCAAACCAGCTCTACAGGAAATATTGAAAGGGGTCCTCTAAGCAAAGAGAGAGCCTAAAAGTAGTAGATCAGAAAGGAACAGAGACAACATACAGTAACAGTCACCTTACAGGCAATACAATGGCACTAAATTCATATCTCTCAATAGTTACCCTGAATGTTAATGGGCTAAATGACCCAATCAAAGGACACAGGGTATCAGAATGGATAAAAAAACAAAACCCATCTATATGTTGCCTACAAGAAACTCATTTTAGACCCAAAGACACCTCCATTTAAAGTGAGGGGGTGGAAAAGAATTTACCATGCTAATGGACATCAGAAGAAAGCAGGGGTGGCAATCCTTATATCAGATCAATTAGATTTTAAGCCAAAGACTATAATAAGAGATGAGTAAGGACACTATATCATACTCAAAGGATCTGTCCAACAAGAAGACCTAACAATTTTAAGTATCTATGCCCCCAACGTGGGAGCAGCCAACTACATCAACCAATTAATAACAAAATCAAAGAAACACGTCGACAATAATACAAAAATAGTAAGGGACTTTAATACTCCCCTCACTGAAATGGACAGATCATCCAAACAAAAGATCAACAAGGAAATAAAGGCTTAAATGACACACTGGACCAGATGGACATCACAGGTATTCAGAACATTTCATCCTAAAGCAACAGAATTCTCTAGTGCACATGGAACATTCTCCAGAATAGATGACATCCTTGGTCCTAAATCAGGTCTCACAGGTATCAAAAGATTGGGATCATTCCCTGCATATTTTCAGACCACAATGCTCTGAAGCTAGAACTCAATCACAAGAGGAAATTTGGAAATAACACAAATACTTGGAGACTAAACAGCATCCTTCTAAAGAATGAATGGGTCACCAGGAAAATAAAGAAGATTTGAAAAAATTCATGGAAACAAATGATAATGAAAACACAACGGTTCAAAATCTGTGGGACACAGCAAAGGCAGTCCTGAGAGGAAAATATATAGTGGTACAAGCATTTCTCAAGAAACAAGAAAGGTCTCAGGTACACAACCTAACCCTACACCTAAAGGAGATGGAGAAAGAACAACAAGGAAAGCCTAAACCCAGCAGGACAAGAGAAATCATAAAGATCAGAGCAAAAATGAATGAAATAGGAATTAAAAAAACAATATAACAAATCAATGGAACTAGGAACTGGTTCTTTGAAAGAATTAATAAGATTGATAAACCCCTGGCCAGACTTATCAAAAAGAAAAGAGAAAGGACCCAAATAAATAAAATTATGAATGAAAGAGGAGAGGTCACAACTAACACCAAAGAAATACAAACAATTATAAGAACATACTATGAGCAACTCTACGCCAACAAATTTGACAATCTGGAAGAAATGGATGCATTCCTAGAAACATATAAACTACCACAACTGAACCAGGAAGAAATAGAAAGCCTGAACAGACACATAACAGGTAAGGAGATCAAAACAGTCATCAAAAATCTCCAAACAAACAAAAGCCCAGGGCCAGAAGGCTTCCCGGGGGAATTCTACCAAACATTTAAAGAAGAACTAATTCCTATTCTCCTGAAACTGTTCCAAAAAATAGAAATGGAAGGAAAACTTCCAAACTCATTTTATGAGGCCAGCATCACCTTGATCCCAAAACCAGACAAGGATCCCATCAAAATATAGAACTACAGACCAATATCCTTGATGAACACAGATGCAAAAATTCTTACCAAAATACTAGCCAATAGGATTCAACAGTATATTAAAAGGATTATTCACCACAACCAAGTGGGATTTATGCCAGGGCTGCAAGGTTGGTTCAACATCCACAAATCAATCAATGTGATACAGCACATCAATAAAAGAACCATATGATACTCTCAATACATGCTGAAAAAGCATTTGACAAAGTACAGCATCCCTTCCTGATCAAAACTCTTCAAAGTGTAGGGATAGAGGGCACATACCTCAATATCATCAAAGCCATCTATGAAAAACCCACCGCAAATATCATTCTCAATGGAGAAAAACTGAAAACTTTTCCGCTAAGGTCAGGAATATGGCAGGGATGTCCATTATCACCACTGCTATTCAACATAGTACTAGAAGTCCTAGCCTCAGCAATCAGACAACAAAAGGAAATTAAATGCATTCAAATGGGCAAAGAAGAAGTCAAACTATCACTCTTTGCAGATGATATGATCCTATATGTGGAAAACCCAAAAGACTCCACTCCAAAACTGCTAGAACTTGTACAGGAATTCAGTAAAGTATCAGGATATAAAATGAATGCTCAGAAATCCGTTGCATTTCTTTTCACCAAAAAGAAAGAAGAAAGAGAAATTAAGGAGTCAATCCCATTTACAATTGCACTGAAAATCACAAGATACCTAGGAATAAACCTAACCAAAGAGGCAAAGAATCTATACTCAGAAAACCATAAAGTACTCATGAAAGAAACTGAGGAAGACACAAAGAAATGGAAAAATGTTCCATGCTCCTGGATTGGAAGAATATTGTGAAAATGTCTATTCTACCTAAAGCAATCTACATATTTAGTGCACCCCCTATCAAAATCCCACCCATTTTTTTCAAAGAAATGGAACAAATAATCCTAAAATTTATATGGAACCAGAAAAGACCTCGAATAGCCAAAGGAATATTGAAAAAGAAAGCCAAAGTTGGTGGCATCACAATTCCGGACTTCAAGCTCTATTACAAAGCTGTTATCATCAAGACAGCATGGTACTGGCACAAAAACAGACACATGGATCAACGGAACAGAATAGAGAGCCCATAAATAGACCCTCAACTCTATGGTCAACTAATCTTCCACAAAGCAGGAAAGAATGTCCAATGGAAAAAAGACAGCCTCTTCAACAAATGGTGTTGGGAAAATTGGACAGCCACATGCAGAGAAATGAAATTAGGCCATTTCCTTACACCACACATGAAAATAGACTCAAAATGGATGAAGGACCTCAATGTGAGAAAGGAATCCATCAAAATCCTTGAGGAGAACAAAGGCAGCAACCTCTTCGTCCTCAGCCACAGCAACATCTTCCTAGGAACATCACCAAAGGCAACAGAAGTAAGGGCAAAATGAACTATTGGGATTTTATCAAGTTCGAAAGCTTTTGCACAGCAAAGGAAACAGTTAACAAAACGAAAAGACAGCTGACAGAATGGGAGAAGATATTTGCAAACGACATATCAGATAAAGGACTAGTGTCCAAAATCTATAAAGAGCTTAGCAAACTCAACACCCAAAGAACAAATAATCCAATCAAGAAATGGGCAGAAGACATGAACAGACATTTCTGCAAAGAAGACATCCAGATGGCTAACAGATACATGAAAAAGTGCTCCATATCATTCGGCATCAGGGAAATACAAATCAAAACCACAATGAGATAACACCTCACACCAGTCAGAATGGCTAAAATTAACAAGTAAGGAAATGACAGATGCTGGCGAGGATTTGGAGAAAGGGGGAACCCTCCTACACTGTTGGTGAGAATGCAAGCTGGTGCAACCACTCTGGAAAACAGCATGGAGGTTCCATAATATGTTGAAAATATAACTACCGTATGACGCAGCAATTGCACTACTGGGTATTTACCCTAAAGATACAATCGTAGTGATCCGAAGGGGCATGTGCACCCAAATGTTTATAGCGGCAATGTCCACAATCGCCAAACTATGGAAATAACCTAGATGTCCATCAACAGATGAATGGATAAAGAAGAAGTGGTATATATACACAATGGAATACTATGCAGCCATCAAAAGAAATGAAGTCTTGCCATTTGCAGCAACATGGATGGAACTAGAGGGTATCATGCTTAACGAAATAAGTAAATTGGAGAAAGACAACTATAATATGTTCTCCCTGATATGAGAAAGTGCAGATACAAAAAGGGGGGTTTAAGGGGGTAGGAGAAGAATAAATGAAACAAGATGGGATTGGGAGGGAGACAAACCATAAGTGACTCTTAATCTCACAAAACAAACTGAGGGTTGCTGGGGGGAGGGGGGTTTGGGTAAGGGGGGTGGGGTTATGGACACTGGGGATGGTATGTGCTATGTTGAGTGCTGTGCAGTGTGTAAACCTGGTGATTCACAGACCTGTACGCCTGGGGATAAAAATATATGTTTATAAAAAATAAAAAATTAATTAAAAAAAAAAAAAAAAGAAGCTAACTGACTAAGCATAAATGTCTACTACCCAGCCAAGCAGGGGCTCAAAATAGAGACTACATTCAATTATAGAATAAATAAAAGTTACATGTCTTGCAAAAAAAAAAAATAAAAAATAAATAAAAAAATAAAAAATAAAAAATAAAAAATTAATTAAAAAAATAAACATAAATAAATATAAATGTAAGTTAAAATAAACATAAATAAAAGTAGACATAAAATGAAAAAGAATATACCAAAAATTTTAGGATGCAATAAAACAGTATTTGGAAGAGAATTTATAGTTATAAATACTTACCAAAGGAATAATATGCCTATTCAATATTCTTTACACCTTAAAGAATGAGAAAATGAAGAGCACTCTATCCCCAAAGTTAGCAGCATAAATAGGGTTGATTATAGCAGAGGTAAATCCAAATAAGGAATAGAAAACAGTAGAAATAATCAATAAGACCAAAATTGGGACTTTGAAAAGATCAACAAAATAAAGAAACTTTTAGCTAGACTGAACAAAGACAGAGAGAGAGGACACAAAGTACTAATATCAGAAATGAAAGTGGAGGGCGCCTGGGTGGCTCAGTGGGTTAAGCCGCTGCCTTTGACTCAGGTCATGATCTCAGGGTCCTGGGATCGAGTCCCGCATCGGGTTCTCTGCTCCGCGGGGAGCCTGCTTCCTCCTCTCTCTCTCTCTGCCTGCCTCTCTGCCTACTTGTGATCTCTCTGTGTCAAATGAATAAATAAAATCTTTAAAAAAAAAAAAGAAATGAAAGTGGAACATTACTACAGACCTTATAGAAACAGAAGGAATTATAATAGAAGCATTGTGTGCCAACAAATCAGAAACCTAAATGAAATGGAAAAATTCCTAGAAATACAGAAACTATCAAAACTGACTCAAGAAGAAATTTTAAAAATTTTGAATATACCCAAAATAAGTAAAGAGATTTACTAATCAAAAACCAGTCAAAAAAGAAAAGCTCAGGACAAGATGGTTTAACAGGTAAATTCAATCAGAAGAATAATTAACATGAGTCCTTCTCAAAATCTTCCGAGAGAGAGAGAGAGAGAGAGAGAAGTGAGGAACACATTATCTAACCAGTGCGAATAGGCAAGAAAATAAAGCATTGAAATTAGGTAGAAAAAAGTAAAATTACCTCTGTTCACACACAGTATGATCTTATATGTGGAAGACCCTAAAGATCCTCCCCCAAAATCTGTTGCATTTTACAGTATCATGAAAAAGAATAAAATACTTAGGAATAAACTTCATCAAGGAAGTGAAAATCTCAGTACACTGAAAACTAAAATCTTTTACTAATAACAATTAGATACAAGTAAATGGAAAGACAGTTCATGTTCATGGATTGAGAAAATTAATGTTAAGAATGTTATCACTACCCAAGGTAGTCTACAGATTTGTTGCACTATCAAATTCCCAATATTTTTTGCATAAGTAGAGAATTCCATCTTAAAATTCATATGAAATCTTAAGGGACCCCAAATAGCTAAAATAATCTTGAAAAAGAACAAAGTCCTAGGTCTCATTTATTCATTTCTACACTTACTACAGAGTTACAGTAATCAAAACAGTGTGCTACAGACACAATGGAATGTGTCTATGGAACAGAAGTTAAGAGCCTACTAATAAATCCTCACATATATGTAACCATATATAACCTCACATATATGGTCAGGTGATTTTTGAAAAGGGTAGTAAGACCATTCAATGGAGAAAAGCTGGTCTTTTCAACAAATGGTATTGGGAAAATTGGACATGCACATGCAAAATAATGAAGTTGGACCCTTACACCATATACAAAAATTAGCTCAAATGGAAAGCTACAGAACCTTTAGGAAAAAAAAATACAGAGGCTGGTACCTGGGTTGCTCAATTGGTTAAGCATCTGCCTTTGGTTTAGGTCATGATCTCAGGGTACTGGAATTGAGCCCAGCACTGGGCTCCCTGCTCAGTGGGGAGTCTCCTTCTCCCTCTCCTGCTTCTCCACTCCCTAATTCATGCTGTCCTGCACATGTGCTCTCTCTGTCTCTCAAATAAATAAATAAATAATCTTTAGGAAAAACCATAAGCAAAAAGTTTCATAACATTGGATTCTGGCAATGATTTCTTAGACATGACGTCAAAAGCAGAGGAAACAAAAGTAAAGGTAAACTGGACTACATTAAAATTTAAACTTCTGAGCATCAAACCACAACCAACAAAGTGAAAAGGCAACCTATGGAATGGGAGAAAATGTTCATAAATTAAATATTCAATAAATGTCAAGTATCAAGTATCCAGAATATATAAGGATTCTTACAACTGAACAACAAAAAGACAAATAACCCAACTACTAAATGGGCAAATGACTTAACTAGACATTTCTCTAAAGACTATATGTGAATGACCAACAAGCTCATGAAAAGATGATCGACATCATTAGTCAACAGAGAAATGTAAATCAAGACTACAGTGAGATGCCACTTCACACCCACTAAGAAGTCCAAAATATAGATACATACATATGTACATACATACAGAAAAGAGAGAGAGAGGAAGGAAGGAAGGAAAAGAATGAGTGTTAATGTGGATGTGGGAAACTGAATCCTCATATATTGCTACTGGGAATGTAAAATGATACAGATGCTGTGGAACATAGTTTTTCAGTTTCTCATAAAGTTAAACATAAAATTATCTTGTGACCCAAGAATTCTATTCCTAGGTATATACTCAAATTAAAAGCAAGTGTTCAAAAGTTATACACCACTGTTCATAGAGCACTAGCCATTATAGTCAAAAGATGGAAATGGAATATCCATCAACAGATGAAATGGGTAAATCACGGGTGTTATGTCCATAAAGGAATATTATCCAGGTATAACAAGGAGTGCATTACTGATACATGCCACAGCATGGATGAAAACTTTCTGCTAGAAAGTTTTTTTTCTAGCAGACCATATATTGTTTGATACCATTTGTATGCAATATCCAGAAAGGAAAGAAATCTAATGAGATAGAAAGTAGATTAATTGTTGCCAGGATCTGGGGATGGGGGAAATAAGGAATTATTACTTAATGCAATATGGAGTTTCCTTTTGAGGTGATAAAAATATTCTGAAAGTAGATAGTGGTAATGGCTGCCCATCACCTAATATACCTAATGCCACTATCTACACTATGAAATGTGCATTTTAAAATTAAATCTTATGTTATGTGAATTTTAGCTCAATAGAAATAATTGTCCCCTCCACCCTATTAGAAATCTTGTAGGCCAATAGAAAGGCTGAGTGATTGGGAATTTTGTAGAATTTTGGTAAGATTTAGATAAGAATTGCAAATGTCTAACGCTTAAGACCACGTTTTCAGCATTTTTAATTGGTAAAAAGAAAAGGTGAGTCTTTGGGTCCAATTTGATAGCCATGATACTCATTTCTCAAATACCAAATACATCCCAATCTATCATCAGTTGCCCACCTAAAATGTGTTTACTGTTTCATTGCATTCTAAACCTCAAAAAAGCTTAGTTAGTGCCAAAAAGAGGGCCTCCAAACATGACATCTTATTCCAATCCAGAACTTTCTTGTTGAATAACCACAAGGTTTTCATCACATACTACCAGTAACAACTCTGCCTCTGCCTTTCAGGCAGGTGTAGTATGCCACACAAAATTTATTTCCTAGGACAGCCCCCAAATTAAAGGACTGTCCAAGTGCTACTTTTAATTATCAAAATTAAATAGAATTGTTTAAAACTTTATACTAAAAACTAGAAAAGCTAAAATTTAAGATGATAGTATCAAATATTTTTAAATGATTTAAGAAATTGAACTTGTAAAGGAAACTTTTAGTTACTTATTAGCCAGTACTTTTAAACTAATCACATAAGTAGGTATTAGCTCCTCTGTTTTACAGAGGAGCTGAAAGTATCTGAATTTCCAAAGTGATTTCTTCACTATTAAATGGAAGAGATGAGGTTTAAACCCCCAAAATCTGATCACAGATCCTTCTCCTTTTCACCTTTGCTTACCTTTTGGCCCAGGCAAAAGAAAGCTTTCAAGTCTACTACTTTTGGAAAATTGTTGACATATCTTTTGCAACATTAGCCAAGTGTGATGCCAACATTGGCAAGAAGCTTAATATCAGACTAAAAATTTCTGAAGTAGTAAGAATACCCAAACTTCTACTTATTTGCAAGATTAGAATATAGTGTCACAAGCAGTCTCATCCAGCTTCTCTAAGAGTGTAACCTAGGAAAAATACAACTTAATAACATTCATAGTTAATCATCAACATGGTCCTGGCAGCAAGCTATCATACATCTGTACGTAACATTATTATGGTATAATGGAGTGGAAAGGGCACAAGTCTTGGAATCAGGTGAACTGGGTTTACCTTAGTTTTGCTACATACTAGTTAGTATAACCATAAGACAAAGTACTTGCTAAGTTTATTTATAAAACAATACTACCCTATCACATGGACTTATGAAGATAGAGATAAAAGCCAGATAAAATAATTAAGATAATTATGCTGAGAAAGTTATAAACCAAATCGATACCTACACTTCAACGGTAGATAACAAATATCTTCATCTAAATTGTTGTTGTTTTTAACGTTTTCTTTGAACCTTGGAAAATAAAGTCTCACCTCTCACTTCTGCTTCTAGTTCCACTTGTCCTATTCAGACAAGGAACGCTATGAAAATGAAGAGAGACCTGAAGTCCAGAAGCAGATGCTCATCGATATGGCCAAAAAGCTACCGGTTTACACAAGAACTGGGAGTGGAGGTCAGTTCATCCAAAGTCACCTACAGAAGGGTCAAGTCACATTTTGAGATCGGCAAAGACCTCACAAAGGCTAAGTCATATATATCCACGGGCTCATCTGTATGGCCTGTAGCACTGGAGTCTATGACTAACATTTTGCTATGTTACTTTATCATATATCTGGCCACAAATCTATCCCTCATCCCTTATTCATCAAGCCATCTTATTTTTTCATACATTTCAAACTAAGTAGCAGATATCAAATACACATCTACCTAAATATTTTATCATTCTTTTTTAAGTGAAATTTGCATACAAAAACACAAATCTTAAGTTTGTCATTCAGTGTTTTGACAAGTGTACACATCTGTGTAACTGAAACCTCTATAAATAGTACCACATTCCCAGAAAGTTCTCTCATGCTCCTTCCCAGTACGTCCCATCAACCACCACCAATGCAACCACTATTCTGATAGTTTTCCATCATAGATTAGTTTTACCAGCTCTAGAATTTTATATAAATGTAATCATATAGTATGTACTGTTGTGTCTGGCTTCTTTTATTTAATATAATATTTTGAGATTCATTCACATTGCTGTGTACTTTATTCCTTTTATTGCTGAGTAGTATTTCATTGAATGAATATATTATATTTTACCCATCCACTAGTTGATGCACATTTGGTGTTTTCAGTGCTTAGCTATCATGAGTAAATCTGCTATGAATATTCTTGTGCAAGTATTTGTGCAGAGCTGTGTCATCTTTCTTGGGTAAATGTCCACTATGGAGTCTTAACTCTTAGTTTTCATCTGTATGATATAAGTACTATTCTAGTACTAGTGGAACCAGTTTTCCACCATTCAAAATTTGAAAATCAAACCTCTTTTGACAAGTCATACTAATGTTTCTAATAAGGAAGATTGCGTTTCAAGGCTTTGGGCATTACACTGTTAGAAATTTATGTTCATCTGTTTATCATTCATTTATTCAGTAATCATTTATTAAGATCCTATTTGGTGATTTGGAAAATTTTAGTATGGTCTGGGTAATAGATATTAAGGACTTATTATTCATTTTGTTAGAGCATTGATGGTATGGTGGTCATGATTTTTTAAAATCTTCATGCATACTGAAGTATGGTGAAAAGTAGACAGGAAATTATTTGTATAATTTCTCACAGTAGTAAACAGAGTAATGTGACATAACAGAGATTGGCTACAAACTAAAGGTATATGGGATGAATTGGACCCGAGATAAATTTTGTTTGATCTCTAATGTATCTTTAAACCTTAATATTTGTTACTGATTTTTAATAATTAGAATATTTCCACATGAAAGTCCTTATTTCTGGCTTCTCCTTGAAAACTCAGACTCTTTGGCAACATTCAGTCTACATTTTCACATGGCAAAAATTAGCTAAAGCTGAGTAGTAGCCACACTCTTTAAATAAGGCATACATTCTCGGGTTCCCTCAGTCTCCAACTGGCTGCTTCACTCACTACTCACTATTCTCTGGACCCTTGAATCATTTGTTTGTAGCCCTATGATACAGAGAAGGCTTCTCTTAGGAAACATCCTTTGGTTTGAGACCTGAATAATAAAAACCAGCAGGAAGTAAAGACCAGAGGGACTAGCATCCCAGGCAGAAGGTATTGTAGATACAAAAGGCCCTTAGATGGGAACAAGCTTGCAGTATTAGAAGAGTGGACAGGCAGCCATGTGACTGGAGTATAGCAGGTGGAGAGTGATACTAGTTAAAACTGAAGAGGCAAGCAAAGGCCAGATGATGCAGGTCATGGTAAGGAGTTCGGATTTTATTCTAATGGTGTTGGAAGTCCACTGAAGGGTTTAGGTGAAAAGTGATATAATCTGATTTACATTTTAACAGATAATCTGGCTATTCTGCAAAGAATATATTATGGGGAGCAAGAATGAAAGCAGGGTAAATACTTAGGCATCTATTACAGTCACCTAAATGAGAGATAATGATGGCTTAAACTGGGTAATGGCATTACTATATCTTTAAAAAACATGCTGAATGAATTAAACATGCATGTCCCTCTCCCTTTTTCATTGCCTCAATTATAAGCATACTTTTGTCATCTCCCATTGCTAGACATAAACATAAACTGCTGAATTAGCAGTCCATTATGCTAAATCAATTGCATGTGCTTAATCTATACTTCAGTTGTAATTATTGTAGCTCAAATTATTCATGATTTTAGTTGTTTCACTTAATAATAATTACATTAAATGTAGTTATACTTCATTGATGAACAGAGAGAAAATGGGAAGAAAAAATGCCTTTAATTAAGGGAAGGAAGGAAGGAAGGAAAGAAAGAAAGAAAGAAAGAAAGAAAGAGAGAAAGGAAGGAAGAAATAGAAGGAAAGAGGAAGGGAGAATATATATATTTTTTTTACTATCAGACTTAGAGTGAAGAGAACCCTGAATGAACTAAGAGGTTAGAAAAATTATAGTAGTCACAGTTCTGCCACTCACTTGCTGTGTGATCTTGTGTAAGTCACTTGATATGTCTCAAGTCTTTACTTCTTCATCTGTGAAATGGTCAATTGAATTAATTGTTTTTATATAGGAAAGTTTGAGTAAATAGAATCTAAATGATTTTCCCAAGATCATTCAAGCAGTTGACAGCATTGTTTGTTTTATAATACCAAATCTTATTATCAGATATCCAGATACAAAAACTTTTCCCTTTATCTTCATCACCCAAAGGGTGCCTTCAAGATTGATTTAACAGGGGAAAGAAATAGGTACACAATTCTCTTCTGTGATTTGCCTTTTTCTTGGTAACTTGAGATGAGTTTGACTACCTGTAATCAATGTATAACAAGCCATCCAAATAGGCTACTGAGATATATGGTGTCATAGTGAGTCCTAACCAATGCTAACCACCTTATTTTTCATATAGCTGTTAGATTCTGTGACCGGTGCCATTTGATCAAGCCAGATCGCTGCCACCACTGCTCTGTCTGTGCCATGTAAGTGACATCCACATTTCTTCTGGGCTGAGCTTAGACAGCAAAGTGACTGATCCTAACATGCCTAGATAAAAGCATTTCCTTTCAATCATAATGAATACATGCCACACATCCTCTTAGAATGATGATGATTCAAACTATTCTAAAGATAGGAAGGAGATATAAAACCCCATTTTATTTTTTTAATTTTAATTTTTTAAAACTTCTTTTCAGTGTTCCAGAATTCATTGTTTATGCACCATACCCAGTGCTCCATGCAATATGTGCCCTTCATAATACCCATCACCAGGCTCAACCAACGTCCCACCCCCCCACCCCTCCAGAACCCTCAGATTGATTTTCAGAGTCCACAGTCTCTTATGGCTCGTCTCGCCCTCCAGCATCTCCCAATTCCCTTCTGCTCTATATCTCCCCATGTCCTCCGTGTTATTCCTTATGCTCCACAAATAAGCAAAACCATATGATAATTGACTCACTCTGCTTGACTTATTTCACTCGGCATAATCTCTTCCAGTCCCATCCATATTGATCAAAAAGTTGGTCAAAAAGCTGATGGAGGCATAATACTCCATAGTATATATGGACCACATCTTCCTTATCCATTCATCTGTTGAAGGACATCTTGGTTCTTTCCACAGTTTGGCGACTGTGGCCATTGCTGCTATGAACATCGGGGTACAGATGGCCCTTCTTTTCACTTCATCTGTATCTTTGGGGTAAATACCCAGTAGTACAATTGCAGGGTCATAGGGAAGCTCTATTTTTAATTTGCTAAGGAATCTGCACACTGTTCTCCAAATTGGCTACAGCAACTTGCATTCCCACCAACAGTCTAAGAGGGTTCCCCTTTCTCTACATCCTCTCCAACACACGTTGATTACTGTCTTGTTAATTTTGGCCATTCTAACTGGTGTAAGGTGGTATCTCAATGTGGTTTTGGTTTGAATCTCCCTGATGGCTAGTGGTGATGAACATTTTTTCATGTGTTTGTTAGCCATTTGTATGTCCTCATTGGAGAAGTGTCTGTTCATGTCTTCAGCCCATTTTTTGACATGATTATCTGTTTTTTGAGTGTAGAGTTTGAGGAGTTCTTTATAGATCATGGAAATCAGTGCTTTGTCTGTATTGTCATTTGAGAATATCTTCTCCCATTTGGTGGGTTGTCTCATTATTTTGTTGACTGTTTCCTTTGCTGTGCAGAAGCTTTTTAGATGACATGATACTTTATATGGAAAACCCAAAAGACTCCACCCCCAAACTACTAGAACTCCTTCAGCAATTCAGTAACGTGGCAGGATACAAAATCTATGTATGGAAGTCAGTTGCTTTCTTATACACTAACAACGAAAATACAGAAAGGGAAATTGGGGAATTGATTCCATTTACTACAGCACCAAGAACCATAAGATACCTGGGAATAAACCTAACCAAAGAGGTAAAAGATCTATACTTGAGGAACTATAGAACACTCATGAAAGAAATTGAAGAAGACACAAAAATATGGAGGACCATTCCATGCTCATGGATCAGAAGAATAAACATTGTTAAAATGTCTATACTGCCTAGAACAATCTATATTTTCAATGCCATTCCTATCAAAATTCCACCGGCATTTTTCAAAGAGCTGGAGCAAACAATCCTAAAATTTATATGGAATCAGAAGAGACCCCAAATTGCTAAAACCCCATTTAAAAAATAAATGTTCAGGGTGCCTTGATAGCTCTGTCGGTTGAGCATCTGACTTTTGATTTCGGCTCAGGTCATTATCTCAGAGTCCTGGGATGGAGCCCCATATCAGGTTCCACACTCAACGAGGAGTCTGCTTCTCCCCTTCTCTCTCTACCCATCCCCTCGCTCACATTCTCTTTGTAAAAGAAATACATCTTTTAAAAAAAATTTTATTTATTTTTTAAATTTCTTTTCAGTGTTCCAGAATTCATTGTTTATATACCAAACCCAGTGCTCCATGCAGTACGTGCCCTCCATAATACCCACCACCAGGCTCACCCAACCTCCCACCCTCTACCCGTCCAAAACCCTCATATTGATTTTCAGAGACCACAGTCTCTCATGGTTCGTCTTCCCCCTCCAATTTCCCCCAACTCCCTTCTCCTCTCCAGCTCCCCATGTCCTCCGTGTTATTCCTTACACTCACAAATAAGCAAAACTGTATGATAATTGACTCTCTGCTTGACTTGTTTTTTAAAAAAAATTAAAAATGGGGCACCTGGGTGCCTCAGTCAGTTACTCATCTACCTTTAGCTTAGATCATAATCCTGAGGTCCTGGAATCAAGCCCTGCATCAGACTCCCTGCTCACTGGGGAGCCTGCTTCCCTCTCTACCTCTGCTGCCTGCCCTGTTTATGGTCTCTCTTTCTTAACGCTCTCTCTCAAATAAATAAGTAAAATCTTTAAAAATAAATAAATAAGTAAAAATTTTAAAAATAAAAAAATAACAATAAATGGGGTGCCTGGTTGCTCAGTGGGTTAAAGCCTCTGCCTTCCACTCAGATCATGATCCCAGGGTCCTGGGATCAAACCCCGCATCAGGCTGTGTCAGCAGGGAGCCTGCTTCTCCCTCTCTGTCTGCCTACCTCTCTGCCTACTTGTGATCTCTGTCAAATAAGTAAATAAATAAAATCTTTAAAAACAATAAATAAAATAATCAATAAAATTTTTTAAAAATAAAAAATAAATAAATAACAATAAAGTGTTCTATTTCGGAACAGTTTTAGATTTATAAAGTTATTGTGATGATAGTTCTTATGTGTCCTACATCCAGTTCCCCTGTTATCAAACTTCTACATTAATATGATACATTTGTTACAAATAATGAACCAACACCAGTACATTATTTTTTTGAAGTCTGTGCTCTGGTTAGAATTCCTGTTTTTCTCTAGTGTTCTTTTTATTTTCTAAGATCCCATTCAGGATACCACATTACATTTAGTTGCCATGTCTTCTCAGGCTCTTTTAGCACTTTCAGTTTCTCAGGCTTTACTTGTTTTTGATAACCATGACAGTTTTTAAGATTTCAGGATTAATGATGGGGTATTTTGTAGACTATCCCTCAGTTGGGATTTGTCCAATATTTTTCTCATGATTAGACTTGGATACTGCATTTTGGATAGGAAGAGCATAGAGGTAAATTACCATTATCATTGTATTCTATCAAGGGCACATATTATGAACATGACTTATCCCTGTAATATTAATCTTGATCATCTGGCTGAGGTAGTGTTTGTCAGATTTCTCTAATGTAAATTTGCTCTTCCTCTGCTGCTTCCTTTACCCTTTAGAAAGAAGTCAATATGTATAGCCCAAATGAAAGGAATGGGAAATTGTGCTCCCCCTCCTTGAAGTCAGAATATCTACATAAGTTTTTAAAATTCTACCGCATGAGAGATTTGTCTCTTCTCCCTTATTTGTTAGTTTGTTTGTTTACTATTCATATAATTATATAGGCATGGATAATCACTTTATATTTTGGGTTATACCTCAGTACCACTTTATTTTGGTACTCAAATTATTTTAGCTTTGTAGAGTCACATCTTTATGTTAATATAATCTTCATGTCCTTCTTGGGTATATGTTCCACTCATATTTCTCTTATTAATGATTGAAAGAAATCTGTCAAAATATCAGAAATAGCCAAAGTAAAACAATCACCAGAGTAGTAATTGGTAATTTTTAAATTTTTTTAAAAGATTTTATTTATTTATTTGAGAGAGAGAGAACACAAGCAGGGGAGGGGAAGAGGGAAGGAGAGAAGCAGGTTCCTGGCTGAGCAGGGAGCCTGAAGCGGGGCTTGATCCCAGGTTCCCAGGATCATGACATGACCCAAAGGCAGACAATGAACTGAGCCACCCAGGGACTCCTAATTAGCAAAATTTTATTGCGTACACACCAAAAAGACAGTTTGCAAACCAGGAGCACTCAAACCAAAACAAAAAATGAGGCTTGAGCTATATTGTTATAAAACAGCTTATATAGTGAGAAAACAATTATTATGAGAATATACAATTATTCTTTATAATGATTAGTTAGAATAGTCAGAATTTTCTTAAATGATAGAGAATTGGTCAGTGGTTACTTTATGTCAACTTTAGAAAACAGATTAAGCTTTACTAAAAATTTCCAGAGGCATAAGCAAGAAGTGACCCAAGTCCAGTCAGTCTAATAAAATAAGCCAAATTAAGCTTTATTTGTATGACTAAACTGGTTTTGTCAGCTTGGGAAATTTTCAAGGGTGGTCTCCATTGGTCTTTTATTTTAACAGACTGTAGCCCTATGTTTTTTTTTCTATACTTTTATTAATCTGCATATTGAGCAAAATGAGGGGAGATATCTTAGACTTCCCGGCATGTAACTTGTGGCCAGCATAATCCTGTAAAGTGTTGTGATTGGCTCATACTAGAAATAACTGAGAACAAAATAATTTTGTGGTAGCTTATAGTGGAAATCTAGGAATGAGTGTACCGGTACCATGTAATTATACTGGTGAGACAAGTTCAATTATGAGGCGTTATTTCATTTCCATAGCTCTACTTATCACATGTATTTTGTTTCTTTTGCAGGTGTGTATTAAAAATGGATCATCACTGCCCTTGGTATGTCCCTTTGATTCATTTCTTTACTCTGAAAGGGTCAAAGTTGCTCAAAATGCCTACTCTCCTAAGCATAGTTTTAACATGTTTGTTTCTCTAACCATAAATCACTGGGTCTTGTATGTACATGGGGGACAGGGGAGGCATAACATTTTAAAGGAAAATAAGTAATACCACCAAAGGTATGGTAGTGAATTCCTAGGCTCACAAAACTAATGGTCTTTTGTCTGTTGGCTTTAGTAGTTGAGTATAGTAATGAAATCAAGTACAAACAGTTCTCTTCTTTGACATTATACAATTCATTCTGTTTTTAGTTATCTTGATGTTTGAAATATTCTAGATTATTAACTTCAGCAATTCTTCTCCAAATTTTGAATGTCTGACTTAGAGAACAAATCTGAAACCATCTAACTACAGAGAATATGTCATTCTATACTAAGTGTAGCTGTTAAGATTGCAATATGTTTTCAGCATCCAAAATTCAGGTTTTCTTGGGTGGATCAGGAACTAGTCCAGAACTATTAAGTAGGCCAGGTGTCTCTACACCTGTAAATGAAAAGAAAAACAAATGAGACATGAACTTGTTTTTCCAGTCTGTTTCTATTAAGGGACTTCTGTTTCTGTTGAGTTTCTACACAGCACATAATGAAGCAGCAGGAGTAACGTACTTCCATTGCTGTGTTCACTTATGTATCCATGTGTTCTCAATCAATGGATCCTGATTTCAAATTACTTTTTCTTTTTTTTTAGGGTTAATAATTGCATTGGATTTTCCAACTACAAATTCTTTCTTCAGTTCTTAGCTTATTCTGTTCTCTACTGCCTGTACATTGCTACAACAGTCTTCAACTATTTCATCAAATATTGGAGAGTAAGTTAAATAACCCTGAAAGATCACCCCCAAAACACATACCTACTCCAATCTGTGATGTTTTCCAACTTTTCTTTTTACATTTTGAAATAGCTAAGGTAACCAGAAAGGAAGGCACAAAACAAGTTTCCCCATATTGAATATTCTGAGATTTAGGAGTTAGTTATTTAAGGATTCTGCTAAAACAAATTACTGTCATACATGAGAATCTTGTTAAGATCTTTAGGAACCTAACCCCTTGACTCTTAGTGATTCTTTACAATGTACTTACCTAGTCAAGTTTAAAAAATTCACTTCTTCCCAATTATAGATTTTAAAAATGTTGAAACTGATTTTGAATCTCTAGTTTTCTAAGAAAAAGGATACAAAAATATTCCCTCATTGTCAGAAAAGACTTTCTTACTTCCTGTTTAAAGGAGAGTTGCAAAATTCCTACTGGACAGAAAGATTCATTGACTCATCTTCACACATGACCAAACTGAAATGGGAAGTCTTATTTGAAATTTGTATGACAAACACTGGGTTGGGAATTAGGAAAACTGAGTTCTAATACTGGCTCTGTTACCTGCTTCACTGGCTCATCGCCAAGATCAAATGAAATATGATTTTGATTTTGATTATTATAGTGAAATCTAAAAGAGAATTTCACATTTCTTCTACGAAATTTCAATCATATCCCATCTATTTCCAAAAGAATTGAAGGCAGATTTTTACTTTACGTATGTGTGTTGGGTCTGGCAGCAATATAGTGAATTTTTTTTAATTTCATGCCAATGGACTCCAGAGGTTATCCCCTCCCCACAATTCCAGTACTGTAGTTAAAATATCATAACCTTCTATGATGGAGGTTGTCCAAACTGAACCTGAATAGCAAAAGACAGATGTAGGCAGAGCTATTAGTTATTACTGTGGGAATTGTACAAGAGCCCATATATTAGGAATATCTCACATCAAGTGAAGAGATAAAGCAGCAAGGAAAGAATGTGAATCCTGTGACCAGATTAAAGATTATAATAAACTGGAGAACAATGGAGAAAGACAGGCAGTGAGAACCTAAATACCTGAGAATAGTTAAATTATTAATTAGTGCTTTGATCCTGACTAGTATAGAAAATACAGGATAAAAAATTATAGTGAGTTAGAGAGGAGAAGGGAGTTGGGGGAAATTGGAAGGGGAGGTGAACCATGAGAGACTATGGACTCTGAAAAACAATCTGAGGGGTTTGAAGCATTGGGGGATGGGAGGTTGGGGGATCCAGGTGGTGGGTATTAGAGAGGGCACGGATTGCATGGAGCACTGGGTGTGGTGCAAAACCAATGAATATTGTTATGCTGAAAATAAACAAACAAATAAATAAATAAATAAATTTTCATGAATTCATACACAGAAAAAAAATTATAGTGATATGTGCTTTCCATTTTCCCAACTTTCTTAATCAATTCAGATATTTAATGACTTTAAGAATCAGGAATTATGGGGTACCTGGGTGGCTCAGTCGGTTAAGCATCTGGCTTCAGCTCAGGTCATGATCCCAGGGTCCTGGAATCAAGCCCTATATCAGGCTCCTTGCTCAGCTGGAAGCCTGCTTCCCCCTCAGCCCCTTCCCCTGCTCATGCTCCTTCTTTCTCTCTCTCTGACAAATAAATAAAATCTTTTTTTAATTCTTCAAGATATAAAAGTATAAGCAGAAATGAAATTTTCTCATAAATTTTCCCCAAATACAAAATATTTCATTATCTTGGCATCTCTTCTTTGGCTCCTTTTCACATCACAGGATCTCTTATCTATTGTTCAGGTTTTCATAAGCTGTTTGACATCCCATTCACACTGAGCTACTACCCTAAATGTAAAGAAAATCTACCGTATCCAATTCAGCAGGGAAAGTGTCAACCTTGGTCTTCACTACAGTCCTTACTTGGTCTTCACAGTAGGGTAGTGTTTAAGAACTCATAACAGAGTAAACAATGTTGCATTTTACACATTTTGCCTTGGTCCTCCAAGCCAGTCAGTCGTCAAATACCACAGTGCCAGCCATCCAGGTGATGTATGTTTTTTTTTCACTCTTGAAATATAATATTTGGATGTGAATTAATTACCAAAAATATGCCAGTATTCACAAGCACAAGATGAACATGGGCTTGTCCTTTTCTTATTCCTTCATTTTTCTCTACAGTAGATTAGCTCATGCCTGACAAATGGGACATAAAAGAAACTGTCTTGGCTTGCTCTCATAATGAAAAGGGTATTGACAATTCAGAAAAATGCTTCTTTGCAGTCTCTCCATTCAGAAAGCACTTTGAGGTGGTTTAGAGAAGGCTTTCTCAGTTTAAATTGAGTCTCACCTTAAAATAAAAAGAAAACACTTCCATGTATTCTAAAAACCATGTATGAAGGTGACTAGTGGTTCTCCTAAGAACAGCAACCCCTATTTGTAGGATACTTTACCATTTTCAGAGCACTTTCATATCTATTGTCTCATCTTCTTCTTACCACAACTTTATAAAGTACACAAAACAGGAATTGTTAGTCTCATTTAAAAATGATAAAACTGAGGCTCATAGTAGTTAAGTGACTTGCTCAGGATCACCCAGCTTTAAGTTTCAAAATCAGGACTGGAAGCTATCTGATCCTAAGCCCAGAGATCTTAAACACTATACCATACATATCCGCCTGCCCTTTATGGTCCTGCTATGGAGAAGCTATAGCTCCTTTGGAATAAAGAATTTAGAACACAATCATCGGCCATTTTTTCCTCTATATATTATCTTGAAGAGTAGCTACTTTGATAGGAAATTGATCTTTTGCCTTATGAAAAAAGTAGTAATATACACCTTCCACACTGGGCCATGAATCTCCACATAGAGACTATTAATTATTTTAGAACCAAGATAGTAGTATTATTCTACCAGTATTCCCCTGAACTGTTTCTAGTGGTTGTTGCTTTGAGTAATTTAGCTTAGTTATCTCCTGGGAAGGTAATTTTGAACACAGGGCCATCAACCTCTTCCAACAATAAAAGGGGGGGAGACTTTATCAAGAGATACCCTTTAGCAGACAAAAGACTATAAGAATAATTACTATAAAAGTAATTAGGGAAGGGAAAGAATTCCAGCTTAGCTACCCAAGGTCTGAACTGAGTTTCTATCAGCCCCTCTTGCCTAGACATTTCCTATTACTCATTCAACCTGAAAGACAAGAAGTAAAGTAAATGTAAGCTGTAAAAGCTTTAACAAACATACTCAAAAAGTAGAGATTATGAAAGCAAAAACCCATCTAGGCAAAAACCACTACAAAACTGTACATTAATTTTTTCTATAAACTCAAAAAAAAACACAAGCCAATCAAATTCAGTTTGGGTGCTTAGGCCAAGATTTTGTGGAGGGATCATTTCAGAAAGGAGCTTCAGATGAAGTTTTCTGAAGGTTGAAGTCCTTGAGATGACTGTGGCCTGGGTGCTCTGTCCCTATGCAAATTCTACCCAGAATACTTGTCAGCTGAAAACATCTGACTAACTGACTTCCCCTAATCTTCATCCTTCAGACATATATACTGTGAAAGATCCCCATAATTTCCTTACATCAAAATGATTAAAAATCTTCTCTAAGAAAAAAAAAATCTGTGCTATCTGAATTTTCCAAGTGTTTCCAAGTCTTAATTTTTTCCTTCCAAACTGAAGGAGAACCAGATCCTAATGTTAACACCCACTTCAGTCAAGAATCACCTTTAACTTTACTGCTCAAAGCATATGGAAATTCTTTAATGCAATTCATCATGCCAAAACAATGATCAGCACAGGAAAGAGGGGAATAAAAAACTTCTCTGAACTACTTACTCCAAAACTGAAAATGTTTTCTAAAGTTCTCTTTAGAAGATAAAATGTTACACAGTATGCATGCTGGTTTATGGCTGCATGTAAAAGAAGAAAGCTGGTACCACATGGAAAATAAGATGTCCCAAATAACTATAAAAGTGTTTAGCTACCTACTTTTACAATTGCCTGTCAAATCCTGCTTGATTTTACTGTTTATAGAGCAATCTCACCGGTTGTGATATACCAACACATTCTACTTCAGCTATAAAAAACAACCACACAAAATTTTCAGTAGCTTTAAAGTCAGATTATAGCTTATAGGTAGAGCATTTTGAAATTGTACCTATGTGTTTTAACTTCCTATATGTATTATTGTGCTGTTTTCAATATACATATATCCAAGGAAATATGACATATAAAGTGTTTCAGAATAACCCATTTTGAGACAAGAGGATGAACCATATAACCTCAAAATCACCTCTGCCCAGTGACTCATAATTTGCAAACTAAATGGAGTACAAGCTTTAAGAAGTTGCATACCAGTTATGGCCTGAATATACCCTTTTTATACTACTATTTTCTAATTTTTGTAGTATATACTGTGTTTTACACTGAACTTAATCAAGGATCCAATTTCGGCTTTGTAGGCTGAAAGTATAACCATAATAAGGTATGGTAATCAACAGAAAGAACTTTTATAAAAATTTTATAAAATCTATTTTTTAATTATAGCTAGACATTTTATACATATGAGAAAAGTGCTAACATATAGAAAAACTAGCCAAGCTGTATCACTTTAATTCTTTGTTTTTATTTGTTTATTATTTCTGTTCTAGGGGGAATTGCCCAGTGTTCACTCAAAGTTCCATGTTCTTTTCCTCCTCTTTGTGGCCTGCATGTTTTTTGTCAGCCTTGTGATTCTCTTTGGTTACCATTGTTGGCTTGTCAGCAGAAACAAAACCACCTTAGGTAAGACTGGTTATTAAGATGAGGGAAGAAACACATTAATGTATATAATAGTGACCTACAAATTATTCCTAAGGAAGAGAAAAAGTCCCACTGAAGCATTTTATTTATAGTGACATTCCTTTGCTTCCAAACTGAGACAGATGTAAACATGTTTAACCAAACTGGAGAGCCATAATGAATAAATAAAGCATTATTAAATGAAACCTCACACAAAACCAAAATGGATCATTGCTCTTTAGAATTCACATTGGGTAATAACTCCCCAAATTTATGGCTTGAAAAATTTCTGAAAGGTGTTCACATGAGGAAGTGGAGGAAAAATCAGTACAGAAGGGAACATCAAAAGAGAGAGGTGAAGGTTAATAAAAATAAAAGAATCTAAATTATTGAGGGCATCCAAAGATAGAGTGCTGAGAAAGAATCTAAGCCAAAAAATCACGATATCTACAGTCATCAAGGGGCTTTGGAGGACTGGGAATATGATAAATACACTGAATAAGCAAGTTTCTAGAAAATGAGTACAAGAGGTGAACATTTTTTTGGTTACTCTGCACTCCAGGCTGTTATTTGGAGAATTATATTTCTGATGGATCCCAGTGCAACAACTTTATTTCATGTATAGTGAAACAAATATTTACATTGTATACAAATAAATGCAGTAGGAGTGAGGAGAAAGTGTTGAATGTTTAGCTAAGATAGATTGAGCAAAGTTTAGTACAAAAGCCAGTATACATTTGAAACTCATTCACTAATAATGCTAACAGCTAAGAAAATATTTACATTCCTTTTCTAAACCAGATATTTGTAGCACTTAGTTGCTAGGTGGTAGATGAACACATTTGGCTTAGACATAACTGCAAAGTAGAGAAGTACTAAAGACTCCACGATAACAGAATCTGAAAACAAAGAACGAATGGGAGAAGGCTAGATGCAGCCTGTCCAACAGTGAAAGTATTTTTTGCTTAATGGGATAAATATGTGTCTAGAAATAAGGGGCGCTAACATGGTCTAATTCCTCAGTCTTTGAGTTGATTATAGTTCACCTGTTGACATTTTTACTGGAATAAAACTCAATTTCTTACATTGCACGTTTTAGTGTGAACATCTTCATTTCTGAAATGTTTCAAAACAAAATCAATGTTATTACCAACTCTTCATGCTTCTTTACTTTAGTCCCAGCTCTAAAAATGGAGACCATTGGGCAGCTGTTTCCACTTAGATTCAAATAAATACCGTTCAGATTGTTCTTTCACTCCTTAAATGCAGCCACACAAAATATATAGTTACCCCATGGCTCCTTATAATAATTTCTACCATTATGTGTTTCCTCTGCCTTTTAAAAAAACAGAGTATCAATTCTTTGCATTTAATAACAAAATTACTTTGTATTAAGTAATTAAACTGGTTGTTTAAGTAATTTAGCAATAACTAAGAATAAGAGGCCCATGCTACCACAACAAAAAGATATTGTAACATCAAATCACATTCATGGAGAACTGCAAGATCATGATAGTCCTGAAATTTGTTCCTTTATTGCTTTCTTCCTCTTTTCTTCAACTCCCCTATCCTGCCCTAGAGGCCTTCTGTACTCCAGTGTTTACAAGTGGCCCAGAGAAAAATGGGTTCAACCTTGGCGTCATCAAAAATATCCAGCAGGTGTTTGGCGATAACAAGAAGTTCTGGTTAATACCTATTGGGTCCAGGTAGGTAATTATTACCACTGAAAGAAGTTGATGCTGGACCATGCCTTGAAGTAGGAAATTCAGTTTTAATTGTAGTCTGCAGCAAATGACGGTCCAGTAAAAACTCTTTCTCCCAAGTTGTTATTTCTAGGTTAATAAAGACAAATCAGGAGGTGAGGGTATGATAAATGGACATTCTTATGCTTTGTGGCAGTGTAAACTGGTAGTACTCTTTATAAATGGATTTAGTAATATGTATCAAAAATCATAAGAATCCACATATCCATTGTCCAGTAATTCCACTTCTAAAAATCTATCCTAAAGACAAACTAGGCATAAAAATGTTCATCACAATATTTCCAGCCAATAATTAGGAAACATCCAACCTAAATATTCAACAATATGAGATATATATATATATATATATACATATATATATATATATATCCCCATTGACTAGAATATTATGTAGTCTTAATAGTTATTAAGACTGTCACAATAAAGGGAAATGCTCACTCTATTTTAAATGAAAAATGTAGAATTCAATGGTATGTACTCTGTAATTAAAAATATATACAAAGATATGTACAAGTATATACAGAAGAAAACAACAGAGAGGAGATATACCCCCAAAATGCTCTAAGTAGATAAGTGGTACCAGTTGGTGTTTCACAGGCTCATTTATTTAAGGTCTATGGTATATCCTACTATCCGGGCTATAAAGTACAAGACAAAACTATGTTGGTGGGCAATGTTGATTAATAACCATTACCAGCAATTATTTGCACCCCACTAACACATACACACACAAATATACGCACACTATCACTACATCAAAGATCTAAAATGGTCTTCTGTGAAATAAAAAAAAAAAGCCCATTCACTTATAATCAGTATACTTACATCCTCTGTAAACAACTTTCAATAAAATCTGTCAACTTCCAGTTAACCACAATTATTAATAGAAGAAAAGGCATAGGAAATAGAAAATGAGTAATCCAAAAGTCACTCATATATAAATTTGCAATGGATTCAGGTATATATACTCAAATGTTCAAACTATAGCCCACTCTAGCCAGAACTAACATAGTTCCCTCCAATGCATCCCATCTGTTGGTGGATGGAGTAATTAACCAAGGAGGTAGCCCTAGATTACCACAGATATCCATGAAGTGGATCCCACCTGAGGGTAATTGTGCCCCAAATCTTCACACCTAGAGATGCTTCACTCTGGCTGTTTCCCATAGTTCCTATTAACCTTTCTGCCATAACAAGCCAAATAATGGGGCATTCAGACATTAATATCTATCACCAATTCATAGCAACTTATCTCCAATATATCAATGATTCTGAATCTGCTAATATTTGTTGAAAACTTAGAACCAAAACAATAAGAGAGTTTGATATAAATTCAGGTGATCATCATTAAATTATAATTATAAAGCCTGCAGTGTGTGCATATTGCCATAACTGGACATTGTGAGAAACAAGTTAAACAGCTGTTTACAAACCAAAACAGTTAACACTGGTGCAGACAAACAAGATATAGAAATTGAAAGCAATACAGCAACTAAATGATGCTATTGTAAAACCGTATTCCACCATGGTTTTAATAAATAAACTAAATGGTTTAAATCTTCCTAAGAACCCCCTTCTATTTGTAAGAGATTTATTACATTCATAAAAGGTCTGTGTCAGCTGCAGGAGCTCATTGCCTTTCTTTCCCCAACAGCCCTGGTGATGGACACTCCTTCCCTATGAGGTCTGTGAATGAGTCACAAAACCCACTGCTAGCAAATGAAGAGCCCTGGGAAGACAACGAGGATGAAACCCGAGGTAAGGAGGCTCAGAAGGAAGCGTTTTCTCCACCTAGCAAAGCAAGTACCAATATGGACCATATTAATGCAACCAAAGTAGTGTAATGAGAATATAGTATCCAGAAAGATTATATAAGCCTGTCAACCTTATAAGTGCCCATTATATAGAAAAGGGCAAGTATAGCCAGATTTGTGTAGCATATATGGGTGGCTTAGGTTGGAAGATGGCAGCTTGAAGGTCTCTTAACAGTTTTGTGATACCTTGATTTATAACCAGTCAGATGTCAGGAAACATAATAGAGTGCTATATATATTTATAAACAATCCTTCCAGTTGATGACTCATGGTGCTTTGCTTGAGTTCATTTAATCAGTGGACAGCAGCTCACCTTTCTCTGCCCTTATTTACATTAGTTAAATTTTCTACATTTTATTCAAGATTTTATTTATTTATTTGAGAGAGAGAGTGAACAAGAGAACGTGAGCAGAGGGAGAGGGAGAAGCAAACTCCCCTGCTGAGCAGGGAGTCTGATATGGGGCTTGATCCTAGGACACTGGGATCATGACTTGAACCAAAGGGAGACACTTAACCAACTGAGCCACACAGGGCCCCCTAAATTTTCTTTAAAATCATTTGCATTCTCTCTTAGAATGGTTTAAATACACAAAGAAATATATATATATATATATATATATATATATAGAGAGAGAGAGAGAGAGAGAGAGAGAGAGAGAGAGTATATGTAGGCAAGCCTACATAGGCATGTAGTCTACTTTTCTAAAAGGCAGAGTGGCAAAGGAAAAATGAGAAAGTAGAACTTTGTCCTTCCACCTTTCTCCCACTAGACTTTCAGATCATAATGAGGTGTGTGTGTGTGTGTGTGTGTAAAGCTAAAAGTTAAGTTCTCATGTCATATACCCATCACCTGTTCTTTGTCTCCACATGATGTTATGCTTACAACTGTGCCTCCAGCATGTGTTTATGTTGCTAATATCAGGCATCAGTGTATAATTTTTAGCAGCTGATCCCAATAATAAAACAGCTGACAAAAATTTTGAGTGAGAAATTGTAGTACTTGTCAAAAACTGTACCTGGGGTGAATGCAGCTGATGAGGAAACAGAAAAGCACTGATGTGAGGAACAGAGATGGGAAACATGCCTTTATAAGTGTTAACCCTGTTAAATTATCTAGGTCCAGGGTTTCTATCTTAAAGTCCAGTTTTAAAATAAGGCAGCTTACTAGAACTGAGGAAGATAAATCATTCCAAACTTCATAGTTAAAAAGGGAAAGACTTCTTGCCCAGCCACCTGGGAACCTCCTGTATTGACTCCTGCTGACCTTTTATAGAAAAACTGACTATTTTGACTGACCTTCCTTCAACTATCATTCTTTCCATTTTTCTCTTTCAAGTTTTTATTTAAATTCCAATTAGTTAATATACAATGTAATATTAATTTCAGGTATAAAATTTAGTAATTCAACAATAAATAAGGCACAGGATGCTACCACAACATGTGCCCTTCTTAATCCCTATCAACTATTTAACCCATCCCCCAAACACCTCCTCTCTGGTAACCATATTTGTTCTCTATAGTGAAGAGTTGGCTTCTTGGTTTTTCCTCTCATTTTTCACCCATGTTTGTTTGGTTTCTTAAATTCTGCATGAATCAAGTCATATGGTATTTGTCTTTCTCTGACTGACTTATTTCACTTAACATAATACTATCTAGCTCTATCCATGTCCTTGGAAATGGCAAGATTTCATTCCTTTATATGGCTGAGTAGTATTCCATTGTATATACATGCCACATCTTCTTTATCCAGTCATCAGTCAGTGGGCACTGGGGCTCTTTCCATAATTTGGCTCTTGTGGATAATGCTGCTATAAACATCAGGATGCATTTATCCCTTCAAATTAGTATTTTTACATCCTTTGGGTAAATACCAAGTAGTATAATTACTGGACTATAGGTAGTTCTATTTTTAACTTTTTGAGGAACTGTTTTCCAGAGTGGCTGCACCAGTTTGCATTCCCATGAACAATGTAAGAGGGCTCCATTCTCTGCACCCTCACCAACACCTGTTGTTTCCGGTGTTGTTCATTTTGGCCATTCTGACAGGTTTGAAGTAATATCTCACTGTAGTTTTGATCTGTATTTCTTTGATAATGAGTGATATTAAGCATCTTTTCCTGTGTCTGTCTTCTTTGGAAAAATGTCTGTTCCTGTGTTCTGCCCATTTCTTAAATGGATTATTTGTTTTTTGGGTGTTGAGTTTTATAAGTGTGTTATGTGTTTTAGATACTAACCCTTTATAAGATAGGTCATTTGCAAATATCTTCTCCATTCCATATGGTGCCTTTTAGTTTTGTGGATTGTTCCTTTCGATGTGCAGAAGTTTTTGGTTTTGGTTTTTGGGTTTTTTTTTTCTTTTTTTTTGTTTTGGTTTGGTTTGATTTTGTTTGTTTGTTTGTTTGTTTTTGTTTTTGTTTTTGTTTTTTTATGAAGTCCCAATAGCTTATTTTTACTTTTCTTTCATTTCCCTCAGGAGGCATATCTAGAAAGAAGTTGCTTCAGCTGGTGTCAAAGAGGTTGCTGCCTGTGTTCTCCTCTAGGATTGTAATGGCTTCCCATCTCACATTGAGGTCTTTCATCCATTCTGAATTTAGTTTTGTGTATGGTGTAAGAAAGTGGTCCAGTTTCAGTCTTCTGCATGTGGCTGTCCTATTTTCCCAATACTCTTTGTTGAACAGACTGTCTTTTTCCATTGGATATTCTTTCCTACTTTGTCAAACATGAGTTGACCGTATAGTTGTAGGTTCATTTCTAGGTTTTCTATTCTATTCCATTGATCTATGTGTCTATTTTTTGTGCCAGTAATATGCTATTTTGATCACTACACCTTTGTAATATAACTTGAAGTCCTGAATTGTGATGCCTCTAGGTTTGCTTTTCTTTTTCAAGACTGTCTTGGCTATTCTGGGTCTTTTATAATTCTATATAAATTGTACGATTTTTTGTTTTAGCTCTGTGAAAAACACTGGTGTCATTTTCAAAGGGATTGCATTAAATGTGTAGATTGCTTTGGGTACTATAGACATTTTAAAATATTTGTTCTTCTGATCCATGATCATGGAATGTCTTTCTATTTCTTTGTGTCATCTTCAATTTCTTTCATCAGGGTTTTATAGTTTTCAGAGTACAGGTCTTTATGTCTTTGGGTAGTTTTATTCCTAGTTATCTTACGGGTTTTGGTGCAATTATAAATGGTATCGATTCCTTGATTTCTCATTCTGTTGCTTCATTATTGGTGTATGGAAATGCAACAGATTTCTGTACACTGAGTTTGCGTCTTGTGACTTTATGGAATTCATGTATCAGTCCTAGCAATTTGTTGGTGGAGTCTTTTGGGTTTTCTATACAGAGTATCATTTCATCTGCAGAGAGTGGAAGTTTTACTTCTTCCTTGCTGATATCAGTGCATTTTAATTCTTTTTGTATTCAGATTGCTGTGGACAGGACTTCCAGAAGTGTCTTGAATAACAGTGGTAAGAGTGGACAACTGTGTGTTTGTGAATATGGAGAAAAAATTCTCAATTTTCCCCAGTTGGGGATAATATTAGCTGTGGGTTTTTTATATATGGCATTTATTACATTGATGTATATTCCCTCTACACCTATTTTATTGAGGGATTTATCATGAATGGATATTATGCTTTGTGAAATGATTTTTCCATGTCTATTGAAATGATCATATGGTTCTTATCCTTTTTTTAAATTACTGTGGTATATCATGTTGATTGGTTTTCTAGTAATTAATCAGCCTTGCAGCCCAGGAATAAATCTCACTTGATTTTGGTGAATGATTCTCTTAATTACTGTTGAATCTGATTTCCTCGTATTTTATTGAGAATTTTTGCATCCTTGTTCATCAGGGATATTGGCCTGTAGTTCTATTTTTTGATGGAGTCTTTTCTGATTTTGGTATCAGGATAATGTTGGGCTCCTAGAATGAATTTGAAAATTTCCTTCCAGTTTTGTTTTTTTTTTTTTTTGAGTAGTTGGAGAAGAATAGGTACTAACTCTTCGTTAAATGTTTCGTGAATTCCCCTGAGAAGCCATCTGACTCTGGAGTTTTGTTTGTGGGGAATTTTTTTAAATGCTGACTCAATTTATTTGCTGGTTATTAGTCTGTCAAGTTTTCTATTCCTTCCTGTTTCACTTTTGGTAGTTTATATGTTCCCAGGAATTTATCCATTTCTTCCAGGTTGTCCAAACTGTTAGCATATAGTTTTTTATAATTCTCTTATAATTGTATTTCTGTGGTATTTGTTGTTATTTCTCCTGTCTCATTTGTGCTTATATTTACTTGGGTCCTTTCTCTTCTTTTTGCTAAGTCTGGTTAGGGGTTAATCAATTTTACTGATTGTTTCAAAAAATCAACTCCTGGTTTCATTGATTTCTTCTTTTGTGGTCTTTTTTAGTTTCTATATCATTTATTCTGCTCTAATCTTTATTTTCCCTTCTTCTGCCTGCTTTAGGCTTCCTTTGTTGTTTTTTTACTAGCTTCTTTATGTGTAAGTTTAGTTTGTTGCTTTGAAATTTTTCTTCCTTCTTATGGTAGCCCTATATTGCTATATACTTCCCTCTTAGGACCACTTCTGTAGCATCCCAAAGGTTTCCGACTGTCATGTTTTCATTTTCATTGGTTTCCAGGTAATTTTTTTAAAAATTCAATTAGCCAATGTATAGTACCTGATTAGTTTTGACAGAATGTTCAATGATTCATTCTTTGCATATAACACCTAGTGCTCATTACACCATGTGCCCTCCTTATTGATAATCACCGAATTATCCCATCCCTCCACCCAGCTTCCCTTCCACAACCCTGTTTATTTCCCAGAATCAAAGGTAGACTCTTCCCCATGTAATTTTTTATTTCCTCTTAGATTTCCTGGTTTATCTATTCATTGTTTGGTAGCTTACTGTTTAACCTCCATGTATTTGTGGTCTTTCCAAATTTTTTTCTTGTGGTTGACTTCAAGTTTCATAGTGTTATAGTTAGAAAAGATGCATGGTATGATGTCAATCTTTTTTAATTTGTTGAGGCCTAATTTGTGATTTTTTCTGGAGAATGTCCCATGTGCATTTTAAAGATTTGTTTATTTATTTGAGAGAGAAAGATTGAATGCAGTGGGGAGGGGCAGAAGGACAGTAGAGAATCTCAAGCAGGCTCCCTGCTATGTACAGAGCCTGATTCAGGACTTGATCTCACAACCTTGAGATAATTACTGACCCGAAATTAAGAGTTGGACACTTAACTAACTGAGCTACCCAGGTGTCCCTGTCCCAAGTGAACTTTAAAAGAATGTGTGTTCTGCTGCTTTAGGATGGAATGTTGTAAATATATCTGTTGAGTCCATCTGATCCAGTGTGTCATTCAAAACCATTGTTTCTTTATGGATTTTCTGCTTAAATGACTCGTCCGTTGCTGTAAGTCCATTGCTGTAAACTTCCCATTGCTATAAGTTGCAGAGAGAACAATTAGTTCCTTCATGTTTATTATTTACATTTTTATACATCTGAGTGCTCCCATGCTGGGTGTATAAATATATAGAATTGTTATATATTCTTGTTGAACTATCCCCTTTATTATGATGAAGTGTACTTCTTCATCTCTAGTTACAGTGTGTTTTAAAGTCTAGCTTGTTTGATGTAAGTATTGTTATTCTGGCTTCTTTAACATCCATTTCAAGAAAAATGTTTATCCATCCCCTCACTTTCAATCTGCAGGTGTCTTCAAATCTAAAATGAGTCTCTGATAGGCAGTGTATAGATGGGTCTTATTTTTTTATCCATTCTGACACCCTAGCTTTTGATTGGAGCATTTAGTCCATTTACATTCATGGTAAGTATTGACAGATATGTATATAGTGTCATTTATTACTTGTTTTGACATTGTTTCTGGAGATTTTCTCTGTTCCTTTCTTGTCTTTGTCACTTTTGGTCTTTTCTTTGCACTCAAGGAGTCCCCTTTAATATTTCTCACAGGACTGGTTTAGTGATCACAAACTCCTTTAATTTTTCTTTGTTTGGCACACTCTTTCCCCTTTTATTCTGAATGATAGGCTTGCTGGATAGAGTATTCCGGGTTGCAGGTTTTTGCCATTCAGCACATATATATCATGCCACTTTCTTCTGGCTTGCTGCATTTCTATTGAGAAATCTTCAGCTAGCTAGTCTTCTTTTGTAGGTTAGGGACTTTTGTCTTGCTGCTTTTAAGATTTTTTTTTCTTCATCACTATATTTTGCAACTTTAATTACAGTATGTGTTGGTGATGGTCTGCTTTTTTTGATCTTGATGGAAGTTCTCTGTGCTTCCTGGATCTCAATATCTGTTTCCTTCCCCAAATCAGGGAAGTTTACAGCTATTATTTGCTCAAATAATTTTTTTGCCCCCTTTTCTCTCTCTTCTTCTGGAACTCCTATAATATGAATGTTATTACATTTGGTGGAGTCACTTATTTTTCATTATTGTATCTTTTATACCACTTATTCATTCCTCTGCGTCTTTATTCCTTGTGTTCATTGCATCAAATCTGTTTCTAATCTTAGTTATATCATTCTTCATTTCTGACTGTTTTTTAACTCTTTCATCTCTACCTTAAGGGCCACCCTGAAGTCTTCCATTCTTTTCTCAAGCCCAGTGTGTATCCTTATGATTATTGCTTTAAATTTTCCATCAGGCATGTTACACTGTTGGGAGCCTCGTGCCTAGAAGGGGTTAACCCAATAGAGCAACAGTTCTTGGGAACCTCTTCAACCAAGGAAGTTCATGGGTGGCGAGCTAGAGTGCTACCCTTTTTCCCTGGTGATTGTTATGAGAACATTGTAAGGTTTGGCATGTTGCCATTGCAGCTGCTGTCTCAAGACTAAGTTAATAAGGCTCCTGTGTTTTGTGAATATTGAGTTATGGCCTAAGTGTACAAACCACGAAGGTCAAGGCTGTCTGATATCTCTGCCTGGCCAGCTACTCTCAGGCCAAAATAGAAACTAGCACCAGATGTACAGGAGGTGATTCCCTTACTGTGTGGTATAAATCAGAACTCTGCAAAATAAACTTTGGCACTATGGGACATCATCCTAGGTGCTCCTTCTGCCCCCATCTCTTTGTCTCTTAATTTCTTTTCACCATCCTTTTACCCTCGTGTTCCCGGTCGGTTTGTCGCACCAGCCACGACATTAAACGTATCTGTACTCCTTAGATCTCTGTTCATGACTTTATCTTGTTCTTTATTTTAGGATGAATTCCTCCAACTTTACATTTTGTCTAAGCCTCCACCTTCTTCTCTGTGTTAGACAAGTTATCGTTCTTGCTCCTGTGTAATAGTTTTATGAGGAAGAGGTCATGTAGTGTCCAGAACCTGACACCTCAGGCAGTGTCTGGTGTTTACTGGGTGCACTCTGCTGTTGTGTTTTGGCTGTTACATTCTTCAGTTATGTGCACAGGCTCTTGCCTGTAGTTGACAGTGTTTGGTCCTTGACCAGAATGTGGTGAGTTCTAAGTAGGTGCGCTCTGGTCTGCTTGTGAAATGAGACCTGATACTATTTCCACTAGAATGGAAGCCCTACAGAACTCTCTTGTTGGAAGACATACTGTGGGCTAGGACTTCCACTGGTGTTCTGGGGAAGGGGTCCTCTGTGCTGGGACTAAGGCTAACTTTACCAAGTAGGGCAGTAGTGCCAGAGCACAGGGTGTGGGACTTGGAATAAGCAGGTTAGGTAGCTAATGTTGGAGTTGTGCTGTTTGCCATACGTGGCTCTGTGTTTATGCTGAGGGAGAGGGAAGGGAAATGGCACCCATAGGCTCCTTTGTCCCTGGAGAAGCATATCTGTGAATCCACCATCTCAACAATGCACTCCAAGAAGACCAAACAGTATCCCCCGTGTGCCTCAGGCATTCTTCAGATCACTATTTCCATGCCATCTGCCCCACAGGTTGTATGTCTGCCTTCTCCTCAGGAGCAGGGCAGTGCCCTCAAGGCTCTATCCATCTAAGCCTGCCAACCTTTATTTTTTTTATTATGTTCAATTAGCCAGCATATAATACATCATTAGTTTTTAAAAATTTTTTTATTTCTTTTCAGTGTTCCAAAATTCACTGTTTATGCACCACACCCAGTGTTCCATGCAATATGTGCCCTCCATAATAGCCATCACCAGACTCACCCAAACTCCCACTCCCTGCCCCTCCAAACCCCTCAGATTGATTTTCAGAGTCCACAGTCTTTCATGGTTCATCTCCCCCTCCAGCTTCCCCCAACTCCCTTTTCCTCTCCATCTCCCCATGTCCTCCATGTTATTCCTTATGCTCCACAAATAAGCAAAACCATATGATAATTGACTCTCTCTGCTTGACTGATTTCACTCAGCATAATCTCTTCCAGTCCCATCCATGTTGCTACAAAAGTTGGGTATTCATCCTTTCTGATGGAGGCATAATACTCCATTGTATATATGGACCATATCTTCATTATCCATTTGTCCGTTAAAGGTCATCTTGGTTCTTCCCACAGTTTGGCAACTATGGCCATTGCTGCTATGAACATTGGGTCCAGTTGGCCCTTCTTTTCACTGCATCTGTATTTTGGGGGTAAATACCCAGTAATGAAATTGCAGGATCATAGGGAAGCTCTATTTTTAATTTCTTAAGGAATCTCCACACTGTTCTCCAAATTGGCTGCACCAACTTGCATTCCCACCAACAGTGAAAGAGGTTCCCCTTTCTCCACATCCTCTCCAACACATTATTAGTTTTTGATGTAGTGTTCAACAATTCTTTAGTTGCTTATAACACCCAGTGATCATTACCACACATGCTCTCCTTAATACCTGTCACCTGGTTACCACTTCCTACCCCCCTCCCTTCTGTAACCCTCAATTTGGTTTCCAGAGTACAGAGTCTCTCATGGTTTATCTCCTTCTCTGATTTCTTCCCATTCAGTTTTCCCGACCTTCCCCTGTGGTCCTTTGCACTATTCCTTATGTTCCACATATGAGTGAAACCATATGATAATTGTCCTTTTCTGCTTGACTTATTTCACTTAACATAATCCCTTCCAGTTCCATCCATGTCTATGCAAATGGTGGGTATTCATCCTTTCCTGATGGCTGAGTAATACTCCATTGTATATACAAACCACAACTTTTTTTTAAAGGCAAAGGAAGCCAGTTCTTTTTTTTTTCCTTTCTATTTATTTATTTATTTATTTATTTGACAGAGAGAGAGACCGAAACAGAGAGGGAACACAAGCAGGTGAAGTGGGAGAGGGAAAAGCAGGCTTCCTGCCAAGCAGGGAGCTCCATGAAGGGCTCAATCCCAGGACCCTGGGATCATGACCTGACCTGGAGGCAGACGCTTAACAACTGAGCCACCCAGACACCTATTTTTTTAAAGATTTTATTAAACCACAACTTCTTTATCCATTCATCTGTTGAAGGGCATCTCAGCTCCTTCCACAATTTGGCTATTGTGGACATTGCTACTATGAACATTGGGGTGCATGTGCCCCTTCTTTTCCCTACGTCTGTATCTTTGGGGTAAATAAATACCTAGTAGCACAGTTTTTGGGTTATAGGATAGCTCTATTTTTAACATGTTGAGGAACCTCCATATGGTTTTCCAGAGTAGCTGTACCAGCTTACATTCCCAGCAGCAGTGTAGGAGGGTTCCCCTTTGTCCACATCCCTGTTGTTCCTTGTCTTACTAATTTTTGCCATTCTAACTGGTGTAGGGTGGTATTTCATTGTGGTTTTGAATTGAATTTCCCTGATGGCTTGTGATGTTGAACATTTTTTCATGTGTCTGCTAGCCATTTGTATGTCTTCTTTGAAGAAGTATCTGTTAATGTCTTCTGCCCATTTTTTGACTAGGTTATTTGTTTTGTGGGGTGTTAAGTTTGAGTTCTTTATAGATCTTGGATCCCAGTCCTTTATCTGTAATGTCATTTGCAAATATCTTCTCCCATTCAGTGGAGTGCCTCTTAGTATTGTTGACTGTTTCCTTTGCTGTGCAGAAGCTTTTGATCTTGATGAAGTCCCAGAAGTTCATTTTTGCTTTTGTTTCCCTTGTCTTTTATAGACATGTCTTGAAAGAAGTCACTGTGGCCAATGTTGAAGAGGTTACTGCCTATGTTCTTCTCTAGGATTTCGATGGATTCCTGTTACACATTGGAGTCTTTTATCCACTTTGAGTTTATCTTTGTATATGGTGTAAGAGAATGGTCCAGTTTCATTCTTCTGCATGTGACTGTCCAGTTTTCCCAGCACCATTTATTGAAGAGGCTGTCTTTTTTTCCACTGGATATTCTTTCCTGATTTGTCAAAGATCAGTTAACTATAAGGTTGAGGGTGCATTTCTGGGGTCTCTATTCTGTTCCACTGATCTATGTGTCTGTTTTTATGCCAATACCATGCTGTCTTGATGATAACAGCTTTGTAATATGGCTTAAGTCAGGCATTAAGATGCCCCCAGCTTTGGTTTTCTTTTTCAACATTTCCTTGGTGATTCTTTTCTCATTCCATACAAATTTTAGGATTGTTCCAGTTCTGTGAAAAATGTCAATGGTATTTTGGTCGGGATTGCATTGAAATTTTAGAATTTTCTGGGCAGCATAGTCATTTTTACAATATTTAGTCTTCCAATCCAAGAACATGGAATATTTTTCCACCTCTTAGTGTCTTCCTCAATTTATTTCATAAGTGTTCCATAGTTTCTAGAGTATAGATCCTTTACCTCTTTGATTAGGTTTATTCCTGGGTATCTTAGGGGTTTTGGTACTATTGTAAATGGAACTGATTCCTTAATTTCTCTTTCTTCAGTCACATTGTTAGTGTATAGAAATGCAGCTGATTTCTGTGCATTGATTTTTGTATCCTGCCATGTTGCTGAATTGCTTTATGAGTTCCAATAATTTGGGGGTGGAGTTTTTTGGGTTTTTCACATAAAAGATCATGTCATCTGCAAAGAGAGAGAGTTTAACTTCTTTGCCAATTTGAGTCCAGGGCCAGAAGGTTTCCTGGGGAAACCTTTTTTTTTAAGATTTCATTTATTCATTTTTGTGAGAGAGAGAGTGCACATGAGTGTAGGGGAGGGACAGGGGGAGAAGCAGACTCCCCACCAAGCAGGGAGCCCAATGTGGGACTTGATCCCAGGAAGCTGGGATCATGAAACCAAAGAGCCACCTAGGTGCCTGCATGCCCATCTTTAAAACGCCAATCTTATGGCCTGCTGATTGCAAGAACTCAGGAAAATCAGCCCCTCTCATTTTCCCAGACAGTAGCATTGAGGAAGTCTTCTCCTTCTGTGTTTCCTTGTGTGCTCCTCTCTCTCTCCTTTCTCCATGACCACTGCTCCCTCCCCTCCAAAGCAACCATGATCCATTTTTTCCCCAAACCACATCTCTGCACCTCCTACCTTCTTCAATGTGGCTTCTTCTCTTCCTCTAGTAGTGCAGTTTGTTCCATCAGTCTTCAGGTTCATGTGTAGGGTATTCAGAATGATTTCATAGCTGTCCAGCTATGTTCCAGGGATGAGACAAGTCTAAGATCCTCCTACTATGCCACTGTCTTAACTCCAGCTATCACTCTTTCTGAACAGACTTTTAGTTACAGCAGTTAGAAGTGATAAGAATTTTAGTTTTGTTTAAAAAAAAACAAGTTATAATAAAAATTAGAGACATATAGGTTGTTATTAACCGGTTAAGTATTTCCACAATGGAAAAAGCTATTCACATTTTTGTCTTATATTGGTAAGCAGAACACTTTAATTACAAATGTAACACTACATTATGAAAAGGGTTTTGTTTTAAGTCAAACACCTTTATTGTCACCTCACTGCCTACTAAATAAAATCTAAGATCCTTAGGGCAAATTATCTAAGCCAGATTTTCCTCCTTAACATTATCTCCCATCTTTAAGGGCCTTGAGTTGCCCTCTTTTAGCACCTCCATCTCCTCTTGGGATTTTTCTCTATCAGTTCTCACAGTGATCATCCCACCTGGCCACCAAGAATAGTCTTCCTCCATCAAAGGTATGGCAGTAGCAGATTCTATTCAAAAAGAACATTACTGAAACCTAAGGAAAATATAAAATGGAAATAAAATAGGCAAGTTTCTGAAATTGAAGTTTTTACATTAACAGATCCAGTAAGTAAAGATGAGGTTTCATTGACAACTAACTGTATTTTAGCCCCAGGTCAGCTGGTAAACATTATAGATGTTTATTACTATTACTTAATTCTTTCTCCAGAACTTGCAAGTAGCATGTCTTACTGTTTTCCCGGATAAACTAAATTCTCAGACACAAACTTCCATACATCCTATAAACACCAATAATATATTTTTTAAGATTTTTATTTATTTATTTGATAGACAGAGAGAGATCACAAGTAAGGCAGAGAGGCAGGGGGAAGCAGGCTCCCCGCTGAGCAGAGAGCCTGATGTGGGGCTTGATCCCAGGACCCTGAGATCATGACCTGAGCTGAAGGCAGAGGCTTAAACCACTGAGCCACCCAGGCGCCCCTATAAACACCAATAATATTATCCTATATAACATTCAGAATATCACCAATTTCTTGGATTTGAGCAATTAAGAATTCTTCTATCTGTTGGGCGCCTGGGTGGCTCAGTGGGTTCAGCCTCTGCCTTCGGCTCAAGTCATGATCTCAGGGTTCTGAGATCAAGTCTCACATTGGGCTCTCTGCTCAGCAGGGAGCCTGCTTCCCCTCTCTCTCTGTCTGTCTCTCTGCCTACTTGTGATCTCTCTCTCTGTGTCAAGTAAATAAATAAAATCTTGAAAAAAGTCTTCTATCTGTCGATATATGGAAAAGCTCGAATTATATTTTATAAGGTAATTATTAGTTCCAGTGAATAAATGCTCACAAACAAGTGATATCAGCCATCTTTTATATAAAATTTTCAGGTATCTGTAAATTTTCCATGGCCTCTCTTCATTTATAAACACCATTAGAGAATACCAATTCATAATCATGTGTCTTCCCTAGTTGTTCCTTTCTCTTCAATATGCAGTTTTTCTTAACTGGTATGCCTCATCTCTGTGTTCATTTTGCTTCCTTCCAAAAAGTCTACAGCCTAGTGATATAGTTCTGGTCTGCCTAGAGATAGGATAGAGGAGTACAGGAATGACTACTTCCCAGTAGCTGGCCCAGGACCTCTCAAGAGTAGAATAATAATAATAATAATTATTATTATTATTATTATTATTGAAGTATAATTGACATACAATATTATATAAATTTCAGGTGTACAAAATATTAATTTGACAATTCAATGTAATACTCAGTGCTTTCCACATGTGGTCCATATACACTATGGAGTATTATGCCTCCATCAGAAAAGATGAATACCCAACTTTTGTAGCAACATGGACGGGACTGGAAGAGATTATGCTGAGTGAAATAAGTCAAGAAGAGAGAGTCAATTATCATATGGTTTCACTTATTTGTGGAGCATAACAAATAGCATGGAGGACACGGGGAGTTAGAGAGGAGAAGGGAGTTGGGAGAAATTGGAAGGGGAGGTGAACCATGAGAGACTATGGACTCTGAAAAACAATCTGAAGGGTTTGGTGTGGCGGGAGGGTGGGAGGTTGGGGTACCATGTGGTGCGTATTATAGAGGGCACGGATTGCATGGAGCACTGGGTGTGGTAAAAAAATGATGAATACTGTTATGCTGAAAATTAAATAAATAAATAAATAAGATAAAATAAATAAATAGTCACCATAGCACATTATTACAATATTATTGACTATATTCCTTATGATATAATTTTTATCTTCATGAATTATTTATTTTATAATTGAAAGCCTGTACCTCTTAATCTCTTTTACCTCTTTTGTTCATTCCTCCACCCACAACCCTCTGGCAACCACCAGTTTACTCTCTGTATTTAAGAGTCTGAGTTTTTGTTTTGTTTATTTTGTTTTTTAGATTCCATCAAGTAAGGAAAATCATATGGTATTTGTCTTTCTCTGTCTCATTTATTTCACTTAGCATAATACCCTGTAGATCTATCCATGTTGTCACAAATAGCAACATCTTATCTTTTTTGTGGCTGAGTAATATATATATATATATATATATACACACATCTTCTGTATTCATTCATTTATCAATGGACATTTAGGTTGCTTCCATATCTTGACTATTGTAAATAATGTTGCAATAAACATAGTGGTGTATATATCTTTTCAAATATTTATCTTTGGTTTTCTTTGATAAATATCCAGTAGTGGAATTACTAGATCATGTGATATTTCTATTTTAAAATTTTTGAGAAACCTCCATAATGTTTTCTTCAGTGGTTGTGTCAATTTATATTCTCAACAACAGTGCATGATGGTTCCCTTTTCTCCATATCCTTGACAGACTTGTTATTTTTTGTCTTTTTGATGGTAGCCATTCTAACAGATTTAAAGTAGTATCTCATTGTGTTTCTTATTGAGCATAATTTCATGCAATTGTTGGCCATTTGTATATCTTCTTTGGAAAAATACCTATTCAGGTTCTATGCCCATTTTTCAATCAGATTGTTTGTGGGATTTTTCTGGTATTCAACTCTATACTTTTTAAATATATTTTTAATATTAAGCCCTTATTAGATATGTCATTTCCACATATTTATTCTCATTTAGTAGGTTGCCTTTTTGTTTTGTTGCTAGTTTCCTTTGCTATGCAAAAATATTTTATTTTGGTGTAGTCCAAGTACTTTATTTTTACTTTTGTTTACCTTGCCTGAGGAGAGATATTAAACATATTGCTAAGGCTGAAGTCCAAAAAAAATCACTGTCTAAATTTTCTTTTAGGAGTTTTGTAATTGTGGGCCTCACATTTAGGACTTCAGTCTATTTGTTTAATTTTTGTGTATGGTGTAAGAAAATGGTCCAGCTTCATTCGTATGTAAATGTCTAGTTTTCCCAATACCATTAATTGAAGAGATTGTCTTTTCCCCATTGCATATTCTTGTCTCCTCTGTCATAGATTAATTAATCATATGTGTATGGATTTATTTCTAAGGTCTCTATTCTGTTCAACTGGTCTATGTGTCTGTTTTTGTCCAGTACCATACTGTTTTGATTACTACAACTTTGTAGCTTATCTTGAAATCTGAAGTGGTAATACCACAAGTTTTGTTCTTTCTCAAGATTGCTTTGACTATTCAAGGCTCTTTGTGGTTCAATACAGATTTTAGGATTATTTGTTCTGGTTCTAGTTTTATTATATGTTGATAGGCACTCCATTGAATCTATAGATTGCTTTGAATAGTATGAACATTTTAACAATATTAATTCTTCCAATCCATGAGCATTGTATATCTTTCCATTTGTTTATGTTATCTTCAGTTTCTTTCACCAATGTCTTATAGTTTTCAGAATATACAACTTTCACCTCCTTGGTTAAATTTATTCCTACATATTGTATTCTTTTTGATGCCATTTTAAATGGGATTATTTTCTTATTTTCTCTTTCTGCTACTTTGTTTTTAGTGTATAGAAATGTAACAGATTTCTGTATATTAATTTTGTATCCTGCAACCTTACTGAATTCATTTATCAGCTCTAATATTTTTTTGGTGGAGTCTTTAAGAATTTCTATATGAAGTAGAGTGACCATTTAACTTCTTCCTTACCAATTTGGGTGCCTTTAAAAAAAAAAAAGTTTTTACTTCTTTATTTGTCAGAGAGAGAAGAGTACAAGCAGGGAGAATGGCAGGTAGTGAGAGAAGCAGGCTCCCTGCTGAGCAAGGAGCCCAGTGTGGGACTCAATCCCAGGACCCTAGGATCACAACTTGAGCCAAAGACAGACACTTAAACAACTGAGCCACCCAGGTGTACCTGGATGCCTTTTATTTAATTCTGTTATCTGATTACTGCAGATAGGGATTCCCATACTATGCTGAATGTAAGTGGTAAGAGTGGATATCCTTGTCTTGTTCCTGATCTTAGAGGAGATATTTTTAGTCTTTCACCATTGAGTATGCTGTTAGTTGTGGGTTTTTCATATGCGGCTAGTTGTGGGTTTTTCATATGCGGCCTGTATGTTGAGGGATGTTTCCTCTAAACTCACTTTGTTGAGAGATTGTAATCATGAAAGGATGTTGTATTTTGTCAAATGTTTTCATTCTTATTGAAATGATCTTATGCTTTTTAATCTTCCTCTTGCTTGATTTGCAAATATTGAGCCACCCTTACACTCTGGAATGAATCCCACTTGATCATAGTGAATGATCTTTTAATGTATTATTGAACTCAATTTGCTAATATTTTGTTGAGGATTTTGCATCTATGTTCATCAGAACTATTGGCATGTAGTTTTCTTTCTTTCATTTCTCTCTCTTTCTGTCTCTCTCATAGTGTCTTTGGTTTTGGTATCAAGTTTACATTGACCTCATAGAATATATATGGAAGCTTTCTTTCCTTCTCCATTTCTTGAAATAATTTGAGGAGAATAGGTATTAACTCTTCCTTAAATGTTTGGTAGAATTCACTTGTGAAGCCGTCCAGTCCTGGACTTTAATTTGTTGGGAATTTTTGGACTACTGATTCAATTTCATTACTAGTAACTGGTCTTTTCAGATTTTCTATTTTTTTTTCTTATTCCGTTTTAGAAGATTGGATATTTCTAGTAATTTATCAAATTTCTTCTAGTTGTCTAATTTGTTGGCATATAATTTTTCATAATATTCTCATATAATTGTTTGTATTCTATGGTGTTGATTGTTATTATTCCTCCTTCATTTCAGATTTTATTTATTTGTTATTATTCCTCCTTCATTTCAGATTTTATTTATTTGAGTCCTCTCTATTTTTTTCTTAATTAGTCTGGCTAAGGGATTATCAATTTTGTTTATCTTTTCAAAGAACTAGTTCTTGGTTTCATTGATCTCTTTTTTTTTTTTTTTTTTAAGATTTTATTTATTTATCAGAGAGAGAGGGGGAGAGAGCGAGCACAGGCAGAATGGCAGGCAGAGGCAGAGGGAGAAGCAGGCTCCCTGCTGAGCAAGGAGCCCGATGTGGGACTCGATCCCAGGACGCTGGGATCATGACCTGAGCCGAAGGCAGCTGCTTAACCAACTGAGCCACTCAGGCGTCCCTAATTTATCTCTTTTTATAGTTTTATAGTCTCTATTTTTTCTTTTTATTTTCTGGTTCTTTAGGTGTATAATTAGGCTGTTTATTTGAGATTTTTCTTGTTTTTTTGAAAGAAGAGTGTATCGCTATCATCTTCCCTCCTAGAACTGCTTTGTGTCCCAAGGATTTTGAGTCATTGTGTTTTCATTTGTCTCCATGTATTCTTTGATTTCATTGTTGTTGTTGATAATTGGTTGTGTAGTAGCACATTTCTTAGCCCTTGTGTGGCTTTGTTCTTTCTAGTTTTTTTTTTTTCTAGTATTTGATTTCTAGTTTCATCGTTTGGTTTGAAAAAGATGGCTTACATGATTTCAGTCTTCTTGAATTTATCGAGAACTGTTCTGTGGCCTAACAAGTGATTTACCTTGGAGAATGTTTCATGTATACTTTAAAAGAATTTGCATTCTGCTGTTTTTAGATTGAATGTTCTGAAAATATCAGGTCCATCTGGTCTAATGTGTAATTCAAAGCCATTTCTTTGCTGAATTTCTGTCTGGATGATATATCCAGTCATGTAAGTTGGTAGCTAAAGTCCCCTATTATTGTATTACTGTCAGTTTCTCCCTTATCTCTATTAATATTTTTTATGTGGTGCTTCTAGTTGGGTATATAAATATTATTTAATTATTATATTGTCTTATTGGATTGATCCTTTTATCATTATGTAGTGCCCTTTTTCTTTTCTTTTTTTTTTTACTTTAGTGGAGTTGACACACAATGTTACATTAGTTTCAAATGTACAACTTAACAATTTGTCAGGTTTATGCATTGTACTGTGTTCACCACAAGTGTAGCTATCATCTGTCCGGTTACATCACTATTACAGTATCATTACTGTATTCTTTATGCTGTGCTTTTAAAAAAAATTAGCATATAATGTATTATTTGCTTCAGGGTCATCAGTCTTACACATTTCACAGCACTCACCATAGCACATACCCTCTCCAGTGTCCATAACCCAGCTACCTTATCCCTCCCCCACCACCCCCTAGCAACCCTCAGTTTGTTTCCTGAGATTAAGAGTCTCTTATGGTTTATCTCCCTCTCCAGTCCTATCTTGTTTCATTAGTCCCTCCCTTCCCCCCATGACCCCCCACCCTGCCTCTCAAATTCCTCATATCAGAGAGATCATATAATTGTTTTTCTCTAATTGACTTATTTTGCTTATATGCTGTGCCTTTTATTACCATGACTTATTCATTCCATAACTGGAAGTCTTTGTCTGCCTCTCCCTTTCATGCATTTTTTTTCCATTTTTTTTTTATTTCCAGCATAACAGTATTCATTATTTTTGCACCACACCCCGTGCTCCATGCAATCCGTGCCCTCTATAATACCCACCACCTGGTACCCCAACCTCCCACCCCCCGTCCCTTCAAAACCCTCAGATTGTTTTTCAGAGTCCATAGTCTCTCCTGGTTCACCTCCCCTTCCAATTTACCCCAACTCCCTTCTCCACTCTAAGTCCCCATGTCCTCCATGCTATTTGTTATGCATTTTGCCCATCCCCTCATGTTGCCCCACCAACAACAACCATCAGTTTCTTTGTATTTTTAAGTCTGATTCTGTTTTGTGTTTGCTTATTTAGTTTTTTAAAGACTCCACTTATGAACAGAATCATGTGGTATTTGTCCTTCTCAGTCTGACTTATACCACTTAGCACAGTACCCTCTAGGTTCTTCCATGTTTTCTCAAATGGTATAATATCATCCTTTTTATGGTTGTATAATAATCCATTGTGTATACATACCTTTTATTATCTATCTTTCTATTGATGGACATGAAGGTTACTTCCATATTTTGGCTACTTTAAAGAATGCTGCAATAAACATGAAGTTCATATATCTTTTTGAATTTGTATTTTCATTTTAGGGGGGTAAATACCCAGTAGTGTAATTATTAGATCATATGATATTTCAATTTTTAATGTCTTGAGGAAACTCCATACTGTTTTCCATAGTGGCTATACCAGTTTACCACCGATTGTGAATGAGGGTTCCTTGCTCTCCACATCCACACCAACACTAGCCATTCTAAGTAGTGTGAGGTGATACCTCATTGTGCTTTTGATTTACATTTCCCTGGTGATTGGTGATATTGAATATATTTTCATGTGTCTGAGGCCATCTGTATGTCTTCCTTGGAAAATGTCTATACAAGTCTTCTGTCTTTTTTTAAATTATTATTTTATTTATGTCATATTAGTCACCATATAGTGTGTCATTAGTTTTTGATGTACTGTTCCATGATTCATTGCTTATGTGTAACACCCAGTGCTCCATGCAGTACATGCCCTCCTTAAAACCCATCACTGGGCCAACCTGTCTCCCCCTTCTCCCCTCTAAAACCCTCAATTTGCTTCTCAGAGTTCGCAGTCTCTCATGGTTTCTCTCCCTCTCTGATTCCTCCCTCCTTCATTTTTCCCTCCTTTGTCTTAATGTTCTCCATGCTATTCCTTATGTTACACAAGTAAGTGAAACCATATGATAATTGGCTTTCTCTGCTTGACTTATTTCACTCAGCGTAATCTCCAGACCCATCCATGTTGAAACAAAAGTTAGGTATTCATCATATTTGATGGCTGACTAATATTCCATTGTATATATGGACCACATCTTCTTTATCTATTCATCTGTTTAAGGGGATCTCAGCTCTTTCCACAGTTTAGCTATTGCGAACATTGCTGTCATGATCATTGGGGTGTGTATGGTCCTTCTTTTCACTATACCTGTATCGTTGGGGTAAATACCCAGTAGTGCAATTGCCGAGTCATAGGGTAGCTCTATTTTTAATTTTTTGAGGAATCTCCACAAAGTGGCTATACCAACTTGCATTCCCACCAGCAGTGTAAGAGGATTCCCCTTTCTCCACATCCCTCTAACATTTGTTGTTTCTTGCCTTGTCAATTTTTGCCATTCTAAGTGGTGTAAAGTGGTATCTCAGTATGGTTTGGATTTGAATTTCCCAGATGGCTGATGATGATGAACATTTTCATATGTCTGTTAGCCATCTGTATATCTTTTTTGGAGAAGTGTCTGCCCATGTCTTCTGCCCATTTTTTAACTTGATCATTTGTTTTTTGGGTGTTGAATTTGAGAAGTTCTTTATAGATCTTGGTTATCAACCCTTTGTCTGTAGCGTCATTTGCAAATATCTTCTCCCATTCCATTGGTTGTCTGTTTTGTTGACTGTTTCCTTTGCTGTGCAGAAGCTTTTGATCTTGATGAAGTCCCAAAAGTTCATTTTCACTTTTGTTTCCTTTGCTTTTGGAGACGTGTCTTGAAAGCAGTTGCTGTGGCTGACGTCAAAGAGGTTACTGCCTGTGTTCTCCTCTAGGACTCTAAAGGATTCCTGTCTCACATTGAGCTCTTTCATCCATTTTGAGTTTATCTTTGTGTATGGTATAAGAGCGTGGTCGAGTTTCATCCTTTGGTATATAGTTGTACAATTTTCCTAGCACCATGTATTGAAGAGACTGTCTTTTTTCCACTGGTTATTTTTTCCTACTTTGTCGAAGATTATTTGACCATAGAGTTGTGGGCCCATATCTGGGCTCTCTACTCTGTTCCACTGATCTGTGTGTCTGTTTTTGTGCCAACACCACGCTGTCTTGGTAAACACAGCTTTGTAATAAAGCTTGAAATCAGGCATTGAGATGCCCCCAGCTTTAGTTTTCTTTTTCAACATTTCCTTCACAATTCAGAGTAGTTCCTGGTTCCATACAAATTTTAGGATTGTTTTAGCATTTTGAAAAATGTCATTGGTATTTTGATTGGGATGGCATTGAAATATGGATTGCTCTGGGCAGCATAGACATTTTAACAATGTTTATTCTTCCAATCCATGAGCATGGAATGCTTTTCGATCTTTTTGTGTCTTCTTTAATTTCTTTCATGAGTGTTTTCTAGCTCCTAGAATATAGACCCTTTACTTATTTGGTTAGGTCTATTCTGAGGCATCTTATGGTTTTTGGTGCTATTGCAAATGGAACTGATTCTCTAATTTCTCTTTGTACAGTTTCATTGTTAGTGTATAACAAAGCAACTGATTTCTGTGTATTGATTTTGTATCCTGCCACATTACTGAATTGCTGTTTGAGTTCTAGTAATTTGGAGATGGAGACTTCTGGGTTTTCCAGCTAGAGTATCATGTCATCTGTGAAGAACAAGAGTTTGACTTCTTCTTGGCCAATTTGAATACTTTTTATTTCTTTTTGTTGTCTGATTGCTGTTGCTAGGACTTCTTCTACTGTGTTGAACAATACTGGTGAGAGTGGTCATCTTTGTCATGTTCCTGATCTGCATGGGAAGGCTCTCAGCTTTTCCCCATTGAGAATGATATTCACTGTAGGTTTTTCATAAATGCATTTTATGAAGTTGAGGAATGTTCCCTCTATCTCTATACACTGAGGAGTTTTAATCAGAAAAGATGCTGTATTTTGTCAAATGATTTTTCTGCATCCATTGAGAGGACCATGTGATTCTTGTCTCTACTCTTATCCATGTGTTCTATCACAGTGATTGATTTGCAAATGTTGAATGACCCTGGCATCCCAGGGATAAATCTCACCTGGTCGTGATGGATAATTCCTTTAATGTACTGTTGAATCCTATAAGCTAGGTTCTTGTTGAGAATTTTGGCATCTTTATTCATCAGGGGTATTGGTCTGACATTCTCCTTTTTGATGGGGTATTTGTCTGGTGTTGTGATCAAGGTAATGGTGGCCTCATAGAAAGAGTCTGGAAGTCTTCCTTCTGTTTCTATTTTTTGAAACAGCTTCAGAGGAATAGACATTATTTCTTCTTGAATGTTTGGTAGAATTCCCCAAGGAATCCATCGGCCCTGGACTCCTTTTTTGGAAGGTTTTTGATCACTGCTTCAAACTCGTAACTGGTTATTGGTCTATTCAGGTTGTCAATTTCGTCTAGTTTCAGTGTTGATAGTTTATAGGTTTCCAGGAATACATCCATTTCTTCCAGGTTGCTTAATTTATTGTCATATAGCTATTGATAATAATTTCTGATCATTGTATTTATTTCCTTGGGGTTAGTTGTGAAAATAGAACTGCCCTATGACCCTATGACCCCTTTCATTCATATTTTATTAATTTGGGTGCTTTCTCTTGTTTTGGATAAGTCTAGCAAGCAGTTTATTGATTTTATTGATTCTTTCAAAGAACCACCATCTAGTGTAATTGATGTGTTACACTATATCTCTGGTTTTTAATTCAGTGATCTCTACTCTAATCTTAATTATTTCCTTCTCGTGCATTGCTTAGGTGTAATTTGTTGTTGATTATCCAGATCTTTAAAGTGTAAAGAGAGATTGTATATTTGGGATTTTACTTTTTCTTTTTTTAAAATTTTTTTATTTTTTATAAACATATATTTTTATCCTCAGGAGTACAGGTCTGTGAATCGCCAGGTTTACACACTTCACAGCACTCACCAAAGCACATACCCTACCCAATGTCCATAACCCCACCCCCCTTGTCCCAACCCCCCTCCCTCCAGCAACCCTCAGTTTGTTTTGTGAGATTAAGAGTCACTTATGGTTTGTCTCCCTCCCAATCCCATCTTGTTTCATTGATTCTTCTCCTACCCACTTAAGCCCCCATGTTACATCACCACTTCCTCATATCAGGGAGATCATATTATAGTTGTCTTTCTCTGCTTGACTTATTTCACTAAGCATGATACGCACTAGTTCCATCCATATTGTCGCAAATGGCAAGATTTCATTTCTTTCGATGGCTGCATAGTATTCCATTGTGTATATATATCACATCTTCTTGATCCATTCATCTGTTGATGGACATCTAGGTTCTTTCCATAGTTTGGCTATTGTGGACATTGCTGCTACAAACATTCGGGTGCACGTGCCCCTTTGGATCACTACGTTTGTATCTTTAGGGTAAATACCCAGAAGTGCAATTCTGGGTCATAGGGCAGTTCTATTTTCAACATTTTGAGGAACCTCCATGCTGTTTTCCAGAGTGGCTGCACCAGCTTGCATTCCCACCAACAGTGTAGGAGGGTTCCCCTTTCTCCGCATCCTCGCCAGCATCTCATTTCCTGACTTGTTGATTTTAGCCATTCTGACTGGTGTGAGGTGATATCTCATTGTGGTTTTGATTTGTATTTCTCTGATGCTGAGTGATATGGAGCACTTTTTCATGTGTCTGTTGGCCATCTGGATGTCTTCTTTGCAGAAATGTCTGTTCATGTCCTCTGCCCATTTCTTGATTGGATTATTTGGTCTTTGGGTGTTGAGTTTGCTAAGTTCTTTATAGATTCTGGACACTAGTCCTTTATCTGATATGTCGTTTGCAAATATCTTCTCCCATTCTGTCAGTTGTCTTTTGATTTTGTTAACTGTTTCCTTTGCTGTGCAAAAGCTTTTGATCTTGATGAAATCCCAGTAGTTCATTTTTGCCCTTGCTTCCCTCGCCTTTGGCGATGTTCCTAGGAAGATGTTGCTGCGGCTAAGGTCGAAGAGGTTGCTGCCTGTGTTCTCCTCAAGGATTTTGATGGATTCCTTTCTCACATTGAGGTCCTTCATCCATTTTGAGTCTATTTTTGTGTGTGGTGTAAGGAAATGGTCCAATGTCATTTTTCTGCATGTGGCTGTCCAATTTTCCCAACACCATTTATTGAAGAGGCTGTCTTTTTTCCATTGGACATTCTTTCCTGCTTTGTCGAAGATTAGTAGACCGTAGAGTTGAGGGTCTATTTCTGGGCTCTCTATTCTGTTCCATTGATCTATGTGTCTGTTTTTGTGCCAGTACCATGCTGTCTTGATGATGACAGCTTTGTAATAGAGCTTGAAGTCCGGAATTGTGATGCCACCAACGTTGGCTTTCTTTTTCAATATCCCTTTGGTTATTCGAGGTCTTTGTTGGTTCCATATAAATTTTAGAATTATTTGTTCCATTTCTTTGAAAAAGATGGATGGTACTTTGATAGGAATTGCATTAAATGTGTAGATTGCTTTAGGTAGCATAAACATTTTCACAATATTTATTCTTCCAATCCAGGAGCATGGAACATTTTTCCATTTCTTTGTGTCTTCCTCAATTTCTTTCATGAGTACTTTATAGTTTTCTGAGTATAGATTCTGTGCCACTTTGGTTAGGTTTATTCCTAGGTATCTTATGGTTTGGGGTGCAATTGAAAATGGGATTGACTCCTTAATTTCTCTTTCTTCTGTCTTGTTGTTGGTGTAGATAAATGCAACTGATTTCTGTGCATTGATTTTATATCCTGACACTTTCCTAAATTCCTGTACTAGTTCTAGCAGATTTGGAGTGGAGTCTTTTGGGTTTTCCACATATAGTATCACATCATCTGCGAAGAGTGAGAATTTGACTTCTTCTTGGCCGATTTGGATGCCTTTAATTTCCTTTTTTTGTCTGATTGCTGTGGCTAGGACCTCTAGTACTATGTTGAATAGCAGTGGTGATCATGGACATCCCTGCCGTGTTCCTGACCTTAGCGGAAAAGTTTTCACTTTTTCTCTATTGAGAATGATATTTGCGGTGGGTTTTTCATAGATGGCTTTGATGATATTGAGGTATGTGCCCTCTATCCCTACACTTTGAAGAGTTTTGATCAGGAAGGGATGCTGTACTTTGTCAAATGCTTTTTCAGCATGTATTGAGAGTATCATATGGTTCTTGTTCTTTCTTTTATTGATGTGTTGTATCACATTGACTGATTTGCGGATGTTGAACCAACCTTGCAGCCCTGGAATAAATCCACTTGGTCGTGGTGAATAATCCTTTTAATGTACTGTTGAATCCTATTGGCTAGTATTTTGGTGAGAATTTTCGCATCTGTGTTCATCAAGGATATTGGTCTATAGCTCTCTTTTTTGATGGGATCCTTGTCTGGTTTTGGGATCAAGGTAATACTGGCCTCATAAAATGAGTTTGGAAGTTTTCCTTCCATTTCTATTTTTTGGAACAGCTTCAGGAGAATGGGAATTAGTTCTTCTTTAAATATTTGGTAGAACTCCCCCGAGAAGCCGTCTGGCCCTGGGATTTTGTTTGTTTGGAGATTTTTTTTTTAATATTTTATATTTTATAAACATATATTTTTATCCCCAGGGGTACAGGTCTGTGAATTACCAGGTTTACACACTTCACAACACTCACCAAAGCACATACCCTACCCAATGTTCATTGTCCCACCCCCTTCTCCCAAATCCCCTCCCCCCAGCAACCCTCAGTTTGTTTTGTGAGATTAAGAGTCACTTATGGTTTGTCTCCCTCCCAATCCCATCTTGTTTCATGATTCTTCTCCTACCCACTTAAGCCCCCATGTTGCATCACCACTTCCTCATATCAGGGAGATCATATGATAGTTGTCTTTCTCCACTTGACTTATTTCGCTAAGCATGATACGCTCTAGTTCCATCCATATTGTCGCAAATGGCAAGATTTCATTTCTTTTGATGGCTGCATAGTATGCCATTGTGTATATATACCACATCTTCTTGATCCATTCATCTGTTGATGGACATCTAGGTTCTTTCCATAGTTTGGCTATTGTGGACATTGCTGCTACAAACATTCGGGTGCACGTGCCCCTTTGGATCACTACGTTTGTATCTTTAGGGTAAATACCCAGAAGTGCAATTCTGGGTCATAGGGCAGTTCTATTTTCAACATTTTGAGGAACCTCCATGCTGTTTTCCAGAGTGGCTGCACCAGCTTGCATTCCCACCAACAGTGTAGGAGGGTTCCCCTTTCTCCGCATCCTCGCCAGCATCTCATTTCCTGACTTGTTGATTTTAGCCATTCTGACTGGTGTGAGGTGATATCTCATTGTGGTTTTGATTTGTATTTCTCTGATGCTGAGTGATATGGAGCACTTTTTCATGTGTCTGTTGGCCATCTGGATGTCTTCTTTGCAGAAATGTCTGTTCATGTCCTCTGCCCATTTCTTGATTGGATTATTTGGTCTTTGGGTGTTGAGTTTGCTAAGTTCTTTATAGATTCTGGACACTAGTCCTTTATCTGATATGTCGTTTGCAAATATCTTCTCCCATTCTGTCAGTTGTCTTTTGATTTTGTTAACTGTTTCCTTTGCTGTGCAAAAGCTTTTGATCTTGATGAAATCCCAATAGTTCATTTTTGCCCTTGCTTCCCTCGCCTTTGGCGATGTTCCTAGGAAGATGTTGCTGCGGCTAAGGTCGAAGAGGTTGCTGCCTGTGTTCTCCTCAAGGATTTTGATGGATTCCTTTCTCACATTGAGGTCCTTCATCCATTTTGAGTCTATTTTTGTGTGTGGTGTAAGGAAATGGTCCAATGTCATTTTTCTGCATGTGGCTGTCCAATTTTCCCAACACCATTTATTGAAGAGGCTGTCTTTTTTCCATTGGACATTCTTTCCTGCTTTGTCGAAGATTAGTTGACTGTAGAGTTGAGGGTCTATTTCTGGGCTCTCTATTCTGTTCCATTGATCTATGTGACTGTCTTTGTGCCAGTACCATGCTGTCTTGATGATGACAGCTTTGTAATAGAGCTTGAAGTCCAGAATTGTGATGCCACCAACGTTGGCTTTCTTTTTCAATATCCCTTTGGCTATTCGAGGTCTTTTCTGGTTCCATATAAATTTTAGAATTATTTGTTCCATTTCTTTGAAAAAGATGGATGGTACTTTGATAGGAATTGCATTAAATGTGTAGATTGCTTTAGGTAGCATAGACATTTTCACAATATTTATTCTTCCAATCCAGGAGCATGGAACATTTTTCCATTTCTTTGTGTCTTCCTCAATTTCTTTCATGAGTACTTTATAGTTTTCTGAGTATAGATTCTGTGCCTCTTTGGTTAGGTTTTTTCCTAGGTATCTTATGGTTTGGGGTGCAATTGAAAATGGGATTGACTCCTTAATTTCTCTTTCTTCTGTCTTGTTGTTGGTGTAGATAAATGCAACTGATTTCTGTGCATTGATTTTATATCCTGACACTTTCCTAAATTCCTGTACTAGTTCTAGCAGATTTGGAGTGGAGTCTTTTGGGTTTTCCACATATAGTATCACATCATCTGCGAAGAGTGAGAATTTGACTTCTTCTTGGCCGATTTGGATGCCTTTAATTTCCTTTTTTTGTCTGATTGCTGTGGCTAGGACCTCTAGTACTATGTTGAATAGCAGTGGTGATCATGGACATCCCTGCCGTGTTCCTGACCTTAGCGGAAAAGTTTTCACTTTTTCTCTATTGAGAATGATATTTGCGGTGGGTTTTTCATAGATGGCTTTGATGATATTGAGGTATGTGCCCTCTATCCCTACACTTTGAAGAGTTTTGATCAGGAAGGGATGCTGTACTTTGTCAAATGCTTTTTCAGCATGTATTGAGAGTATCATATGGTTCTTGTTCTTTCTTTTATTGATGTGTTGTATCACATTGACTGATTTGCGGATGTTGAACCAACCTTGCAGCCCTGGAATAAATCCACTTGGTCGTGGTGAATAATCCTTTTAATGTACTGTTGAATCCTATTGGCTAGTATTTTGGTGAGAATTTTCGCATCTGTGTTCATCAAGGATATTGGTCTATAGCTCTCTTTTTTGATGGGATCCTTGTCTGGTTTTGGGATCAAGGTAATACTGGCCTCATAAAATGAGTTTGGAAGTTTTCCTTCCATTTCTATTTTTTGGAACAGCTTCAGGAGAATAGGAATTAGTTCTTCTTTAAATATTTGGTAGAACTCCCCCGAGAAGCCGTCTGGCCCTGGGATTTTGTTTGTTTGGAGATTTTTTTTTAATATTTTATTTTTTATAAACATATATTTTTATCCCCAGGGGTACAGGTCTGTGAATTACCAGGTTTACACACTTCACAACACTCACCAAAGCACATACCCTACCCAATGTTCATTGTCCCACCCCCTTCTCCCAAATCCCCTCCCCCCAGCAACCCTCAGTTTGTTTTGTGAGATTAAGAGTCACTTATGGTTTGTCTCCCTCCCAATCCCATCTTGTTTCATGATTCTTCTCCTACCCACTTAAGCCCCCATGTTGCATCACCACTTCCTCATATCAGGGAGATCATATGATAGTTGTCTTTCTCCACTTGACTTATTTCGCTAAGCATGATACGCTCTAGTTCCATCCATATTGTCGCAAATGGCAAGATTTCATTTCTTTTGATGGCTGCATAGTATTCCATTGTGTATATATACCACATCTTCTTGATCCATTCATCTGTTGATGGACATCTAGGTTCTTTCCATAGTTTGGCTATTGTGGACATTGCTGCTACAAACATTCGGGTGCACGTGCCCCTTTGGATCACTACGTTTGTATCTTTAGGGTAAATACCCAGAAGTGCAATTCTGGGTCATAGGGCAGTTCTATTTTCAACATTTTGAGGAACCTCCATGCTGTTTTCCAGAGTGGCTGCACCAGCTTGCATTCCCACCAACAGTGTAGGAGGGTTCCCCTTTCTCCGCATCCTCGCCAGCATCTCATTTCCTGACTTGTTGATTTTAGCCATTCTGACTGGTGTGAGGTGATATCTCATTGTGGTTTTGATTTGTATTTCTCTGATGCTGAGTGATATGGAGCACTTTTTCATGTGTCTGTTGGCCATCTGGATGTCTTCTTTGCAGAAATGTCTGTTCATGTCCTCTGCCCATTTCTTGATTGGATTATTTGGTCTTTGGGTGTTGAGTTTGCTAAGTTCTTTATAGATTCTGGACACTAGTCCTTTATCTGATATGTCGTTTGCAAATATCTTCTCCCATTCTGTCAGTTGTCTTTTGATTTTGTTAACTGTTTCCTTTGCTGTGCAAAAGCTTTTGATCTTGATGAAATCCCAATAGTTCATTTTTGCCCTTGCTTCCCTCGCCTTTGGCGATGTTCCTAGGAAGATGTTGCTGCGGCTAAGGTCGAAGAGGTTACTGCCTGTGTTCTCCTCAAGGATTTTGATGGATTCCTTTCTCACATTGAGGTCCTTCATCCATTTTGAGTCTATTTTTGTGTGTGGTGTAAGGAAATGGTCCAATGTCATTTTTCTGCATGTGGCTGTCCAATTTTCCCAACACCATTTATTGAAGAGGCTGTCTTTTTTCCATTAGACATTCTTTCCTGCTTTGTCGAAGATTAGTTGACTGTAGAGTTGAGGGTCTATTTCTGGGCTCTCTATTCTGTTCCATTGATCTATGTGACTGTCTTTGTGCCAGTACCATGCTGTCTTGATGATGACAGCTTTGTAATAGAGCTTGAAGTCCAGAATTGTGATGCCACCAACGTTGGCTTTCTTTTTCAATATCCCTTTGGCTATTCGAGGTCTTTTCTGGTTCCATATAAATTTTAGAATTATTTGTTCCATTTCTTTGAAAAAGATGGATGGTACTTTGATAGGAATTGCATTAAATGTGTAGATTGCTTTAGGTAGCATAGACATTTTCACAATATTTATTCTTCCAATCCAGGAGCATGGAACATTTTTCCATTTCTTTGTGTCTTCCTCAATTTCTTTCATGAGTACTTTATAGTTTTCTGAGTATAGATTCTGTGCCTCTTTGGTTAGGTTTTTTCCTAGGTATCTTATGGTTTGGGGTGCAATTGAAAATGGGTTTGACTCCTTAATTTCTCTTTCTTCTGTCTTGTTGTTGGTGTAGATAAATGCAACTGATTTCTGTGCATTGATTTTATATCCTGACACTTTCCTAAATTCCTGTACTAGTTCTAGCAGATTTGGAGTGGAGTCTTTTGGGTTTTCCACATATAGTATCACATCATCTGCGAAGAGTGAGAATTTGACTTCTTCTTGGCCGATTTGGATGCCTTTAATTTCCTTTTTTTGTCTGATTGCTGTGGCTAGGACCTCTAGTACTATGTTGAATAGCAGTGGTGATCATGGACATCCCTGCCGTGTTCCTGACCTTAGCGGAAAAGTTTTCACTTTTTCTCTATTGAGAATGATATTTGCGGTGGGTTTTTCATAGATGGCTTTGATGATATTGAGGTATGTGCCCTCTATCCCTACACTTTGAAGAGTTTTGATCAGGAAGGGATGCTGTACTTTGTCAAATGCTTTTTCAGCATGTATTGAGAGTATCATATGGTTCTTGTTCTTTCTTTTATTGATGTGTTGTATCACATTGACTGATTTGCGGATGTTGAACCAACCTTGCAGCCCTGGAATAAATCCACTTGGTCGTGGTGAATAATCCTTTTAATGTACTGTTGAATCCTATTGGCTAGTATTTTGGTGAGAATTTTCGCATCTGTGTTCATCAAGGATATTGGTCTATAGCTCTCTTTTTTGATGGGATCCTTGTCTGGTTTTGGGATCAAGGTAATACTGGCCTCATAAAATGAGTTTGGAAGTTTTCCTTCCATTTCTATTTTTTGGAACAGCTTCAGGAGAATAGGAATTAGTTCTTCTTTAAATATTTGGTAGAACTCCCCCGAGAAGCCGTCTGGCCCTGGGATTTTGTTTGTTTGGAGATTTTTTTTTTAATATTTTATTTTTTATAAACATATATTTTTATCCCCAGGGGTACAGGTCTGTGAATTACCAGGTTTACACACTTCACAACACTCACCAAAGCACATACCCTACCCAATGTTCATTGTCCCACCCCCTTCTCCCAAATCCCCTCCCCCCAGCAACCCTCAGTTTGTTTTGTGAGATTAAGAGTCACTTATGGTTTGTCTCCCTCCCAATCCCATCTTGTTTCATGATTCTTCTCCTACCCACTTAAGCCCCCATGTTGCATCACCACTTCCTCATATCAGGGAGATCATATGATAGTTGTCTTTCTCCACTTGACTTATTTCGCTAAGCATGATACGCTCTAGTTCCATCCATATTGTCGCAAATGGCAAGATTTCATTTCTTTTGATGGCTGCATAGTATTCCATTGTGTATATATACCACATCTTCTTGATCCATTCATCTGTTGATGGACATCTAGGTTCTTTCCATAGTTTGGCTATTGTGGACATTGCTGCTACAAACATTCGGGTGCACGTGCCCCTTTGGATCACTACATTTGTATCTTTAGGGTAAATACCCAGAAGTGCAATTCTGGGTCATAGGGCAGTTCTATTTTCAACATTTTGAGGAACCTCCATGCTGTTTTCCAGAGTGGCTGCACCAGCTTGCATTCCCACCAACAGTGTAGGAGGGTTCCCCTTTCTCCGCATCCTCGCCAGCATCTCATTTCCTGACTTGTTGATTTTAGCCATTCTGACTGGTGTGAGGTGATATCTCATTGTGGTTTTGATTTGTATTTCTCTGATGCTGAGTGATATGGAGCACTTTTTCATGTGTCTGTTGGCCATCTGGATGTCTTCTTTGCAGAAATGTCTGTTCATGTCCTCTGCCCATTTCTTGATTGGATTATTTGGTCTTTGGGTGTTGAGTTTGCTAAGTTCTTTATAGATTCTGGACACTAGTCCTTTATCTGATATGTCGTTTGCAAATATCTTCTCCCATTCTGTCAGTTGTCTTTTGATTTTGTTAACTGTTTCCTTTGCTGTGCAAAAGCTTTTGATCTTGATGAAATCCCAGTAGTTCATTATTGCCCTTGCTTCCCTCGCCTTTGGCGATGTTCCTAGGAAGATGTTGCTGCGGCTAAGGTCGAAGAGGTTGCTGCCTGTGTTCTCCTCAAGGGTTTTGATGGATTCCTTTCTCACATTGAGGTCCTTCATCCATTTTGAGTCTATTTTTGTGTGTGGTGTAAGGAAATGGTCCAATTTCATTTTTCTGCATGTGGCTGTCCAATTTTCCCAACACCATTTATTGAAGAGGCTGTCTTTTTTCCATTGGACATTCTTTCCTGCTTTGTCAAAGATTAGTTGACTGTAGAGTTGAGGGTCTATTTCTGGGCTCTCTATTCTGTTCCATTGATCTATGTGTCTGTTTTTGTGCCAGTACCATGCTGTCTTGATGATGACAGCTTTGTAATAGAGCTTGAAGTCCGGCATTGTGATGCCACCAACGTTGGCTTTCTTTTTCAATATCCCTTTGGCTATTCGAGGTCTTTGTTGGTTCCATATAAATTTTAGAATTATTTGTTCCATTTCTTTGAAAAAGATGGATGGTACTTTGATAGGAATTGCATTAAATGTGTAGATTGCTTTAGGTAGCATAGACATTTTCACAATATTTATTCTTCCAATCCAGGGGCATGGAACATTTTTCCATTTCTTTGTGTCTTCCTCAATTTCTTTCATGAGTACTTTATAGTTTTCTCAGTATAGATTCTGTGCCTCTTTGGTTAGGTTTTTTCCTAGGTATCTTATGGTTTGGGGTGCAATTGAAAATGGGATTGACTCCTTAATTTCTCTTTCTTCTGTCTTGTTGTTGGTGTAGATAAATGCAACTGATTTCTGTGCATTGATTTTATATCCTGACACTTTCCTAAATTCCTGTACTAGTTCTAGCAGATTTGGAGTGGAGTCTTTTGGGTTTTCCACATATAGTATCACATCATCTGCGAAGAGTGAGAATTTGACTTCTTCTTGGCCGATTTGGATGCCTTTAATTTCCTTTTTTTTGTCTGATTGCTGTGGCTAGGACCTCTAGTACTATGTTGAATAGCAGTGGTGATCATGGACATCCCTGCCGTGTTCCTGACCTTAGCGGAAAAGTTTTCACTTTTTCTCTATTGAGAATGATATTTGCGGTGGGTTTTTCATAGATGGCTTTGATGATATTGAGGTATGTGCCCTCTATCCCTACACTTTGAAGAGTTTTGATCAGGAAGGGATGCTGTACTTTGTCAAATGCTTTTTCAGCATGTATTGAGAGTATCATATGGTTCTTGTTCTTTCTTTTATTGATGTGTTGTATCACATTGACTGATTTGCGGATGTTGAACCAACCTTGCAGCCCTGGAATAAATCCACTTGGTCGTGGTGAATAATCCTTTTAATGTACTGTTGAATCCTATTGGCTAGTATTTTGGTGAGAATTTTCGCATCTGTGTTCATCAAGGATATTGGTCTATAGCTCTCTTTTTTGATGGGATCCTTGTCTGGTTTTGGGATCAAGGTAATACTGGCCTCATAAAATGAGTTTGGAAGTTTTCCTTCCATTTCTATTTTTTGGAACAGCTTCAGGAGAATAGGAATTAGTTCTTCTTTAAATATTTGGTAGAACTCCCCCGAGAAGCCGTCTGGCCCTGGGATTTTGTTTGTTTGGAGATTTTTTTTTTAATATTTTATTTTTTATAAACATATATTTTTATCCCCAGGGGTACAGGTCTGTGAATTACCAGGTTTACACACTTCACAACACTCACCAAAGCACATACCCTACCCAATGTTCATTGTCCCACCCCCTTCTCCCAAATCCCCTCCCCCCAGCAACCCTCAGTTTGTTTTGTGAGATTAAGAGTCACTTATGGTTTGTCTCCCTCCCAATCCCATCTTGTTTCATGATTCTTCTCCTACCCACTTAAGCCCCCATGTTGCATCACCACTTCCTCATATCAGGGAGATCATATGATAGTTGTCTTTCTCCACTTGACTTATTTCGCTAAGCATGATACGCTCTAGTTCCATCCATATTGTCGCAAATGGCAAGATTTCATTTCTTTTGATGGCTGCATAGTATGCCATTGTGTATATATACCACATCTTCTTGATCCATTCATCTGTTGATGGACATCTAGGTTCTTTCCATAGTTTGGCTATTGTGGACATTGCTGCTACAAACATTCGGGTGCACGTGCCCCTTTGGATCACTACATTTGTATCTTTAGGGTAAATACCCAGAAGTGCAATTCTGGGTCATAGGGCAGTTCTATTTTCAACATTTTGAGGAACCTCCATGCTGTTTTCCAGAGTGGCTGCACCAGCTTGCATTCCCACCAACAGTGTAGGAGGGTTCCCCTTTCTCCGCATCCTCGCCAGCATCTCATTTCCTGACTTGTTGATTTTAGCCATTCTGACTGGTGTGAGGTGATATCTCATTGTGGTTTTGATTTGTATTTCTCTGATGCTGAGTGATATGGAGCACTTTTTCATGTGTCTGTTGGCCATCTGGATGTCTTCTTTGCAGAAATGTCTGTTCATGTCCTCTGCCCATTTCTTGATTGGATTATTTGGTCTTTGGGTGTTGAGTTTGCTAAGTTCTTTATAGATTCTGGACACTAGTCCTTTATCTGATATGTCGTTTGCAAATATCTTCTCCCATTCTGTCAGTTGTCTTTTGATTTTGTTAACTGTTTCCTTTGCTGTGCAAAAGCTTTTGATCTTGATGAAATCCCAGTAGTTCATTATTGCCCTTGCTTCCCTCGCCTTTGGCGATGTTCCTAGGAAGATGTTGCTGCGGCTAAGGTCGAAGAGGTTGCTGCCTGTGTTCTCCTCAAGGGTTTTGATGGATTCCTTTCTCACATTGAGGTCCTTCATCCATTTTGAGTCTATTTTTGTGTGTGGTGTAAGGAAATGGTCCAATTTCATTTTTCTGCATGTGGCTGTCCAATTTTCCCAACACCATTTATTGAAGAGGCTGTCTTTTTTCCATTGGACATTCTTTCCTGCTTTGTCAAAGATTAGTTGACTGTAGAGTTGAGGGTCTATTTCTGGGCTCTCTATTCTGTTCCATTGATCTATGTGTCTGTTTTTGTGCCAGTACCATGCTGTCTTGATGATGACAGCTTTGTAATAGAGCTTGAAGTCCGGCATTGTGATGCCACCAACGTTGGCTTTCTTTTTCAATATCCCTTTGGCTATTCGAGGTCTTTGTTGGTTCCATATAAATTTTAGAATTATTTGTTCCATTTCTTTGAAAAAGATGGATGGTACTTTGATAGGAATTGCATTAAATGTGTAGATTGCTTTAGGTAGCATAGACATTTTCACAATATTTATTCTTCCAATCCAGGGGCATGGAACATTTTTCCATTTCTTTGTGTCTTCCTCAATTTCTTTCATGAGTACTTTATAGTTTTCTCAGTATAGATTCTGTGCCTCTTTGGTTAGGTTTTTTCCTAGGTATCTTATGGTTTGGGGTGCAATTGAAAATGGGATTGACTCCTTAATTTCTCTTTCTTCTGTCTTGTTGTTGGTGTAGATAAATGCAACTGATTTCTGTGCATTGATTTTATATCCTGACACTTTCCTAAATTCCTGTACTAGTTCTAGCAGATTTGGAGTGGAGTCTTTTGGGTTTTCCACATATAGTATCACATCATCTGCGAAGAGTGAGAATTTGACTTCTTCTTGGCCGATTTGGATGCCTTTAATTTCCTTTTTTTTGTCTGATTGCTGTGGCTAGGACCTCTAGTACTATGTTGAATAGCAGTGGTGATCATGGACATCCCTGCCGTGTTCCTGACCTTAGCGGAAAAGTTTTCACTTTTTCTCTATTGAGAATGATATTTGCGGTGGGTTTTTCATAGATGGCTTTGATGATATTGAGGTATGTGCCCTCTATCCCTACACTTTGAAGAGTTTTGATCAGGAAGGGATGCTGTACTTTGTCAAATGCTTTTTCAGCATGTATTGAGAGTATCATATGGTTCTTGTTCTTTCTTTTATTGATGTGTTGTATCACATTGACTGATTTGCGGATGTTGAACCAACCTTGCAGCCCTGGAATAAATCCACTTGGTCGTGGTGAATAATCCTTTTAATGTACTGTTGAATCCTATTGGCTAGTATTTTGGTGAGAATTTTCGCATCTGTGTTCATCAAGGATATTGGTCTATAGCTCTCTTTTTTGATGGGATCCTTGTCTGGTTTTGGGATCAAGGTAATACTGGCCTCATAAAATGAGTTTGGAAGTTTTCCTTCCATTTCTATTTTTTGGAACAGCTTCAGGAGAATAGGAATTAGTTCTTCTTTAAATATTTGGTAGAACTCCCCCGAGAAGCCGTCTGGCCCTGGGATTTTGTTTGTTTGGAGATTTTTTTTTTAATATTTTATTTTTTATAAACATATATTTTTATCCCCAGGGGTACAGGTCTGTGAATTACCAGGTTTACACACTTCACAACACTCACCAAAGCACATACCCTACCCAATGTTCATTGTCCCACCCCCTTCTCCCAAATCCCCTCCCCCCAGCAACCCTCAGTTTGTTTTGTGAGATTAAGAGTCACTTATGGTTTGTCTCCCTCCCAATCCCATCTTGTTTCATGATTCTTCTCCTACCCACTTAAGCCCCCATGTTGCATCACCACTTCCTCATATCAGGGAGATCATATGATAGTTGTCTTTCTCCACTTGACTTATTTCGCTAAGCATGATACGCTCTAGTTCCATCCATATTGTCGCAAATGGCAAGATTTCATTTCTTTTGATGGCTGCATAGTATGCCATTGTGTATATATACCACATCTTCTTGATCCATTCATCTGTTGATGGACATCTAGGTTCTTTCCATAGTTTGGCTATTGTGGACATTGCTGCTACAAACATTCGGGTGCACGTGCCCCTTTGGATCACTACATTTGTATCTTTAGGGTAAATACCCAGAAGTGCAATTCTGGGTCATAGGGCAGTTCTATTTTCAACATTTTGAGGAACCTCCATGCTGTTTTCCAGAGTGGCTGCACCAGCTTGCATTCCCACCAACAGTGTAGGAGGGTTCCCCTTTCTCCGCATCCTCGCCAGCATCTCATTTCCTGACTTGTTGATTTTAGCCATTCTGACTGGTGTGAGGTGATATCTCATTGTGGTTTTGATTTGTATTTCTCTGATGCTGAGTGATATGGAGCACTTTTTCATGTGTCTGTTGGCCATCTGGATGTCTTCTTTGCAGAAATGTCTGTTCATGTCCTCTGCCCATTTCTTGATTGGATTATTTGGTCTTTGGGTGTTGAGTTTGCTAAGTTCTTTATAGATTCTGGACACTAGTCCTTTATCTGATATGTCGTTTGCAAATATCTTCTCCCATTCTGTCAGTTGTCTTTTGATTTTGTTAACTGTTTCCTTTGCTGTGCAAAAGCTTTTGATCTTGATGAAATCCCAATAGTTCATTTTTGCCCTTGCTTCCCTCGCCTTTGGCGATGTTCCTAGGAAGATGTTGCTGCGGCTAAGGTCGAAGAGGTTGCTGCCTGTGTTCTCCTCAAGGATTTTGATGGATTCCTTTCTCACATTGAGGTCCTTCATCCATTTTGAGTCTATTTTTGTGTGTGGTGTAAGGAAATGGTCCAATGTCATTTTTCTGCATGTGGCTGTCCAATTTTCCCAACACCATTTATTGAAGAGGCTGTCTTTTTTCCATTAGACATTCTTTCCTGCTTTGTCGAAGATTAGTTGACTGTAGAGTTGAGGGTCTATTTCTGGGCTCTCTATTCTGTTCCATTGATCTATGTGACTGTCTTTGTGCCAGTACCATGCTGTCTTGATGATGACAGCTTTGTAATAGAGCTTGAAGTCCAGAATTGTGATGCCACCAACGTTGGCTTTCTTTTTCAATATCCCTTTGGCTATTCGAGGTCTTTTCTGGTTCCATATAAATTTTAGAATTATTTGTTCCATTTCTTTGAAAAAGATGGATGGTACTTTGATAGGAATTGCATTAAATGTGTAGATTGCTTTAGGTAGCATAGACATTTTCACAATATTTATTCTTCCAATCCAGGGGCATGGAACATTTTTCCATTTCTTTGTGTCTTCCTCAATTTCTTTCATGAGTACTTTATAGTTTTCTCAGTATAGATTCTGTGCCTCTTTGGTTAGGTTTTTTCCTAGGTATCTTATGGTTTGGGGTGCAATTGAAAATGGCATTGACTCCTTAATTTCTCTTTCTTCTGTCTTGTTGTTGGTGTAGATAAATGCAACTGATTTCTGTGCATTGATTTTATATCCTGACACTTTACTGAATTCCTGTGTAAGTTCTAGCAGTTTTGGAGTGGAGTCTTTTGGGTTTTCCACATATAGTATCATATAATCTGCGAAGAGTGATAATTTGACTGCTTCTTTGCTGATTTGGATGCCTTTAATTTCCTTCTGTTGTCTGATTTCTGAGGCTAGGACCTCTAGTACTATGTTGAATAGCAGTGGTGATCATGGACATCCCTGCCGTGTTCCTGACCTTAGCGGAAAAGCTTTCAGTTTTTCTCCATTGAGAATGATATTTGCGGTGGGTTTTTCATAGATGGCTTTGATGATATTGAGGTATGTCCCCTCTATCTCTACACTTTGAAGAGTTTTGATCAGGAAGGGATGCTGTACTTTGTCAAATGCTTTTTCAGCATGTATTGAGAGTATCATATGGTTCTTGTTCTTTCTTTTATTGATGTGTTGTATCACATTGACTGATTTGCGGATGTTGAACCAACCTTGCAGCCCTGGAATAAATCCACTTGGTCGTGGTGAATAATCCTTTTAATGTACTGTTGAATCCTATTGGCTAGTATTTTGGTGAGTATTTTCGCATCTGTGTTCATCAAGGATATTGGTATATAGCTCTCTTTTTTGATGGGATCCTTGTCTGGTTTTGGGATCAAGGTGATGCTGGCCTCATAAAATGAGTTTGGAAGTTTTCCTTCCATTTCTATTTTTTGGAACAGTTTCAGGAGAATAGGAATTTGTTCTTCTTTAAATGTTTGGTAGAATTCCCCCAGGAAACCCTCTGGCCCTGGGCTTTTGTTTGTTTGGAGTTTTTTAATGACTGTTTCAATCTCCTTACTGGTTATGGGTCTGTTCAGGCTTTCCATTTCTTCCTGGTTCAGTTGTGGTAGTTTATATGTTTCTAGGAATGCATCCATTTCTTCCAGATTCTCAAATTTGTTGGCGTAGAGTTGCTCATAGTATGTTCTTATAATAGTTTGTATTTCTTTGCTGTTAGTTGTGATCTCTCCTCTTTCATTCATGATTTTATTTATTTGGGTCCTTTCTCTTTTCTTTTTGATAAGTCGGGCCAGGGGTTTATCAATTTTATTAATTCTTTCAAAGAACCAGCTCCTAGTTTCGTTGATTTATTCTATTGTTTTTTTGGTTTCTATTTCATTGATTTCTGCTCTGATCTTTATAATTTCTCTTCTCCTGCTGGGCTTAGGGTTTCTTTCTTGTTCTTTCTCCAGCTCCTTTAGGTGTAGGGTTAGGTTGTGTACGTGAGACCTTTCTTGTTTCTTGAGAAAGGCTTGTCCGCTATATATTGTTCTCTCAGGACTGCCTTTGTTGTGTCCCACAGCTTTTGAGCTGTTGTATTTTCATTATCATTTGTTTCCATGATTTTTTTCAATTCCTCTTTAATTTCCCGGTTGACCCATTCATTCTTTAGAAGGATGCTGCTTAGTTCCATGTGTTTGGGTTCTTTTCAAACTTCCTTTTGTGGTTGAGTTCTAGCTTTAGAGCATTGTGGTCTGAAAATATGCAGGGAATGATCCCAATCTTTTGATACCGGTTGAGTCCTGATTTAGGACCCAGGATGTGATCTATTCTGGAGAATGTTCCATGTGCACTAGAGAAGAATGTGTATTCTGTTGCTTTGGGATGAAATGTTATGAATATATCTTTGATGACCTTCTGGTCCAGTGTGTCATTTAAGGCCTTTATTTCCTTGCTGATCTTTTGCTTGGATGATCTGTCCACTTCAGTGAGGGGAGTGTTAAAGTCCCCTACTATTATTGTATTATTGTTGATGTGTTTCTTTGATTTTGTTATTAATTGGTTTATAGAGTTGGCTGCTCCCACGTTGGGGGCATAGATATTTAAAATTGTTAAATCTTCTTGTTGGACAGACCCTTTGGGTATGATATAGTGTCCTTCCTCATCTCTTACTATAGTCTTTGGCTTAAAATCTAATTGATCTGTTATAAGGATTGCCACTCCTGCTTTCTTCTGATGTCCATTAGCATGGTAAATTGTTTTCCACCCCCTCACTTTAAATCTGGAGGTGTCTTCGGGCTTAAAATGAGTTTCTTGGAGGCAACATATAGATGGGTTTTGTTTTTTTATCCATTTTGATATCCTGTGTCTTTTATTGGGGCATTTAGTCCATTAACATTCAGGGTAACTATTGAGAGATATGAATTTAGTGCCATTGTATTGCCTGTAAGGTGACTGTTACTGTATATGGTCTCTTTTCCTTTCTGATCTACCACTTGTAGGCTCTCTCTTTGCTTAGAGGACCCCTTTCAATATTTCCTGTAGAGCTGGTTTGGTGTTTGCAAATTCTTTCAGTTTTTGTTTTTCCTGGAAGCTTTTAATCTCTCCTTCGATTTTCAATGATAGCCTAGCTGGATATAGTATTCTTGGCTGCATGTTTTTCTCGTTTAGTGCTCTGAAAATATCATGCCAGCTCTTTCTGGCCTGCCAGGTCTCTGTGGATAAGTCAGCTGGCAATCTAATATTTTTACCATTGTATGTTACAGACTTCTTTTCCCGGGCTGCTTTCAGGATTTTCTCTTTGTCACTGAGACTTGTAAATTTTACTATTAGGTGACGGGGTGTGGGCCTATTCTTATTGATTTTGAGGGGCATTCTCTGAACCTCCTGAATTTTGATGCTCGTTCCCTTTGCCATATTGGGGAAATTCTCCCCAATAATTCTCTCCAGTATACCCTCTGCTCCCCTCTCTCTTTCTTCTTCTTCCGGAATCCCAATTATTCTAATGTTGTTTCGTCTTATGGTGTCACTTATCTCTCGAATTCTCCCCTTGTGGCCCAGTAGCTGTTTGTCCCTCTTTTGCTCAGCTTCTTTATTCTCTGTCATTTGGTCTTCTATATCACTAATTCTTTCTTCTGCCTCACTTATCCTAGCAGTGAGACCCTCCATTTTTGATTGCACCTCATTAATAGCTTTTTTGATTTCAACTTGGTTAGATTTTAGTTCTTTTATTTCTCCTTAAAGGGCTTTTATATCTTTCGAGAGGGTTTCTCTAATATCTTCCATGCCTTTTTTGAGCCTGGCTTAAACCTTGAGAATTGTCATTCTGAACTCTAGATCTGACATATCACCAATGTCTGTATTGATTAGGTCCCTAGCCTTCGGTACTGCTTCTTGTTCTTTTTTTTGTGTTGAATTTTTCCGTCTTGTCATTTTGTCCAGATAAGAGTATATGAAGGAGCAAGTAAAATACTAAAAGGGTGGCAACAACCCCAGGAAAATATGCTTTAACCAAATTAGAAGAGATCCGAAATCGTGACGGGAGAGAACGGGGATAAAAAGTGGTTCAAAAAGGAAGAAAGAAAAAAGAAGAAAAACGAAAAAAAAAAGAAAAGAAAAGAATTAAAAAAAAGAAAACATATAAGAAAAATATTAAAAAGGAAAAATATATATATTAGATAAACTAGTTAAAAAACGTTAAAAAAGAAAACGGTAAAAGTTAAAAAAAAAATTTTACCAGAAGGCGAGAAAAAAAAACAAAAAATGAAAAAGAAAAAAATTAAATTAACTGCAAGACTAAAAAAAATCACAGGGAAAAAGTCATGAGTTCCCTGCTTTGCTTTCTCCTCCTCTGGAATTCTGCTGCTCTCCTTGGTATTGAAACCGCACTCCTTGGTAGGTGAACTTGGTCTCGGCTGGATTTCTTGTTGATCTTCTGGGGGAGGGGCCTGGTGTAGTGATTCTCAAGTGTCTTTGCCCCAGGTGGAATTGCACCGCCCTTACCAGGGGCCGGGCTGAGTAATCCACTCGGGTTTCTGTTCAGGAGCTTTTGTTCCGTGAGTGCTTTCAGTAGAGTTCCGAGGGCGGAAATACAAATGGCGGCCTCCTGGTCTCCGGCCCAGAGGAGCCGAGAGCCCAGGGCCCCACTCCTCAGTGCGCCCTCAGAGAACAGCGCCCAGTAACTCCCGTCTGCCTGACCTCCGGCCGCGCTCCGAGCTCACCGAGCCTGCGACCGGTTCAAGGTAACACCGAGCTGTGAGCTTACTGTCGGCTCTGTCTCTGTAGCCGGCTTTCTCGTTCTAATACCTGTAAGCTCTGCGACACTCAGACACCGCCGATCCTTCTGTGACCCTGCGGGACCTGAGGCCACGCTGACCCCGCGTGGGCTTCGCCCCGGTTTTGCCTCTGGAGCGATGTCCCTCAGCGGTACAGAGTTTTAAAAGTACTGATTTTGTGCGCCGTTGCTCCGCCGCTTGGCGGGAGCCGGCCCCTCCCCCCGGGCTCTATCTTCCCATCGCTTTGGATTCACTTCTCCGCCGGTCCTACCTTTCAGAAAGTGGTTGTTTTTCTGTTTCCAGAATTGCTGTTCTTCTCTTCGATCTGCCGATGGATTTTCAGGTGTTTGCAATCTTTAGATAAGCTATCTAGCTGATCTCCGGCCAGCTGAAGTAGTCTCAGCCTGCTACTTCTCCACCATCTTGACTCCTCCTGTTTGGAGATTTTTAATGACTGTTTCAATCTCCTTACTGGTTATGGGTCTGTTCAGGCTTTCTATTTCTTCCTGGTTCGGTTGTGGTAGTTTATATGTTTCTAGGAATGCATCCATTTATTCCAGATTGTCAAATTTGTTGGCGTAGAGTTGCTCATAGTATGTTCTTATAATAGTTTGTATTTCTTTCTTGTTAGTTCTGATCTCTCGTCTTTCATTCATGATTTTATTTATCTGGGCCCTTTCTCTTTTCTTTTTGATAAGTCTGGCCAGGGGGTTATCAATTTTATTAATTCTTTCAAAGAACCGGCTCCTAGTTTCATTGATTTGTTCTATTGTTTTTTGGTTTCTATTTCATTGCTTTCTGCTCTGATCTTTATAATTTCTCTTCTCCTGCTGGGCTTAGGGTTTCTTTCTTGTTCTTTCTCCAGCTCCTTTAGGTGTAGGGTTAGGTTGTGTACGTGAGACCTTTCTTGTTTCTTGAGAAAGGCTTGTCCGCTATATATTGTCCTCTCAGGACTGCCTTTGTTGTGTCCCACAGCTTTTGAGCTGTTGTATTTTCATTATCATTTGTTTCCATGATTTTTTTCAATTCCTCTTTAATTTCCCGGTTGACCCATTCATTCTTTAGAAGGATGTTGTTTACTCTCCATGTATTTGGGTTCTTTCCAAACTTCCTCTTGTTTTGAGTTCTAGCTTCAGAGCATTGTGGTCTGAAAATATGCAGGGAATGATCCCAATCTTTTTTAAACCGGTTGAGTCCTGATTTAGGACTGAGGATGTGATCTATTCTGGAGTATGTTCCATGTGCACTAGAGAAGAATGTGTATTCTGTTGCTTTGGGATGAAATATTCTGAATATATCTGTGATGTCCATCTGGTCCAGTGTGTCGTTTAAGGCCTTTGTTTCCTTGCTGATCTTTTGCTTGGATGATCTGTCCATTTCAGTGAGGGGAGTCTTAAAGTCCCCTACTATTATTGTATTATTGTTTATGTGTTTCTTTGATTTTGTTATTAATTGGTTTATATAGTTGGCTGCTCCCATGTTGGGGGCATAGATATTTAAAATTGTTAGATCTTCTTGTTGGACAGACCCTTTGGGTATGATATAGTGTCCTTCCTCATCTCGTATTATAGTCTTTGGCTTAAAATCTAATTGATCTGATATAAGGATTGCCACTCCTGCTTTCTTCTGATGTCCATTAGCATGGTAAATTGTTTTCCACCCCCTCACTTTAAATCTGGAGGTGTCTTCGGGTCTAAAATGAGTTTCTTGTAGGCAACATATAGATGGGTTTTGTTATTTTATCCATTCTGATACCCTGTGTCTTTTATTGGGGCATTTAGCCCATTAACATTCAGGGTAACTATTGAGAGATATGAATTTAGTGCCATTGTATTGCCTGTAAGGTGACTGTTACTGTATATTGTCTCTGTTCCTTTCTGATCTACCACTTGTAGGCTCTCTCTTTGCTTAGAGGACCCCTTTCAATATTTCCTGTAGAGCTGGTTTGGTGTTTGCAAATTCTTTCAGTTTTTGTTTTTCCTGGAAGCTTTTAATCTCTCCTTCGATTTTCAATGATAGCCTAGCTGGATATAGTATTCTTGGCTGCATGTTTTTCTCGTTTAGTGCTCTGAAAATATCATGCCAGCTCTTTCTGGCCTGCCAGGTCTCTGTGGATAAGTCAGCTGCCAATCTAATATTTTTACCATTGTATGTTACAGACTTCTTTTCCCAGGCTGCTTTCAGTATTTTCCCTTTGTCACTGAGACTTGTAAATTTTACTATTAGGTGACGGGGTGTGGGCCTATTCTTATTGATTTTGAGGGGCGTTCTCTGAACCTCCTGAATTTTGATGCTCGTTCCCTTTGCCATATTGGGGAAATTCTCCCCAATAATTCTCTCTAGTATACTTTCTGCTCCCCTCTCTCTTTCTTCTCCTTCTGGAATCCCAATTATTCTAATGTTGTTTCGTCTTATGGTGTCACTTATCTCTCGAATCTCCCCTCGTGGTCCAGTAGCTGTTTGTCCCTCTTTTTCTCAGCTTCTTTATTCTCTGTCATTTGTTCTTCTATATTGCTAATTCTTTCTTCTGCATAACTTATCCTAGCAATGAGAGCCTCCATTTTTTATTGCATCTCATTAATCGCATTTTGATTTCAACTTGGTTACATTTTCGTTCTTTTATTTCTCCAGAAAGGGCTTTTATATCTCCCGAGAGGGTTTCTCTAATATCTTCCATGCCTTTTTCGAGCCCGGCTAGAACCTTGAGAATTGTCATTCTGAACTCTAGATCTGACATATCACCAATGTCTGTATTGATTAGGTCCCCAGCCTTCCGTACTGCTTCTTGTTCTTTTTTTTGTGGTGAATTTTTCCGCCTTGTCATTTTGTCCAGATAAGAGTATATGAAGGAGGAAGTAAAATACTAAAGGGTGGCAACAACCCCAGGAAAATATGCTTTGACCAAATCAGAAGAGATCCCAAATCGTGAGGGGGGAGAAAGGGGATAAAAGGAGGTTCAAAAAGAAAGAAAGGGAAAAAAGAAAAAGAATTAAAAAAAGAAAACGAATAAAGAAAAGTAAAAAAAAGAAAAAATATATATATTAGTTAAACTAGTTAAAAAACGTTAAAAAGGAAAAGGGTAAAAGTTAAAAAATTTTTAGCAAAAGAAGAGAAAAAAAATTAAAAAGAAAAAAATTACTTTAACTGCAAGACTAAAAAGTCACAGGGAGAAAGCCATGAGTTCCGTGCTTTGCTTTCTCCTCCTCTGGAATATTGCTGCTCTCCTTGGTATTGAAACCGCACTCCTTGGTAGGTGAACTTGTTCTTGGCTGGATTTCTTGTTGATCTTCTGATGGAGGGGCCTGGTGTAGTGAATCTTTTGGTGGAGGGGCCTGGTATAGTGATTCTCATGTGTCTTTTTCCCAGGCGGAATTGCACCGCCCTTACCATGGGCTGGGCTGAGTAATCCGCTCGGGTTTGCTTTCAGGAGCTTTTGTTCCCTGAGCGCTTTCCGTAGAGTTCCGGAGGACAGGAATACAAATGGCGGCCTCCTGGTCTCTGGCCCGGAGGAGCCGAGATCCCGGGGCCCCACTCCTCAGTGTGCCCTCAGAGAACAGCGCCCAGTAACTCCCGTCTTCCTGACCTCCTGCCGCGCTCCGAGCTCACCAAGCCTGCGACTGGTTCAAGGTAACCCAGAGCTGCGAGCTTACTGTCGGCTCTGTCTCTGTAGCCGGCTTTCCCGTTCTAATACCTGTAAGCTCTGCGACACTCAGACACCCCCGATCCTTCTGTGACCCTGCGGGACCTGAGGCCACGCTGACCCCGCGTGGGCTTCGCCCCGGTTTAGCCTCTGGAGCGATGTCCCTCGGCGGAACAGACTTTTAAAATTTCTGATTTTGTGTTCCATTGCTCCGCCACTTGCCGGGAGCCGGCCCCTCCCCCCCGGGTTCTATGTTCCCGTCGCTTTGGATTCACTTCTTCGCCAGTCCTACCTTTCAGAAAGTGGTTGTTTTTCTGTTTCTAGAATTGCTGTTCTTCTTCTCTTCGATCTGCCGATGGATTTGTAGGTATTTGCAACCTTTAGATAAGCTGTGTAGCTGATCTCCTCCTAGCTGAAGTAATCTCAGCCTGCTACTTCTCCGCCATCTTGACTCCTCCCCCAGATTTTTCTATTTTTTTGAGTGAGGTTTGGGTGGGTATGTATTTTCCCCTTAGGACTGACTTTGCCATATGCTATAGGTTTTAGATTGATGTGTCTTTATTCTCATTGGTTTCCATTAATTGATTAAGTTCTTTGATTTCCTGACTGACCCAAACATTCTTGAACAGGATGGTCTTATCTTCCAAGTGTTTGAATTTCTTCCAAACTTTTTCTTGTGATTGAATTCCAGTTTCACAGCATTGTGGTCCTAGACTATGCAGGGAATAATCTCAGTCTTTCAGTATCAGTGGAGTCCTGATTTGTGATCCAGTATGTGGTCTATTCTGGAGAAAGTTCCATACTCACTGGAGAAGAATCAGTATTCTGTTGTTTTAGGGTGGAATCCTCTGTATTTATCTATGAGGTTCATCCTGTCCAGTGTGTCATTCAAAGCTCTTGTTTCTTTGTTGATTTTCTGCTTTGTTGATCTGTCTGTTGCTGAGAGTAGAGTGTTAAGGTCTCCTACAATTAATGTATTCTTATCAATATGTTTCTTTATTTTGGTTAACAGTTGGCTTATATAGTTGGCTGCTCCATGTTGGGGGCATGGATTTGTGCAATTGTTAGATCTTCTCATTGGTATACCTTTTACAAATGATATAGTGTCCTCTTCTATATCTCTAACTACAGTCTTCAGCTTAAAATCTAATTTGTTTTATATGAGAATTGCTACCCCAGCTTTCTTCTGAGGTCCATTGGCATGAAATATAGTTCTCCATCCCTTCATTTCAGTGTGGATGTACCTTTAGGTTAAAAATGAGTCTCTTATAGACAGCATATGGTCCTATCTTTTTATCCAAGCTGCAACCCTGTGCCATTTTATGGGAGCATTTAGGCCATTCTATTGAGCGTGATTATTGACAGATAAGATTTTATTGACATCATGTTGCCTGTGAAGTCCTTGTTTCTTTGGATTATCTCTGTTCTGTATCACTTCTTGGGGTCTTTAGCCTTTTATGGAACCCCCCCCTTAATATTTCTTGCAGGGCTGGCTTAGTGGCCTCATATTCTTTCAGTCTGTGCTGGTCCTAGATGCTTCTTATCTCTCCATCTATTCTGAATGACAGCCTTGCCAGTTAAAGAATTCTTGGCTGCATATTCTTCTCATTTAATACCCTGAGTATATCTTGACAGCCCTTTCTGGCTTGCCAGGTGTCTGTGAACAGGTCTGATGTTATTCTGATGTTCCTCCCTCTGTATGTAAGGAATCTCTTTCCCCGAACTGCCCATAAAATGGTTTCGTTGTTCTAAGATTTGCGAGTTTTACTATTACATGCCTGGTGGTTTATCTTCCCCCATTGATCTTGGGGGGTGTCCTCTCTGCCCTAGGACAGGATTACTTATTTCATTCCCCAGATTAGGGAAGTTTTCAGTTACAGTTTGGTCAAATATATCTTCTACTCCTCTCTCTCTCCACCCACTCAGGGATCCCAATAATTCTGACACTGGAACATTTTATGGCATCATTTATTTCTCTAATTCTGTTTTCATGGATTTTAAGATGTTTGTTCCATGCCTCTTCCTGCTCCTTCTTTTCTATCAGTTTGTCTTCAAGATCACTAATTTGTTCTTCTGCATCATTTACTCTAACTATTAGGATATCTAGATTGGATTGTATCTCACTGATAGCATTTTTAAGTTCTGCCTGATCTGTTCTCACTTCTGCCCCTAACAAATTTATGTTGACATTGTTTTCTCCAGCCTGTTGTCTTCATATCTGCTTCCCCAAAGTCTATTTCCGATATCTTGCTTAGATCTATATCCATTAGACCTTCTGAAGAAGCCATTGTCTCTGGGTTTTTTCTTTTTTGGGAATTAATCCTCCTTGTCATTCTGTTGAGTTGTGATTGAGAGGATATACAGCCAGAAATATCAACCACTATCCAGGCAAGGTGCACCCTGGAATGTTTTGGAGTGATTGGAAGTCACCACCAAAAAGGAAAGATAAAATAGCCAAAATGAGCCCCAAGAGTAAGATTTATAAAGTACAAAAACAAAAATAAACAAGAAGATTGACAAAAGAAAAAGGAAATAAATAAATAAGTAAAATAAAAAGGGGGGTGTTGATGGGAAGGTGGTTGTAAACCCTCAGTGTCAGTGAGGAAGGGTATTTCAGTTCTTCCTGGGTGTATCTTGTTATCTTTGTTAGAAAACTCAACTTTCTAGAGATACAGGGAGATTAAAACTGATATATATATAGTACTGAATAGGGAAAAAAAGAGTTCATTGAAACTTATTTATATAAAAAAGAAAAAGGAAAACGGTATATGTATGAAAAAGTTCAAGTTAAAAAGTTACTATAGGGATGCCTGGGTGGCTCAGTTGGTTAAGCTGGTGCCTTCAGCTCAGGTCATGATCCCAGGGTCCTGGGACTGAGTCCCACATTGGGCTCCTTGGGGAGCCTGCTTCTCTCTCTGCCTCTGCCTGCTGCTGCAGGCGCTTGTGTTCTCCCTCTCTCTTTCTCTCTGACAAATAAATAAATAAAATCTTTTTTTTAAGTTACTATGTCATATGTTGTATTAAACATCTAGTTGAGATGAAAAGTAGGTTAAAAAAGGAACAAAAATCATGAGAAAAAACTTTAAAGAGAGAGAGAGAAAAGTTGTATCCAAGAAATATACAGGCTGTAAAGCAATACCAGGAGCTTAATATACTGTTTTCCCCTGGCGTTGGGGTTTTATAGTTCTATGGGGACCCTGTGGTTGTTATCCTCTTGTTCTTTCAGTTGTCTTCTGTTGGAGGGGCCAGCCAAGTTGTTTTTCAGTCAGTCCTGCTTGGGCGGCATTGCCCTGCCCCCTATCAAGGGGTCAGGCTCTGTGGAAACTGGTTTTTCAGGCTTTGTTCTCTAGAGGCTTTTGTTTTCTGGTGGTTTTTCTGGCCTTTTCCAAGGATCAAAGCAAACTGTCTGCACCCAGTCCTTGCTTCAGAGAGAATCCACAGTCTGCTTTTCTCTGTATCCTCCAGAACACACAGTCTCCCCCTCTGCAAGTCTGTACTGCAGCTTCCCACAGGCGGTACGCACCCCCAGCAACCCTCTCAGTGGTCACTTGAAGCCCCTGCTTGTCTCTGTACCCCCATGCCACCAAAACCACAAGCAATGCTTATCCAGGGGAGCCCAGTCCCGTGGGCTGCTGTTCCCAGGACCGATGACTCAAGACCGCACAAGATCTTCTCAGCCACAGTGGAGGTGGGTGGTGGCTGCAGTGGTGGCAGCAGCCACCAGCCCCAGGGACCACTGAGTGGAGTCAGCAATAGGTCCTTTCATCTTTACATCTATACATGGCAAAGTGATTACCACCAAAAGCCTAGTTATCACCCTTCATACAGTTTACCCTCTTCACCTATTTCACTCACCTTCCAAACACCTTTCCCTCTAGTAACCATCAATCTGTTCTCTATATTTATGAGTTTATTTTTGTGTTGTTTTGTTTTGCTTTAGATTCCACATATGAATGAAACCATGTGGTATTTTCTTTTGTCTGTATGACTTACTTCACTTAACATAATGCCCTTAAGGCCCATTCATGTCACAAATGGGAAAATTTCATTTTTATGGGTAAATAGTATTATACTCTGTGTGTGTGTGTGTCTATGTGTGTGTGTGTGTGTGTGTGTGTGTATCACACTCTTTTTATCCATTCATCTATCAATGGCCCCTTAAGTAGTTTTCATATTTTGTTTGTTTGCTTTGTTTTTTAAGTATTCTCTGCACCCAATGTGGGGCTTGAACCTACAACCCTGGGATCAAGTGTCCCATGCACTACCAACTGAGACAGCCAGGCACATCATCCATCCTCTGTCTATTGCAAATAATGCTGCATTGAACATAGGGGTACATATATCTTTTTTAACTACTTTGTTAAAAATATTTCTCAGATAAATATCCAAAGTGGAGTAGCTGGATCATGTGGTAGAACTATTCTTAATTTTCTGACGAATCTCCATTCTGTTTTCCACAGTGGCTATACCAATTTATATTCTCACCAATAGTATACAAGAGTTCCCTTTTCTCCACATCATCTCCAGCACTTGTTATTTTTTGTCGTTTTGATAATATCCATTCTAAGAAGTGTGAGGTAATAGATGTGTCATTGTGGTTCTGATTTGTATTTCCCTAATAATGTTGGACATGTTTTCATGTGCCTGTTAGCCACCTGTATGTCTTCTTTGGAAAAATGTCTATTCAAGTCCTCTGTCCATTTTTGATCAGTTTGGTTTTTTATTGTTGAGTTGTATAGATTCTTTATGTATTCTGGATATTAACCCCTAATCAGATATATGATTGCAAATACCTTCTTCCATTCAGTTGGTTGCCTTTTTGTTTTGATGTTGATTCTTTAGCTGTGCAGAAGCTTTTTAGTTCGATGTAGTCCCATTTATTTTTGCCTTTGTTTGCCTTGTCTTTGGCATCAATCTGCAAACACATCAATGAGACTGATGTAAAAGACCTTGCCACCTATGTTTTCTTCTACAGATTTAATGTTTTCAGTTATTAAATTCATTTTGAGTTATCTTTTGTGCATGGTGTAAGATAGTGGTCTAATTTCATTTCTTTGCCTGTGGCTGTCTGGTTTTCCCAGCACCACTTACTGAAGAGACTATTCTCTCTCCATTGTGTGTACTTGGCTCCTTTGTCATAAATTAATTATCCATATATGTGTGGGTATAGACTCACAATTGTCTCGCATGGATCTCTGTGTCTGTTTTTATGCCAGTACCATAATGTTTTGGTTACCATAGCTTTGTAGTGTAGTTTTTAATCAGGGAACATGATACCTCCACCTTTGTTCTTTCTCAAGATTGCCTTGGTTATTCAGGATCTTTTGTAATTTCACGAAAATTTTTAAATTATTTTTTCTATTTCTATGGAAAATGAAGTTGGAATTCTGACAGGGATTGCATTGAATCTGTAGATTACTTTATATAATATGGACATTTTAATAATATTAATTTTTGGAATCTATGAGCATGGAATATCTTCCCACTTTTTGTGTGTCTTGAGTTTCTTTTATCAGTGTCTTAATAGTTTTCAGTATACAGCCTTTTGCCTCCTTGGTTAAATTTATTTCTAGGTATTTTATTCTTTATGGTGCAATTATAAATGGGATTGTTTTATTTCTCTTTCTAATACTTAATTAGCATGTAGATATATCACACATTTCTGCATATTGATTTTGTATCTTGCAAATTTACAGAATTTGTTTACTATTTCTAACATTCTTTGGTGGACACTTTAGGGTTTTCTATATATAATATCATGTCATCTGCAAATAAGGACATTGATACTTCTTCCTTTACGATTTGGATTCCTTTTATTTTTTTTCCTTACCTTATTGTTGTGGCTAAGATTTCCAATACTATATTGACTGAAAGTGGTGAGAGTAAACATCTTTGAATTACACCTGATATTAGAGTGAAAGCTGTCATTTTTTTCACCATTAAGCATGATATAGCTATGGGTTTTTCATATATGACTTTTATGGTGTTGAGATATGTTCCCTCCAAACCCACTTAGTTGAGAGTTGTTATACATGGATGTTGAATATTGTCAGATCCTTTTTCTGCATCTACCGAGATGATCAGAGGATTTTCCTCTTTCATTTTTATAATGTGGTATATCATGTTGATTTGTGGATGTTGAAACATCCTTACATCCCTGAAATAAATCCCCTTTTTTATGCCATATGATCTTTTTGATGTATTGTTGAATTCAGTTTGTTAAAATTTTCTTGAGGATTTTTGCATCCATGTACATTAGGGATATTGGCCCATAATTTTTTATCATTGTTATGTTCTTATCTGGTTTTGATATTGGGGTAATGCTGGCCTTTTAAGTGAGTTTGGAGCATTCTCTCATTTTCTATTCTTTAGAAGAGTTTGAGGATAGGCATTATGTTTTCTTCGAATGTTTCATAGAACTCACCAGTGAAGTTTTCCAGTCCTGAACTGTTGTTTGTTAGGAGGTTTTTGATTACCTATTCAATTGGCTTCACAGTAATTGTTCTATTCAGATTTTCTGTTTCTTTATGATTCACTTTTTGAAGATAGCATTTGTAAGGAATTTATCTCTTTCTTCTAAGTTGTTCAGTTTGGTGGTGTATAGTTGTTCATACTAGTTTCTTAAGATCCTTCCTACATCTTGTGGTAGCAGTTATGACTTTTCCTCTTTTATGTTTTTCTTAGAGAATCAGCTAAAAATTTGTCATGTTTGTTTCTTTTCAGAGAAACAGCTCTTCCATTCATTGATCTGTTGTATAGCTTTTTAGTCTCTATTTGTGCTTTAATCTTTGTTAGTCATTCCTTCTACTAACTTAAGGCTTAATTTGTTCTTTTTCTAGTTCTTTAGGTGTAAAGTTAGGTTGTTTGAGACTTTTCTTGTTTCTTGAGGTAAGCTTGTATTTCTTTGAAATTCCTTCTTAGAAATGCTTTTGCGTTTCTTTTTGATAAGTCTTGTGAGAGGTATATCAATTTTATTAATTTTTTCAAAGAACCAGTTCCTAGTTTCAGCAATCGGTTCTATTGTTTTTTAGTTTCTATATTACTTATTTCTGCTCTAATCTTTATTATTTCTTTCCTTCTTCTGGCTTCTTCATTTGTTGTTCTTTTTCTACCTCCTTTAGGTATAAAGTTAGGTTGTTGATTTGAAATTGTTTTTTTGCTTCACTAGATAGGTCTGTATTGCTATGTACTTCCCTCTGTGGACCGCTTTTGCTGAATCCCAAAAGTTTTGAACTGTCATGTTTTCATTTTCATTTGTTTCCATGTATTATTATTTCTTCTTTGATTTCTTGGTTGACGCATTTGTTGTTTAGTAGCATGTAGTTTAACCTCTATGTATTTGTGGTCTTTCCATATCTGTTTTTGTGGTTGACTTCTACTTTCATAATGTTGTGGTCAGTAAAGGTGCATGGTATGATTTAAATCTTTTTATATTTGTTGAGGCCTGTTTTGTGACCTAATATGTGATCTATTCTGGAGAATGTGCCATGTGCACTCGAAGGTAGTGTGTATGCTGCTCCTTTAGGATGGAATGATCTGATATATCTGTTAAGTCCATCTGGTCCAGTGAGTCATTCAAAGCCATTGTTTTCTTGTTTATTTTCTGTATAGATGATCTGTGCATTGATGTATGTGGCGTGTTTAAGTCCCTACTATAATTGTATTGTTATCAGTGAGTTTCTTTATGTTTGCTATTAACTGTTTCACACAGTTGGGTGTATAAGTGTGTACAATGTTTAGATCTTCTTGTTGGATTTTCCCCCTTTTTATGATATAGTGCCCTTCTTCATCTCTTATTGCAGTCTTTGTTTTAAAATCTAGTTTGTCTATGCTAAGCAAAATAAGTCAGTCAGACAAAGACAAATACCATATGATTTCCTTCATATGTGAAACTTAAAAAGCAAAACAGATGACTATAAGAGAAGGGAAGGAAAAATAAAATAAGACAAAATCAGAGAGGGGAACAAACCATTGCTTGAAATTCTCCATCAGGCATGTTACTTATATCTGTTTCACTTATACCTCTGGCCATGACCTTATCTTGTTCTTTCATTTGGGAAGAATTCCTCTGTCATAGCATTTTGTCCATCTCTACTTTCATTTGTATGTTAGAAAAACCGGTTGTGTCTCCCACTCCTGAGAGTAATGACTTTATGAAGAAGAGGCCATATGGTGTCCAGGGCCAGGTGCCTCATGGAACACTTCTGCTGTGTGCTATGTGTGTTCTGCTGTTGTGTTTTGGCTGCTCTTTCCTTCAGGCCAGTTGTCTACAGAGACTGTCCTTGCCTGCAGTGGGCAGTGTTTGCTCTTTGGCCAGAATGTAGTGAATTTGTTTTTTTAAAGATTTTGTTTATTTATTTGACAGAGGGAGAGATCACAAGCAAGCGGGGGTGGGGAAGCAGGCTCCCCAGTGAGCAGAGAGCCCAATGTGGGGCTTGATCCCAGGACCCCAGGATCACGACCCAAGCTGAAGGCAGAGGCTTTAACCCACTGAGCCACCCAGGTGTCCCGAATGTAGTGAGTTTTAAGTAAATGTGCCCTGGTCTGCTTGTTGAATACTGATACTGAAACCTGATACTACTTCATCCAGAACTAAAGCCCTGCAGAACTCTCTCTTGGGAGACATGGTTTGGGCAGGGATTTCTGCTGGTCTTCTGGGGAAGGGCCCACCACACTGAGGCAGACTTGACGGAGAAGGACAGTCTCGCCTGAGTGCAAGGGTACGGGACTTGGTGTAAGCAAGTTAGGCATCCTGTGTCATCGCTGCACTGCTTCCTGCAGTGGTTCTGTGTTTATACTGAGGGGCAAGGCAGGGAAATGGGGCCAAGTATCTCCCTTGTCCCTGGAGAGGCATCCTTGTGAACACTCCCTGGTAAGGGAAGCACTCTGAGAACAATATTCTCCCCTCCTATGTCCAGTATTTTTCAGATCCTCTTTCTGTACTTTCTGCTTCTGGGTTTGTTTGGTTTTTTTTGTTTTTTTTGTTTTTTGTTTTTTTTTTTGCCTGCCTTCTCTCCAGGAACAGCGTGGTGCCTCGGGGCTCTATCCTACCCAAACCTGCTGACCTTCAAAACTCTAGGCTTTGGGACCCACTAATTGCAAGAACTCACATGAAAATCAGCCACTTTCATTTTCCCAGCCCATAGCTTTGGAGAAATGTTCTCTTTGTGTGTTCCCCTGTGTGCTCTACTCTCTCTCTCTCTCTCTCTCTCTCACACACACACACACACACACACACACCTTTCTCTGTAACCACATATCTGCAACACCCAAGATCCATTTCTCCTCTAAACCACAACTCTACACTTCATCCCTTCCTCATTGTGACTTCTACCTTGAGTTGTGGAGTTTGTTCTGTCAGTCTTTAGGGTGATTTCTATGGTATTTTTTTCAAAGGTTTTATTTACTTATTTGACAAAGAGAGAGACAGCAAGAGAGGGAATACAAGCAGGGGGAGTGGGTGAGGGAGAAGCAGGCTTCCTGCTGAGCAGGGAGCCCAGACAGGACCCTAGGATCATGAACTGAGCCAAAGGCAGAAGCTGAACTGCTGAGCCACCCAGTTTCCCTATTTCTGTGGTATTTAAAATGATTTGATTGTTATCTAGCTGTGTTTGAGGGATGATACGAGCCTAGGTTCTACCTACTCCACTGCGATCTTCCACCCAACTCCCTATTCTAATAATTTTAATAGAGTATATCCCAAAAGGGATATTTTGTCAAGAAAAATCTCTATGATACAAAAACAAAAATTTCCTTTAATTTGTTAATTCAACCTTCTGATACCCAGAGATTAGAAAAATTAGTCTTATCAAATACTGGATGCTTATCCAGAAATACATTGAATTAGACTAGCATATTATGTGTTTTATATAGAGCCCAATTTCCTACTGTTTTGTTTGGATAAAACTCTTTTGTTTGAAACCATTAGTAACTGTTTAAGTTAGAAAAGATTTCTGATTCATTTTCAATCTTGTAGTTTATGTTGCCATAATAAATAACCTATTAGGAAGAACAGAATAAATAAGCTAGTATTTGTTGAGAACATATTTAGGTTATGACATTAGAATCATAAGAGGCATTATGCATTATTATCTGTGAACTCAAGGGTTTTGCATTTATCTGGGGAGATAAGATACATATATATGAAAAGTTGCCTAACGAAACTTAATATAAAATATGTTATTGACCAAATAAATAGAACCATGAAGTTTATGCTGTGGTAATTCAAAGGAGAGAGTGATTCCTGTGGCTAGTCAGGAAATGCTTTACAGAATAGGCAGGATTTGGGCCTTAAAGATTAGATAGAATTTGAATTGGTAGCAAGGAATAAAAGTACAGTAGGTACAAGGAAAGTCACGGTTTACAATGCATGGGACCACAAGCTAAGTGAGAGGGACTTAAAAAAAGTAGCTTACCTCCAGCAAAGAGTTTGAATGGTGGGTGAGTGGATGGAAACTCCTTGAAGTCAGAGACCTAGTCACCTTGATATCAGTATTCTCTGCATACCTTTCAAAATAGTGTTGCATATAGAAGATGATTGTTAGATTAAGTCAGCAAGTAAATTGGTATCAGATCGGGTAATCCTTCGATACAAGACTAAGAAATTTATTATGTGGGTGATGAGGAACTACTGATGGTTTTTGTGCAGGTTTTTGTGCATGATGTGAGAAAAATGTTGTTTTAGGAAGATGATGAAGTGATACTCCTATCGAAGCACACTTCCATCCTATGTCAAAGATTGCTCTAATTTCTGGACCTCCTGAGAGAATTGGTAAGAGCCCTTCTCTTCATGAGAACTCAAACCCTCCAAGTACATCCTATATATAAGAGCTCTGATTCTGAGACAAAGGGCCTTTCACATCAAGAACTGTGTTTTTAAGAAACATCTATGGGTGACTTTCTGTGCAATCATCTGCCAGTTAGAGACAGCCATTGTATCTTGCTTGAAGGAAAAAAAAATACCTTATCACATAGCTCTTTGGGCCTAACCAGACCTCTGTGATCATGCATGAGTAACTTTAAGACACTACCATAGTACTTAGACAAGGCCCTAAGTTAAATTCACATTTTCTACCTCAAAGAATATACTCCTTCAGGGTACCAAATTGTCCTTATTTATTCCCATGCAGAGTGGCAATAGGTAAGGCCGACTATGAAAGAGTCCATAATCTCAGTCAATTCTTTACCAGCTTTCTATATAGGAATTCAAGATATACAGGCCTATACTAACATTTTACCAACCTGGTCTTCCAGTAAGTTATACTTATGAATACACATTTGGGATGATTATTTGAGTGGCTCTATTCTAAAAGGCTATTTTGTATCATTCAGAATACATACAGTGGTTAGTGCCATTCTGGAGGAGAATGTCTGGTTGGTTGACCAAGAATATTTAGGTAAAGTACAGGGGAAAAGAGAGACACTAACATTTGTTAAATTTATTTGAGAGGATAAACACAAAATGAAAAATTGCTTAACAAAACACAATGCAGGATATAATGTTGACCAAATGAGTAGAATTGTAAAGTTCTATAGAAATTCAAAGAAGAGTGATTCTTGTAAGGCTGGACTGGTCAGAAAAGGCTTTACAGGGGAGGTAGAATTTGGACCTTAAAATTACGTAGAATTTGGTTTGGTGGCAAGGAATGAAGAGGCAGAAAATATGTGTAAGTCACAAGTAATGAGTGAGACCCCAAGCTAAGTGATGAAGATAGTAACCTGGATTCAACAGAATTTGGATGACAAGGGACTGGATGGGAATTCCTTGATGTCAGAAACACTGTCACCTTTATTTTATTATTCTCTGAAGCCCTAACAAAATAAGGCTGCATGTAGATAACTGCTTGATTCTAAGGGTACAACTAACATTTGCTGAATGGCTATTTTATGCAGAGTGATTTATAGGCATTGTCACATTTAAGAGTCATAAACATTTTGTGAGTTGTAAATATTAAATAACCCCATTTTATAGACGAGGAAACTCAAGTGTAGAGAAGCCCAAAGTCACATAGCTAATAAGTGACAGAATCTGGCTCCAAAGTTCAAACCCTTAACCACCGTACCACCCAGGGTCTCTCCTTTGCTATTTACTTTTAATTTTTACAGACTTCTTTAAGGTCCCTTAAAAAATTATCTCAGTTCCTATGCCTCTTTCATCAGAAAGAGAATGATGAAAAAACATGGATAAAGCTCTGGTGTGGAAATCATTTCCCAGCTTTGCCACTAGATTCAGTGCATGAGTTTTGGAAAGTCCCTTCTCTTCTCTGGACCTCAATTTCAATTGCATGATCTCCAAGCTATCCTCAGCTCTAAGGTGTGATGTTCTGTGATCCCATCTGATATTGAGGAGTCAAAATAATAATCACAACGATATACCTATCACCAAATAGCTCTTTTTCTTTTCTTTTTTCTTTTTTTTTTTGGAAGAAATATATCTAAGCAACTACTATAAATTCACATTATAAATATGCCTCCCTTATTCTGGAACAAAATTTCTTTGATCAAGTATTCTCCTAAGGATACCCAGTCATTACCTCTTATCACATCCACCTAGCATTCTGACCACCAGGCTATAAAACTATTCTCACACTCATCATTTGCCTTGAGAGTAGAAATTCTAGGTCTCATTCCTGAAAGTATCAAACATAACACACTAGGATAGGGAGAGGACTACGCTTTAGGTAGTTAGGCATTTTCCAAGTGATTTGTTTCTTATGTTTCTAGTTAAAAAGGATGTGACCACACCCATGGCTCCTGAAAATTTTACATCATGTAATAATATCATGGATGTTCATTTTACGGATTTACTTGAAGTATCCAAGCCTCAGCTCTGAATTGCCATATTTTCCTGAAATATTGAAGGTCTCCAATCAATCAGTTCAATTCAGAAAACATTTCATGCAGTTATACTCAGACAAGGTATTATAGAAGGATACAAAGATAAATAATAGGTGAGCTTTGCCCCATGGAATTTGCAATTGTAAGGAAGGAAGGATAGGAAAAGTGCACAAGCTTAATGAGCACATTGCCATAAAAGTGATGATAGCAACTGCATACCTTATGTCGGCTTAGCCTCATGCTAAGTACTGTGTGGTACACATGGTAAATGTGTGATTGTTGGTGATGATTAAACACTGAGTATATTAATAAAGAGAAAAGTATATGATCTATAGTGGTGAAGAGGAAGAGGAAGGGACAGGACTTAAGTGAGATGTTATTTGGATAAGTAACATCTGGATAGATGATAGAAATAAGCAAACATTCTAGGTAAGAAGTATGACATGAATGTGGCTAGATCACCGAGGAGAATATTCATTTCTAACTACATGTGGGTTGTGGAAAGTAAGATATGGACAGATGGTAGAGGGCTTTGTAGACTTTAAACAATAAGAAATCACTATTAACTTTTGGTCTTGAGTGATATTGATATAATGAAAGATACAGTTTTTAAGGAATACTTAGTTACTAGTACACAGGATGAATTAAAATTTAGAGAGACAAAAACCAGAAAGAGTAATAGATAGTTGGCCATATGTCACAATGGCTTCATGAGTGATGGTTAACACTAGAAATGAAGAGGAAGGATCAAAGCCAGGAGGCACTGTAATTAATTAGAAACAGTCCCAGTGACAAGAAAGATCTGGGAGTAATTCATATAAAGATAGCAGTTAAACCTGTTAGAGGTGGAGGAGATTATCAAGGTAGAAAGTAAGTCTAGGGAAAGGAGATAAATGTGAAATTTGGAATCACCTAAGCAATGTTCAGATGCATACATAAGGACAAGGAAATGAATGGAAAAAGAGAACTTAAGAGTGTAAAGGTCAGATCCTTAGAGGATACCCATAATTTGGGTGAGAGTGTCATTAAAATACTGTGAAGGAGAGAGTATTGCCCTATTTTACAGATAATAAAGCTGAGGCTGAGGAGATAAAATGACTTATATGAGGCCACGAAACAGTTGCAACTCAACTGAAGTTCTTCCTGATTCCACATTGTGTCCATTTCTCCACACTTCCCTATCTCTGAAAACCAATGACTAGAAAGAAGTGTGCACATACTGTTCTGGTATCCAGGGTTTATATAGGAATATAGGATTTTAAAGGAAAGGAGGAGATCTAGAATGAGATAGGAAGAGAATGAATGCTGAGCATACACTAATACTGAAATTATATCATTCTTGGTATAAGTAGACATCTATTGAATAAATGTTGAAATCACTATAACAACAGGCATCAAGAGCAGGTGGGAGTGGGGAAAGCAGTATAGGTGCAGATAGTAGAAAGCAAATTAACTCCCTAATTCTTCATTTGTCTTCTATTATGCAAAGCATGATTTTTTGAAGTTATCTGTATTTTTTCAACTTAGTCCTCACCACATGATGACTACCTTTCCTGCTTTAGCTTGATCTCTACCAGGAGTGGTACTTTGAAGTTGATAATCCAGTTTTTCAGCTCAGGCTTCAATGTCTACAAGCCCGATCAAATAAGTGCTGAGAGGAAGCATTCTGTGCCAAATAAGAATGTGGACTGCAGTGGTAAAAAGCTAAAGAAATGCATTTAGCAGAATACTAAGTCAATTTCTGAAAAGATACATGGCCAAACCATAACTACCAAATTTTGAGACATCCAGCCTTAGCAAGGAACAGAAAGGCAAATAGCACATTACAGTTCAGAATTTTCTTTCACACTATCAATAACCTTCTTGGTGGAAGTGTATAGGTGAGATAAGATACATGCTTAAGCATGTACTGTCTCTTTTTCTCTTTGAGATGTTAGACAAACATGAGTTATATTCTGTATGTCCTTCACTGAAGAGCTGGGTAAATACAGCTGCTTTCTGTTTGGACTTAAGGACAAGACCAACCTCACCCTGAGATTCCGGAAAAGAGAGAATATTGTGCCCACCATGGAGCCATGATCTGGAACTGTCTGGTTAACACAGTGGCATGAAAATTTTCCAGCCTATTGTGGCAAGGGTAATCCATCCTGACTGACATCTGTACTCTGGGATCTAGACCTCACAGTTATGGAAGTACTCTGAATGGCACAATAATTTCATAAAGAATATACTAACCAAAAACTGTAAGGGACAACTGCTGCCAACTTTTTATTTATTTATTTATTTTAAGTTTTTTTATTACATTCTAGTGAAGATACAGTGTAATATTAGCTTCAGGAATATGATATAGTGATTCAACAATTCTGTATATCATCCTGTGCTCATAACAAGAGTACTCCTTAGTCCCCACCACCTATTTAACCCATTCTCCCACCCACCTGCTTTCTGGTAACCATTAGTTTCTTCTCTTACTTAAGCACCTACTTCTTGGTTTGCCTCTCTCTCTCTCTCTCTCTTTCTTTTTCTTATTTGTTTTCTTTCTTAAATTCCACATATGAGTGAAATCATATGATATTTCTCTTTCTCTGACAAACTTATTTCCCTTACCATGATACTGGTCTAGCTCCATCCATGTCATTGCAAATGGCAAGATTTAATTCTTTTTTATGGCTGAGTAATATTCCATTGTACACGCGTGCACGCGCGCGCACACACACACACACACACACTTCACATCTTCTTTCTCCGTTCATCTATTAATGAACCCTTGGGCTGTTTCCACTATTTCCATAATTTAGCTATTGTAGATTATGCTGCCATAAACATTGGGGTGCATGTATCCCCTTGAATTCCTATTTTTTGTATTCTTTGAGAAAATACCTAGGAGTGCAGTTGCTGGATTGTAGGGTATTTCTACTTTTAACTTTTTGAGGAACCTGCATATTCCTTTCCACAGTGGATGCAGCAGTTTGCATTCCTACCTGTGGTGCAGGAGGATTCCCCTTTCCCACCTCCACACCTTTGCCAACATTAGCTGTTTCTCATGTTGCTGATTTTAGCCTTTCTGACAGGTGTGAGGTGATATCTTATTGTAGTTTTGATTTTCATTTTCTGGATGATCAGTGATTTTCATGTATCTATTGGCCAACTGGATGTCTTCCTCAGAAAAAAGACCTACTCAAGACTTCGGCCCATTTTTAACTGGATTCCTTGTTTCTGGTGTTATATTTTATAAGTTCATTATACATTTTGGATACTAATCCTTTATCTGACAGTGATTTTGCAAATATCTTCTCCCATTCCATAGGTTGCCTTTTAGTTTTGTTGACTGCTGCCTTCATTGTGCAGAAGCTTATTTTGAGAAGTCCCAATAGTTTTGCTTGTTTGTTTGTTTTCATTTGTTTCCCTTGCCTCAGGAGACATACCAGGAAGAATTTGATACAGCTAATGTCAAAGAGGTTACTTCCTGTATTCTTTTCTATGATTTTTACAGTTTCAGGTCTCACCTTTAGGTCTTTAATCCATTTTTAATTTGTTTTAATTTTTGGTGTAAAAAAGTGGTCCAATTTCATTCTTTTGTTTCTCTCTGTCCAGTTTTCCCAACATCATTTGTTAAAGGTGCTGTCTTTTTTTCCATTGGATAATCTTCCATACTTTGTCAAAGATTAATTTACCATATAGTTGTGGGCTCATTTCTGGGTTTTCTCTTCTCTTCCATTGATCTGTGTCTATAATTTTGTGCCAGTGCCATAGTGTCTGGATCACTACAGCTTTGTAATGTAACTTGAAGTGCAGAATTGTGATGCCTCCAACTTTGCTTTTCTTTTTAGATTTTTTTGGCTCTTCAGAGTCTTTCGTGGTTCCATACAAATTTTATGATTGTTTGTTCTAGCTCTATAAAAAATGCTGGTGGTGTTTTGATAAGAATTGCATTAAATGCATAGATTGCTTTGGGTTGTATGGACATTTTAAGAATATTTTTCTTCCAATCCAAGAGCATGGGATGTCTTTCTATTTCTTTGGGTCATCTTCAATTTCTTTCATTGGTATTTTCTAGTTTTCAGAGTGCAGGTCTTTCACCTCTTTGGTTAGGTTTATTCCTAGGTATCTTACGGGTTTGGGTGAAGTTATAAATGGGATTGATTCCTTGGTTTCTCTTTCTGCTGATTCATTATTGTGTATGGGAATGCAATATATTTCTGTATATTGATTTTGTATCCTGTGTTTTGTGTATCAGTTCTAGTAGGTTTTTTTATTTTTTGAGGGGGGGGTAGAGTCTTTAAAGTTTTCTATACAAATTATATCATCTGTAAATAGTAAACATTTTACTACTTCCTTGCTGATATGGATGTCTTTTATTTCTTTCTGTTGTCTGATAGCTGTGGCTTGGACTTCGAATATTATGTTAAATTACAGTAGTGAGAATAGACATCCCTGTCTTGTTCCCCTCCATAGAAGTAAAGCTCTCAGTTTTTCCCCATTGAGTATGATGTTAACCTTGGGTTTTTCATGTATGGCCTTTATTATGTTGAGGTATGTTCCATCTAAACCTACTTTGTTGAGGCTTGTTATCATGAATGGATGTTGAACTTTGTTAAATGAATTTTTATGCATCTATTCAAATGATCATATGATTCTTATCCTTTCATTTATTGTGGTGCATCATACTGATTGATTTGTGAATATTGAACCATCCTCGCAACCCATAAATAAATCCAAATTGATCATTGTGAATTATTCTTTTAAATTATTGTTGGATTTGGTTTGCTAGTATTTTATTGACAATTTTTGCCTCCATGTTCACCAGGGATATTGGCCTGTATTTTTCTTTTTCAGTGGTATCTCCCTCTGGTTTTGATGTCAGGGTAATGCTGGTCTCATAGAATGAGTTTGGAAATTTTCCTCCCATTTCTATTTTTTTGAATAGTTTGAGAAGAATAAGTACTAACTATTCTTCAAATGTTTGGTCGAATTCCTCTGGGAAGCCATCTGGTCCTCAACTTTTGTTATTTGGGAGATTTTTTTGATTACTGATTCAGTTTCTTTGCTGGTTATTTGTGTGTTCAAGTTTTCTATTTCTTCCTGTTACAGTTTTGGTAGTTTATATGTTTCTAGGAATTTATCCTCTTCTTCCAGATTGCCCAGTTTGTTGGCATTATTTTTTTCATAATATTCTCATAATTGTTTGGATTTCTGTGGTGTTGGTTGTTTCTTATCCTCTCACATTTGTGATTTTATTTATTTGGGTCCTTTCTCTTTTATTTTGGTAAGTCTAGCAAGACGGTTGTCAATTTTATTAATGTTTTCAAAGAACTACCTTCTGGTTTCATTGATCTGTTCTATTATTTTCTTAGTTTCTATATCACTCATTAGTGATCTAATCTTTATTATTTCCTCCTTCTACTGGATTTAGGCTTCGTTTGTTGTTCTTTTTCTAGCTCCTTTAGGTGTAAGGTTAGGTTGTGATTGGATATTTTTCTTGCTTCTTGAATTAGGCCTTTATTGGTATACACATCCCTCTTGTGATCGCTTGTGATTGCCTCCCAAAGGTTTTGGACAGTCAGGTTTTCATTTTCATTTGTTTCCATGTATTTTTAAATTTCCTCTTTAATTTCCTTATTGGCCCATTCATTGTTTAGTAGCATATTGTTTAACCTCCATGTATTTGTGATCTTTCCAAATTTTTTCTTGTGGTTGACTTCTACTTTCATAGCATTGTGGTCAGTAAGGTTGCATGTAACCACTTCAATCTCGTAGTATTTCTTGAGGCCAGATTTGTGACCTAGTATGTTGTCTATTCTGTTGGGCCCATGTACACTTGAAAAAATGTGTATGCTGCTGTTTTATGGTGGAATGTTATATATATATCTGTTGAGTCCATCTGGTCTAGTGTGTCATTCAAAACCATGTTTCCTGGTTTATTTTCTGTATAGATGATTTGTCCATTGATGTAAGTAGAGTATTAAAGTTCCCTAATATTATTGTATTTTTATCATTTATTTCCTTTATGTTTGATATTAAGTGTTTTATGCATTTTGGTACTCCCATGTTGGGTATATAAATACATCAAATTTTTGGATCTTTGTGTTGGATTGTCCCCTTTATGATTGTATAGGGCCCTTCTTCATCTTTTGTTACAGTTTTTCTTTTAAAGTCTAGTTTGTCTCGTGTCACCTGGGTGGCTCAGTCAGTTAATCATCTGACTCTTGATTTCAGCTCAGGTCATGATTCAGAGTCCTAAGATCAAGCTCCACATCAGGCTCCTCGCTCAGTGGGGAGTCTGCTTGAGATTTACTCTCTCCTTCTCCCTCTGGCCTTCCCAACCCGCCCCCCACTCATGCTCTCTATAAAATAAACAAATAAATATTGAAAAAAAATAAAGTCTAGTTTGTATGATATAAGTACTTCCTTGGGGCACCGGGGTGGCGCAGTTGGTTAAGCATCTGGTTCTTGATTTTGGCTCAGGTCATGATCTCAGAGCTATATGATTGGGCCTCGTGTCAGGCTCCATGCTCAGTGAAGAGTCTACTTGAGATATTTTACCTCTGTCCCTACCCCACCATCTCTCTAAAATAAATAAATAAATCTTTTAAAAATGTGTTTCTTTCCAGCTTTCTTTTGACATCCATTTGTGACATAAATTTTTCTTCGTCTCCTGACTTTCAATCTTCTTGTGTCTTTAGGTCTAAAGTGAGTCTCTTACAGCCAACAAATAGATAAGTCTTTTTTTTTTTTCTTATCCATCTGACACCCTATGTCTTTTTTTTTACTTTCTTTTAAATTTATTTTTTATTTATTTTCAGCATAACAGTATTCATTATTTTTCACCACAGCCAGTGCTCCATGCAATCTGTACCCTCTATAATACCCACCACCTGGTACCCCGACCTCCCACCACCCGCCCCTTCAAAACCCTCAGATTGTTTTTCAGAGTCCATAGCCTCTCATGGTTCACCTCCCCTTCCAATTTCCCCCAACTCCCTTCTCCTCTCTAGCTCCCCATTTCTCCATGCTATTTGTTATGCTCCACAAATAAGTGAAACCATATGATAATTGACTCTCTCTGCTTGACTTATTTCACTCAGCATAATCTCTTCCACTCCCGTCCATGTTGCTGCAAAAGTTGGGTATTCATCCTTTCTTATGGAGGCATAATACTTCATAGTTTATATGGACCACATCTTCCTTATCCATTCGTCCATTGAAGGGCATCTTGGTTCTTTGCACAGTTTGGCGACCGTGGCCATTGCTGATATAAACATTGGGGGACAGATGGCCCTTCTTTTCACGACATCTGTATCTTTGGGGTAAATACCCAGGAGTGCAATTGCAGGGTCATAAGGAAGTTCTATTTTTAATTTCTTGAGGAATCTCCACACTGTTCTCCAAAGAGGCTGCACCAATTTGCAGTCCCAGCAACAGTGGAAGAGGGTTCCCCTTTCTCCACATCCCCTCCAACACATGTTGTTTCCTGTCTTGCTAATTTTGGGCATTCTAACTGGTGTAAGGTGATATCTCAATGTGGTTTTAATTTGAATCTCCCTGATGACTAGTGATGATGAACATTTTTTCATGCGTCTGATAGCCATTTGTATGTCTTCATTGGATAAGTGTCTGTTCATATCTTCTGCCCATTTTTTGATATGATTGTCTGTTTTGTGTGTGTTGAGTTTGAGGAGTTCTTTATAGATCTTGGATATCAACTTTTTGTCTGTACTGTCATTTGCAAATATCTTCTCCCATTCCATGGGTTGCCTCTTTGTTTTGTTGACTGTTTCCTTTGCTGTGCAGAAGCTTTTGATTTTGATGAAGTCCCAAAAGTTGACCCACAGCAAATATCATCCTCAATGGGAAAAAGCCTGCAGCCTTCCCACTGAGATCAGGAATACGACAAGGATGCCCACTCTCACCACTCTTGTTCACCATAGTATTAGAAGTCCTAGCAACAGCAATCAGACAACAAAGAGAAATAAAAGGTATCCAAATTGGTAATGAGGAAGTCAAACTCTCTCTCTTTGCAGATGACATGATTCTTTATATGGAAAACCCAAAAGACTCCACCCCCAAACTACTAGAACTCATACAACAATTCAGCAACGTGGCAGGATACAAAGTCAATGTACAGAAATCAGTGGCTTTCTTATACACTAATAATGAAAATACAGAAAGGGAAATTAGAGAATCGATTCCATTTACTATAGCACCAAGAACCATAAGATACCTGGGGATAAACCTAATCAAAGAGGTAAAGATTCTGTACTTGAGGAACTACAGAACACTCATGAAAGAAATTGAAGAAGACACAAAAAGATGGAAGACCATTCCATGCTCTTGGATCGGAAGAATAAACATTGTTAAAATGTCTATACTGCCTAGAGCAATCTATACCTTTAATGTTATTCCGATCAAAATTCCACCGGTATTCTTCAAAGAGCTGGAGCAAATAATCCAAATATTTGTATGGAATCAGAAGAGACCCCAAATCGCTAAGGAAATGTTGAAAAACAAAAATAAAATGGGGGGCATCCTGTTACCTGATTTCAAGCTTTACTACAAAGCTGTGATCACCAAGACAACATGGTACTGGCATAAAAACAGACACAGAGACCAGTGGAACAGAGTAGAGAGCCCAGATATGGACCCTCAACTCTATGGTCAAATAATCTTCAACAAAACAGGAAAAAATATACAGTGGAAAAAAGACAGTCTCTTCAATAAATGGTGCTGGGAAAACTGGGCAGCTATATGTAGAAGAATGAAACTCGACCATTCTCTTACACCGTACACAAAGATAAACTCAAAATGGATAAAAGACCTCAATGTGAGACAGGAATCCATCAGAATCCTAGAGGAGAACATAGGCAGTAATCCCTTGGATATTAGCCACAGCAACTTCTTTCAAGATACGTCTCCAAAGGCAAAGGAAACTTCTTTCAAGATATGTCACCCTATGTCTTTTGATTGGAATGTTTAGTGCATTTACATTCAGAGTAATTATTGAGAGATATATATTTAATACCAGTTTATTACTTGTTTTATCATAGTGTCTAGAGATTTTCTCTGACCCTTGTCTTTTTTTAAAGATTTATTTACTTATTTTAGAGAAAGCATGGAGGGGAGGGACAGTGGGAGAGTCTTAAGCAGACTCTGTGCTGAGCATGGAGCCCAACACAGGGTTCCATCTCACAACCCTGAGATCATGACCTGAGCCATAACAAGAGTCAGATGCTCAACTGACTGTGCCACCTAGACACCCCTCCTTTCTTATCTTTATCATTTTTGGCTTTTTCCTTTCCACTCAAAGAGTCCCTGTTAATATTTCTTGTGGGACGGGTTTGGGGTCATGAACTCCTTTAGTGTTGTTGTTTTTTTTTCCTGGGGAACTCCTTATCTCTTTGTTCTGAATGATAGCCTTGGATAGAGTAGTCTTGGCTGCCAGTTTTCCCATTCAGTACTTTTAATGCATCATGCCACTTTCTTGTCACTTGCCAAGTTTCTGTTGAGACATCCCCAGCTAGCCTTATGGTTTTTCCCTTATAAGTTAAGGACTTCTTTTGTCTTGTTGATTTAAGATTTTTATCTTTATCCCTATATTTTGCAAATTTAATTATGAAATGAAAAGTGTTAGCATGCTTTTGTTGATTTTGATGGGAATTTTCTTAGCCTCCTGGATCTGGATATCTCATTCCTTACCCAGGTTAGAGACATTTTCAGCTATTATTTTTTCAAATAAATTTTCGGCCCCCTTTTCTCTCTCTTCTTTAGGACTCCTATAATAAGAATGTTGTTGTGTTTGATGAAGTCATGAGTCCCTTAAGTCTATTCTTGTGTTGCATAATTCTTCTTTCCCTCTTTTGTTCACCTTCATTACTTTTCATTCTTTTGTCTTCTAGGTCACTGATTCATTCCTCTTCTTTTTTTTTTTTAAGATTTTATTTATTTGTGAGAGAGAGAGAGAGCGCACAGGCAGACAGAGAGGCAGAGGGAGAAGCAGGCTCCCCGCGGAGCAAGGAGCCCGATGTGGGACTCGATCCCAGGTCTCTGGGACCATGACCTGAGCCGAAGGCAGCCGCTTAACCAACTGAGCCACCCAGGTGTCCCTCATTCCTCTTCTTCTTGAAGTCTATTGTTCATTACATCAAGCCTGTTTCCAATCTTATTTATTGTATTTTTCCTTTCTGATTGATTGTTTTTTTTAACACTTTTCTCTGTGGTAAGGATTCCCTAATGTCTTCCTTTCTTTTCTCAAGCCCAGTGAGTATTCATATAAATAATTCTTGCTTCAAATTTGCCATCAGGCATCTTACTTATATCTGCTGTATTTACATCTCTGGCTGGCCTTATCTTATTCTTTCATTTAGGATAAATTCCTCCATGTTTATGTTTTGTCTAAGTCTCTACCTTCATCTCTGTGTTGGAAAAGCCAGTTATGTTTTCTTTTCCTGAATGTAATGGCCTTATGACAATGGGGTCATGTAGTACCCAGGGCCTGGGCCTTCAAGGAGTCCCTGATGTGTGCTTCGTATACTCTGCTGTTGTGTTTAGGCTTCTCTGTCCTTCAGGCCAGTCATCTGCAGAGGCTCTACTTACCTCCAGTGGGCAGTGTTTGATTCCTGTCCTGAATGAGGTGAGTTTTAGATAGGTATGCTCTGGTCTTCTTGTGAAATGAGATCTGAAACCACCTCCACCAGAACTGAGGCCCTGCAGAACTCTGTGGTTGAGAGACATGGTCTGGCTAGGGGTTTGTGCTGATCCTTTTGGGGAGGGGCTCGCTGCACTGGGACTGAGGCAAGTGTGATTGAGAAGGGCAGTCCTACCAGTATGCAAGTGTATGGGGCTTGTTGGAACTTCTGTGTTTACCCCAGGGGATTCTCTATTTATGCTGATGGACAGGGTAGAAAAATGATACAAGCCAGCTCCTTTGTCCTAGAGAGGCACCTCTGTGGATGCTGGCGCTCAGTGTGGTGCTCTGAGAAGAGCAAATAATCTCTCCTCTATATGCCTCAGGTATTCTTCAGATCATTGTTTCCACACCCTCTGCCCCTGCATTGTTTGCTTGCCTTCTCTCCAGGAACAGCAAAGTACGCTCCAGGCTCTGTCTCAGCCAAGCTGGCTGACTTTTAAATTTTGAGGCTTTAAGCTCTACTCTTTGCAAGAACTCATGAAATTCAGTCCCTCCTCTTTTCCAAGCCAGTGGCTTTGGGGAAACATTCTTATGCATTCCCCTGTGTTCCTTTCTCTCTCTTCCCCTTCTCAATGACCATGACTCCCTCCCCTCTGCAGCACCTGTGATCTGTTTCTCCCCCATACCATGTCTCCCCACTTCCTACCTTTTTCAGTGTGACATCTTCTCTTTCTTAAGTTGTGGAGTTTTTTCTGTCAGTCTTCAGTTCTACTTCTGGGGTACTTTGAATGATTTGATAGTTATCTCATTGTGTTCATGGAATAAGACATGCCTAGGGTCCCCCTATTCCACCACCACTTTCCTTCCCCCCGTCAACTTTTTTTTAAATCTCAAACTGCCAAGTATATTATTATGTAAAGAGTATAAAGAAAGTGATTATTTGTACATTAAGCTAGCTGATGCAGAGTATACTTTACTCACCCGAAATGCTCAGATAGGAGACAAAAACATTTGTACCATAAATGATGTTGCTTGTTAATTCCAAAGCCTCTTACTTTCTAGATGCCTCATTCCTTTTTGAAACACAACACCAAAGTACTTTAATAGCTATTCCAGTAACATCCAATTGAAAAACATGAGATAAGGCAATTTTGTGAGTAGCAAGACCCAAGCATCCCATTAAAGCCAGATGATGTTGAGTTGTTATCACAGCTAAGTCTAATACCTGCCGGTATTATAGATCAGATAATGCTTATAAATAAGATAATCTTGTTTTATACTACATCAACCTGACTGCTCTTAGAATGTGAATATCTCAACTGGTTACAAATGCTTTGGTATAACATACCAGTCTTTAGAGATCTCCAGATATCTGCTGTCTACAGGGATTGAACCAAAAGGAAATATACCAGTGAATGAATATCCACCAATATAAAAGAAAGGGTTATTTGATCACCTTCACTTTTCAACCTTACAGGTTATCCAGAAGCTTCATCATCTCTCACCGTGGAAACAGAAACATAGTGGTTTACACATTTCCTGCATCTCTCAGGTCAGTATTTTGAGGAAGGTACCTAGAGGGTTACCTGGACTGCTAAGAGACAGGCTTGGAAGCAGACTCGAAAAGAAGTAAGTTTTTACTCTGGTGAACAAGTTGTTAATTTCCTCACCCTCATATTATTCACATAAGTAGAAATTCTATATATAATTTATAAACTTGACTAATAGCCCTTATACTGTGTTTCCCTTTCTATAGACCTTACATAGAATTCATGTGCATAACACTCCATCTCCCCCAAATTTTTAAATACCCATTTATTTATAACTTAAAATTAACAAATGTTAACATATTTTTAAATTTTGCTTCAAGTTTTTGTAGGTAAAAAAGAAATTACTGCCTTAATTTTTACACAGAAAGCACTGATTCTAAATACTTCCTTCAAAACAAAAAAAAAACCTAGTAGAAACATTTGCAAAACATATAATACTCAAAATTTAATATCCTTAATTTACAAAGATACTGCAAATCAGAAAGGTAAAAAATAGAACCATTAGAAAATGGGCAATAAAAAATGAAAGTTTAGATGAAGAATAAACATGAAAATTGTTCAACTTCATTAGAAAGAACGCAAATTAAAATAGCCCAAAATATCAATTTTTGTCTACTAAAGCAACCAATTTTTATAAATTATAGTACTTAGTATTGATAAAGACATGTTGAAACAGGTATCTTCTTTACTGCTGATATAAGTTTAAATTCATACATCATTTTTATGGTAATTTAATAACATTTATAAAAACCACAAAACGGTCATACAATTTTATTTGGTAACCAAATTTTAGGAAAGTATTTTAATGAAATAATCCGAGATCTACAAAACTATGAATTATCAATTTATCATAATACCAGAAAAATAGAAAAAAACTAAATATCTAACAATAGAGGAATGGTGAAGAAATTATTCCATTATTATGATGAAATAGTTTGCACCATTAAAACTAACTATTTTGAAGAACGATTAATAGAGTTACATTAAAAAGCTATATAATGCAGTTTAATTTTAAAATTACATTTTTATCAGCTTTATTGTGCTATAACTCACAATACCATATAATTTGATGACTTAAAATGTACAATTCACTGGTTTTTAGGATAGTCACAGAGTTGTACAACCATCATTGCAATTAATTTAGAACATTTAGAAACTCCATACTCTTAAGCACTCATTCTTCCATTCTTCCATTCCCACTACTTGATAACTACTACTCTACCTTTCTGTCTCTATAGACCTATTTTGGACATCCCACATAATTCATGACCCCATGGTCATCATATATATATGGCCTTTGAGGAGAAAATATTTGTGAATTAAATATCTGATAAGAGATTTGTATGCAGAATATATAAAGAAATTTTACAATTCTATAATAAAAAGAAAAGACAATTTTTAAAAAATGACAAAGGATCTGAATAGACATTTCTCCATGTGTAAATGATCAATAAGCACATGAAAAATGCTTAACACTATTAGCCATTAGAGGAATTCAAATCAAAAGTGCAAGATACCACTTAATATCCACTAGGATCCAAAATACAGATAATCACAAGTGTTGACAATGATCTGGAAAAATCAGAAACCTCATACATTACTGATTGGAGTATTAAATGGTTAATTCACTTTAGAAAAGTTTCACACTCTTTCAAAATGTTAAGCATCGAAATACCATATGATCCAGAAATTCTAGTCCTTGTATATAATGAAGAGAAATGAAAACATATGTCCTCACAAAACTTCCACATGAATGTTCACAGCAGCTTTATTCATAGTGGCCAAAATGTGGAAACAACCCTAACATGAATCTGCTGATAAATAGATAAATAATATGTGGTATATCCATACAATGGAATACTATTTGGTAACCAAAACAATACGTGTTACAGCATTGATAAACCTAGCTTTGACTGGAGAGAGCCTTCAACTTCTCTCTTACCAATATATTTTTGAAGTATAAAGTACAGTGTTCTATTACAGTATGGTTCAATTGTATACATTACTCAGTGCTCATCAAGATAAGTTGTACTCCTTCAATCCCATTTACAATTGCACCCAAAACCATAAGATACCTAGGAATAAACCTAACCAAAGAGGCAAATAATGTATACTCAGAAAACTATAAAGTACTCATGAAAGAAATTGAGGAGGACACAAAAAAATGGAAAAATGTTCCATGCTCATGGATTGGAGGAACAAATATTATGAAAATGTCTATGCTACCTAAAGCAATCTACACATTTAATGCAACCCCTATCAAAGTCCCATCCATTTTTTTTTCAAAGAAATGGAACAAATAATCCTAAAATTTATATGGAACCAGAGAAAACCTCGAATAGCTAGAGGAATATTGAAAAAGAAAGCCAAAGTTGGTGGCATCACGATTCCAGACTTCAAGCTCTATTACAAAGCTGTCATCATCAAGACAGTATGGTACCGGTAAAAAAAAACAGACACATGGATCCATGGAACAGAATAGAGAGACCAGAAATGGACCCTCAACTCTATGGTCAACTAATCTTCAACAAAACAGGCAAGAATGTTCAATGGAAAAAAGACAGTCTCTTCAACAAATGGTGTTGGGAAAATTGGACAGCCACATGCAGAAAAATGAAACTGGACCATTTCCTTATACCACACATGAAAATAGACTCAAAATGGATGAAGGACCTCAATGTGAGAAAGGAATCCATCAAAATCCTTGAGGAGAACACAGGCAGCAACCTCTTCGACCTCAGCCACAGCAACTTCTTCCTAGGAACATCGCCAAAGGCAAGGGAAGCAAGGGCAAAACGAACTCTTAGGACTTCATCAAGATCAAAAGCTTTTGCACAGCAAAGGAAACAGTCAAGAAAACCAAAAGACAACTGAAGAATGGGACAAGATATTTGCAAATGACATATCAGATAAAGGGCTAGTATCCAAAATCTATAAAGAGCTTATCAAACTCAACACCCAAAGAACAAATAATCCAATCAAGAAATGGGCAGAGAACATGAACAGATATTTCTGCAAAGAAGACATCCAGATGGCCAACAGACATGTGAAAAAGTGTTCCACATCACCCAGCGTCAGGGAAATACATATCAAAACCACAAAGAGATACCACCTCACACCAGTCAGAATGGCTAAAATTTACAAGTCAGGAAATGACAGATGCTGGCGAGGATGTGGAGAAAGGGGACCCTCCTACACTGTTGATGGGAATGCAAGCTAGTGCAGCCACTCTGGAAAACAGCATGGAGGTTCCTCAAAAAGTTGAAAATAGAGCTACCCTATGACCCAGCAATTGCAGTACTGGGTATTTACCATAAAGATGCAAACATAGTGATCCGAAGGAGCATGTGCACCTGAATGTTTATAGCAGTAATGTCCACAATAGCCAAACTATGGAAAGAACCTAGATGTCCATCAACAGATGAATGGATAAAGAAGACGTGGTATACACACACACACACACACACACACACACACACACACACACACAATGGAATACTATGCAGCCATCAAAAGAAATAAAATCTTGCCATTTGCGATGACATGGATGGAACTAGAGGGTATCATGCTTATCGAAATAAGTCAATCGGAGAAAGACAACTATTGTGATCTCCCTAATATGAGGAAGTGGAGATGAAATGTGGGGGGTTTGAGGATAGGAAAAGAATAAATGAAACAAGATGGGATCGGGAGGGAGACAAACCATAAGAGACTCTTAATCTCACAAAACAAACAGGGTTGCCAAGGGAGGGGGTGGGGAGAGGGTGGTGGGGTTATGGACATTGGGGAGGGTATGTGCTATGGTGAGTGCTGTGAAGTGTGTAAACCTGGTAATTCATAGACCTGTACCCCTGGGGCTATTATTTATAACTTATATGTTAATAAAAATTAATAAAAAAATAAAATAAAATATTAGAGTCTTCTTCTTAAAAACAAACAAACAAACAAAAAAGATAAGTTGTACTCTTGTGCTCTTTATGTATTTCACCACTCCCCCCAGCCTTCCCTCTGGCAACCTCTTGTTTGTTCTCTGTATTTAAGAGTCTGTGTTTTTTGTTCATCATTTTCTTTGTTCATTTGTTTTGTTTCTTAAATTCCATATACGAGTGAAATCATACGGTATTTGTCTTTCTCTTATTTCACTTAGCACCATACCTTGTAGGTCTATCCATGTTGCTGCAAGTGGCATTTCTTGCCAATATTTATATTGCCCTAACTCTGTTGCCTCAGCCAGAAAAAGAAAATCCAGATTCAATCTATCTGCCTTCCCCATTCCTATACTCAGGCTGCTGAGAATTACTACAAAAATAACAGAACTGATTATAAACACCGATTTCAACTTTTCACAAAAAAACACAACTGAGTTTACATGTTTATGATCTCCAGCCTAAACTGGCTTGAAAAATCTTCACTACTTATTACTTACCAGTAGTTCTTTCCTCTATTAATCACAACTTCATACAGTTTCTCATATCACTCTTATCCATTATACTAAAAGTCCTAACATGAAGTAGCACTAGAAAAAGATATAAAGGCACTCTAGAAAAGAAAAAAACTATCCTGATTTGCAGATGGCTTGATTGTCTACATAGATAATTCAAAGAATCTATGAAAACTCTTAGAACTAATAAGTGAGTTTAGTTAGTTCACAGCAAATAAGATCAACACACCAAGCATCTATTGTGTTTCTATACACTAGTAATGTGCAATTGGGAAATGAAAATTAAAAGACACAGTACCACCTACAATAACTCCAGCAATTAAATAGCCAGATATAAATCTAACAAATCATATATAAGATCTGCATGCTGAAACTTTCAGAACACTGATGAAAAAGACTGAAGAAGTCCTAAATGAAGAAAGAAATATACTATGTTCATGAGTCAGAAGAATCAGTATAGTTAAGATTTTAGTGTTCCCCAAATTGGTAGACAGATTTAATGCAATCCCAATTAAAACTGTAGCAGGATTTTTGTAGATATAGACAATCTGATTCTAAAATTTATATGGAAAAGTGAGGGAACTAAAATTGCCAAAAAAGTTCTGAGGATGAAAACCAAAGCCAGAACACAAAATCTATCCAATTTTAAGACATAGTATAATTCCACAGTAGTCAAGACAGTGTGGTTTTGGCAAAAGGATAGACCCATAAACCCAATGGAACAGAATAAAAAGAAAAATACAGAAATAGGCCCACAGAAGGATGGTCTGTTGGTTTTTGCACAACGGTGTAATTCACTGGAGAAAATATAGTCTTTTCAACAAATGGTGCTAGAACAACTGGACATCACTACAATATGTACATTTCACAACATATAAAAACTTAATTCAAAATGGGTCATATAACAAAATGTAAAATGTAAGACTATAAAATGCTTAGATGTAGGAGAAACGTTTGTCACTTTGACTTAGGTTGTCACTTTGACTTAAGTTCTTAGATATGACATCAAAAGTAAAATACACAGAAGGAAAAATTTACAGTTTAGACTTGAACAAAATTTAAAATGTTTTCTCAAAAGAACGCTGTTAAGAAAATAAAAAGACAAGCCACTGACAGGGAGAAAATACTTGCAAAACATGTATCCGCTAAAGGACTTGTATCCAGACTATATGTAAAGTCCTGTAAAAGCTCAAAAATAAGAAAACAAACACAATAAAAATATTGGCAAAAGGTTTGAATGGACACCTCACCAGAAAAAGTGGAAATAAGCACAAAAAAGGATGCACAACATCACTAGCTTAGGAGAATGCAAATTAGAACTGCAAGAAGAATTCTTTACACTCATACTAGAATGGGTTTGTTTGCTTATTTGTTTATTTATTTATTTATTTATTTATTTATTTATTTATTTATGTGTGTTATGTTAGTCACCATACATACATCATTAGTTTTTGATGTAGTGTTTCATGATTCATTGTTCGTATATAACATCCAGTGCGCCATACCATCCGTGCCTCCTTAACACCTACTAAGGCTCACCCATCCCGCCACCCCCCTCCCTTCTAAAACTCTCCATTTCTTTCCTGACATCCATAGCATCTCATGGTTTGTCTCTCACTCTGATTTCTACTCCTTAATTTTTCCCTTCTCATAATGTCCTCTGTGCTATTCCTTTTGTTCCACAAATAAGTGGATCCATATGATAATTGACTTTGTCTGACTTATTTCACTTAGCAGAATCTTTTCCAGTTCCATCCAAGTTGATGCAAAAGTTGGGTATTCATCCTTTCTGATGGCTGAGTAATATTCCATTGTACATATGGACCACATCTTCTTTATCCATTTGTCTGTTGAAGGGCATCTTGGCTCTTTCCACATTTTGGCTATTGTGGACATTGCTTCTATGAACAGCAAGGCAAGAAACAACAAATGTTGGAGAAGTTGTGGAGAAAGAGGAATCCTCTTACACTGTTGGTGGGAATGCAAATTGGTGCGGCCACTTTGGAAAATGGTGTGGATGTTCCTCAAAAAACTTAAAAATAGAGCTACACTATGACCCAGAATGGGTAAATTTTTTAAAAAATAGTGATAATTCCAAGTGTTGACAGGGATGCAGAATAATAGGAATTCTACATTTCTGGTGGGAATGAACAATAGCACAGGTACCCTGGAAAACAGTTTGGCAGTTTGTTATAAAGTTTATTATAAAGTTAAATATAGTGCAATTGCTGGGTCATAGGGCAGTTCTATTTTCAACATTTTGAGGAATCTCCATGTTGTTTTCCAGAGTGGCTGCACCAGCTTGCATTCCCACCAACAGTGTAGGAGGGTTCCCCTTTCTCCGCATCCTCGCCAGCATCTGTCATTTCCTGACTTGTTGATTATTAAATATATATTTACTATATCACCCAGTAATCGCATCTTGAATATTTCCCCTAGAATAATGAAAACCAGTGTTCATACAAAATTAGTATATGAAAATAATAGCTGTATTCTATCTGAGATGGTGGTTACAAGATTAAATGCAAAGTATAAAAGTTCATAGTACACATATATACACACAATAACATATTATATATACACATACACACTCACACCACACACACAGAGATAGAGAGAGAGAGAAAGAGACAACTTACTGAATGTGTTTCTCCAACCCAGGACTCTTTCCTGAACTTCAGACCTGAATCACCAAGTGCCTTTCAACTTCTCCCATCTGAAACCTTTTTCCTATTTTGTTCCCACTCCTTTATCTCCCACCCACATCCAGTTAATCACCAAGGTGTGTTGACTGTGTTTCCTAAATATCTCTGGAAGCTGTGAACTTTTTTATACCGATGACCATGATCCCAGATCATGTGTCCCCTGTATTGCTGTAGTAGCCTCTTAACTGGTTTCCCTGCCTCCATTCTTACCCCTTGTCCAATCCATTCTCCATATCACAACTAGAATGATGTTAAAAACTCAAATCTGTATAGTGACTTTCATTAGCCTCAGCATAGTCTGAACTCCTTAACACAATTTACAGGCCCTTTCATGATCTGGTCCTTGTTCATGTCTCCCATAATTCTCAACTCCAAAGCTTCCTCTCCACTAGTTTTATCCCTACACCCTATGCTTGAACCACACTCTACTGCTTTCAATCCCTAAAACACACCCCTGCTCTTTTCCATGATTGGGATGCTTTCTTAGCAGCCTCCCACCTCCTCCATTCCACTATCCTTCATCTGGTTGTATAATATTTATTTTCCAGGTTTCAGCTTCCACATCATTTACTCAGGGTACATCACTGACTAACCTACATAGCTGAGCTCTATGTCCATTCTGGACATAGTGTTATGTCTCATAATAACATGAGCACACTTTTATTCTGTTATAATAATTTATTTACATGTCGAAACTGAAAAGATTGTAAGCGCTTTGAGGGCAGGGACTATGTATTCTTTACATTTTAGTGCCAGTCCCTAAGACAATACCTGGCATATGGTAAGTATTCAACAAATATTTGTTGAATGAATGATGAGAAGGAGGGAGAATGATAAACAGTCTCTGAAATTATAGGTCATTATTTTTCTTTATTCTTCTCTATATTTTTCAGTTATTCTATGATGAATATGAATTGCTTTTATAATAAATGCACTAGAATTAATTTTAAAGGTACATTAAACATAACAAGAAAAAACAGTGAAGAAATGAAAATCACCTATAATTCCACCACCTAAGGATAACTTATGTTAATATTTTGTTGTATCCCTTCCAGCATTTTCTTTGAATATATTTTTTAAACATTGAGATCATATTGTGTTCAGTTTCGAATTCTGCATTTTCATGAATGCCAATAGTAATTTCTTATTATATTAAGGCACTGCTGCTAATTTAATCAGTTTCCTACTTTCCAACATTAAGATTTTTTTTTTTATTTCCAGCATAACAGTATTCATTATTTTGCACCACACCCCGTGCTTCATGCAATCCATGCCCTCTATAATACCCACCACCTGGTACCCCAACCTCCCACCCCCCGTCCCTTCAAAACCCTCAGATTGTTTTTCAGAGTCCATAGTCTCTCATGGTTCACCTCCGCTTCCAATTTCCCCCAACTCCCTTTTTATCCAATTTTTCACTATTATGAATAAGGTCATCAATAATGTCATTGGATATTAATCTTTTTTCTCACTTATTATCATTTTCATAAGATAGAATCCTAGAAGCAAAGTTACTGGTATGAACTTAATTTCAAAGACTCTTAAAATATATAGCTGAATTGTTTTCCAAAAAGCTTATACTAATAAGAGTTACTTCAGCTACTTCAGTGCCTACGATATGCCAGATTTGATTCAGGTTGACTTTACTGTGCTTATTTTACAGATGAAGAAACTAAGGTCCATTGATGTTACTTGTCCAGAGTCACAGAGATAACAAGTAGCAAAGCTAGGATTCAAATTCAGAATTACCCACTTTCAAAGATCACGTTATTTTCTTGTGAATTTCAAACAATAAATATTTTGTGCTATCAATTATATATTTACTTAAGAAAATGTGGAAAATACAAGTAGAATGTAAAGAAAATAAAAATAAATTAACCTGTGAACCCACCACTTTGAACAGTTTTAGCATATTTCCTCAGGTTTTTGTTCCAGATCCAATTTCTGGGTTAAAAATAATTATAACATTGTATATATAATTTTTCATCCTGCTCTTTTCACTTAGCATTTTTCAATGTTAACTGAATAAACATAATTTTAATGGTTGCATATTGTCAATGGATGTTACTGTGTGGGTATTTACAGTTGTTCAGCTCATCTGTGAATTTCTTTTTTTCATTCCCAGGACCCTCCATCTCCCATGAGGCTTACAGAATTCAATGTTGGGAACCATTTTAATCTTCAAAATAAGTCACCATGGTGAATTGAAAGCTTCACAATTCACAAGCATTCCATCAAATACTTGCTGTGCAGATAGATGTTGCAGGACTTTACAAGTTATTTAATTTACTAACTGAACTCATCAATCTGGTAGCAATTAATTCAAGCCAGTCTTCCTCTTTTTCTTCATTTTACCTCCCCAATCTGTAAAAACCTACAGGTAACATATATACCTTTCCAGAGGCTCTTTGTGTTCCTCTTCACAGGTAAAGAGGAATTCAAAAGACTTCCATGTAGTTCCTAACTTCCCTGAAAAGACTGTTAATTATATTTATAGGGTCTTTGTGGTATCAAGGGAAATCAGACTGTTTGCTGCTTGTGTGCCTGTGCATTTATAAGCATGCATATGTGCAGCATATTTACACAAAATTCTGCTGTGGTGTTGTGAAATCAAGGTTTAAAAAAATCCAAGGTTTTTATTCAGTCCTACTTTTTTCCCTAAATAGCAATTTAAATATTTGCTGGGCTGTGAACACCATCCCTATATCAGGTATCTAAAAGCCAAGAGGCATAATCAACACACAATAATCAAGGTCCTCAAACTGGAAATTGAACAACAATGCAAAACCTGTTCTCTGTCATAAATGTGTGATGTTCCTGAAAGCCCCACAGCTAATAGGGAAGATCAGATCAGATTTCAACTTTATTAAACATAAGTATTGGTGTTTTAAAGACTTTTAATGTCAGGCTGTAGTAAAATTCTGTAGTTACTTTTATTATTTTCTCTGCTACTTAGCTTTATTTTTGCCTATATGAATTGTTCTTAGGATGAAAAAAACCTATAACCCTAAGTTATGCACCATAGATTTTGTTAAGGAGCTTAAGGGTAATTTTCAGGTTTAATTATAATACTGGTCATACGGTAACGTTTCAAAGTTGAAATTAGCCTAAGGATTAGCACTTGAGATCTATGTTTTCATAGCAGGGGTTAGTGTAGAGATAATGATAACCTAATAGTAATATGCCAATACTTTCTTTCTTCTTTTTTTTTTTTTAGCTTTAGTGGTAGTTGAACCATTAAGACAGTTTACATTCATTTCCCCATTTATTTATAATCAGCCTTTCTTTTAGTCCTAGTGCCTGAATCAACGAGAATGAACACTAATGCTGAGTCTTTATAATATATAACAATAATACCTAAGAGCATTAATGGTTTTCATTTATCAGCCATTGTTCTAGTGCCCAGCTGCCAGCAATAGAAGTCCCAGCTCTTTCGGAAATTAGTGAGAGTGAGAGGTATTTCACAGATTTCAAGAATTGAACTCTTAGGACATTAGGTTTACTAAGGAATCTCCACTAAAACCTTTTTGAGTAAAAGAAAATTTGCCTACCAGAAACTATTTGGTGTTCAGGTCCCAGCGGAGCTGAGAAAGTGAACAATTCAGCTATTTAAAGAAACAAAAAATCTGTTCACTTGGATCCTCTAGGTGATTTGGGGCCAGGTAAGACTTTTAGCATAAATTAAATGCATTGTGCCAGCATTTCATTTGAGAGAATACTAGACATGACAAAATCTGTTAGGGTCAGGGACTATTTCTCAAGCTCAGATGCTAAGAAGCAATGTAGAAGACTATACACACCAGGTTTCACAAATGAAATCATGTATGTTCAGGTGGGAAGATTTTTTCCCCTTCCTCTCTCTCTCTCCAAAACACTGTCTGGTTTAGGTTTTTCTTGAAAGCTTATTTAGTCATTCACATGGTCTTATGATGGACAAACCTTGCGTTTTACTCATATAGTAATACACCTTTCTCTAAAGATAGAGCTATTACTTAACTCTACAGCCAGTGGGCCTCAAAGAAATCCTTTCCTTTCCCATCTATACTTTTCTGCGAAGGGTTTAGGCAGGGTAGCTTCTAACTATGATTCAAAGTCAGGAAGGAATCAATAACTTTTTTGATGTCTAGAGTGTATCAACACTTGGCACTGATACAAATCAGGTTATAAAAGACTTGGTCAAGAAACTACAGGGAAGCACTGGAAGGGTAAAGCTCAGGAGAACTATAATGCAAAGCTGATTGTTTAATGTCTTACAGATTTACATCATCTTCAGAAGGCCAAATAAATCAGTTTTAAGTGGGGGTGGGGGGTTGGAGAAAGAAACCTTATTCCTATCTCAGCACCTTTATTTCACTAGTTTATAGACTCTGATAATACCCCTATCCATACATAATTCAGTATTGACTACTCTACATATGCTTCCCCCCAACTGACTGACTATTGATTGACAGAGAGGCTCATTCAATAATTAGTGTATTCTGACCTGGCTCCATTGCCTGTTTTCCTTGGGGCCCTGTCAAATAACCTCTGTGGGATCTCATTCCCCAACTTTTGGTACCCATACTCACCTTTTGCAAAATAAGACACTCATTGTTAGGATCCTACAACTGAAAGGTGCTATGTAACTCGCTAGTGCTCTTATAAGTCTTTCATTGAAGGACTGGAATGAAAACTTGAACCATAACAGTATTTCTAAACAAAACAGTATGCTCCATTTTTTCTTCCATGCTCTCATTGCTGACTTGTTCTTGCAAAGTTTAGGTTACTTTAAGTTCTTCAATTCATTCCAACAATGTTCTTGAAATAGAAATCATTTTCTGTATAGTACATCTGGAAAAGGTGAGGGCAAAAAAATAACGAGGTGACTTCCAAAAGCACATAGCTGTCTGGAGCAGACCTCGGTTATCATGTCCAGTGCACTGTTAGGCTGACTTGGCTTCCCAGTACTAGAATTATTGGGGAACAACTTAGAACATTGAGATCACCTTGGGCGGATCACATTTCAGAAAAGCTCCACTTTGTCCAAAATCTAAAAGTATGCAATTAAGCAACTGTTATTTTCTATGTGATACAAATGTTACATGTCTTTCCCACACTGGTCCCATGTAGCACATGTATTTCACACTATGTGACATCAGCCAGTGCCATTCTCTCCTCTAGTACCCATAGAGCCCAATCTCAGGGCTGTCTTTGCCAGGGAAAATAATGTGCTTCCCTATGTTTATGCCAAATTGCACAAAGTGTTGTCATTGAGGTTAATGGAGATTAAGCACAATTCCAAGCAGGTATGTTTTAAGAATATTGAATGTACATTACTGTGACATGCACCTGAAATTTAACATGGCCCCAATTCATAGGAATGTAACAGTCATGCAAAGCCTATCCCTTTTACTTCTCATCACACATATGTTTCTACATACAAGTATGCATACACATGTACAACACACACTGCCCCCAAAACAGGCTGCTTGGTCATCAGGAGCAAATACTTCAAAGGAATGATTCTTTGTCCTCTCCTTTTAGAAAAAAAGTCCAACACCCACTACAAATGAAGAACACTCCATTTATTCGTTCTAAAACCTCTACTCCCAGAGTAGCTATGGTACTTGGTGCAAAAGACAAAATTGTTAGACCCTTTCACAAGTCCTACATTCTTAGAAAATTCATGCATTCCATCCAGTCAGTAGGAAATGACTTATGAGGTATGGTACATCTGCATTTCATTAACTTTAATTGTTAATGAATTAATTACCATATTAAGTATGAATTGTACCATATTAATGAATTGTACCAATTAATCAATTGTACCATATTAATGAATTGTACCAATTAATGAATTGTACCATATTAAGTTGTAGTCTTTTGAATGCAGGGGTTATGTAATATAATAATGAAGAGGTGGCTCCTAAAAGCATGCAATCAACAGCTGTTTGTTTCCCCAGAAGGGCTAGAGCTGTGTCCTGCACAGTGTTTGAAACTATTAAATTTGTTCTTTGTAGTGGGCTGGTATGTGGCCATCAGCAGAATGAGTTAAACTGGACAATGAATGCAATATATCAGGAAGCAGATTTTTAGTAGGGAATGGAATTAAAGATGGCAAAAAAAAAAAAAAAGCCAATAAGATAAGGCGCATTCAAAGAATGATTGCTGTCACCCTGCTGGCTAAATCAGCAAAGAGACACAGAAGGAAAGCTGGTACTTAGTCTTGGTAATATATTAAATGTATTGGAGAGCCAGAATATGAAAGGCACTTGGACCCTCTGCAGTTAAGCTGAACTTGCCAATTTGCTATAACTTTTTTTCCCACCAATCTGCTCAAATTATTGTATATGGTATTCTTAAAATCATGTGTCTTGCTATAGAAACACCTGCAAATACTAATAAACTTTATCTTCCTATGTCCTTTATTAAAAGAATATGCATAAAATTGTTGTTTCTTTTGTATATTATAGTTTTGTTAAACAATGTTGGCAAAGCTTAAAATTTCAGACCACTTTAATGGAAGTTTCTATACATCTGCTTTCACAGGATTTTGGTAGAGTTTATTTACTTCCAGGTTGATTGGTATGTGTGTTATGTGGACTCTTCTGTAACATACGTAACTAAACAGCCCCCATCCCTGTGCTCGGTAATTCTTATGTTCCTACATGGGTATGAGTTGGGAACTTAGCAGCACTGGCTTTTAGGTAGAAAGCAGACTAGTCTAAATGGTACTTGATCATATTTTGTCTCTGCTCAGCCTCACATCTTTTGCTCTTTTGTTGTGGTAAGTAAAAAGAAAAAGAAAGAACTTATGTGACTAAGGGTGATGTGAAATCTGGTTTATTTTTTTCCTTACACTGAAGACTATGTTTATTATTCTCCAGATGCTTGTCACCTGAAAAAAGAACACAATGGTCCTGAAAAAAGAACACAGTGGTGCACTTTCTCCTAAATTATAGATTACCCTCAGAGAAATAGTTGAAGAGACCCTCATTAAGTAAGTCCCAAGTAAAGTTTCCCTCAATAGGTGTACCATCTGCACAAAAATATCTTTTCAGCAAAATGAAGAAAAAGCCTCCCAGTTAGCCAGAAAGAAGGCATAAGTCATTGAAAAATGCAAAGTATTGAAAGCTGAAGTTTGGAACAGTCATTGCTGACCTCAACTAAATAATAATGGAGAACATGAATTACTTGAGAGAAGCCCAGCCCATAGAGGTCAGGACTAACACAAAACTAGAAAAAAGTCTTTTAATCCAATTAAAATATAAAGTAAGTTATAAATGTAATTATAAAATAGTACCTTATCTTAGGTAAAGACCTCAAACATCTCAGCTGAAAATCCCATTTCATTTATTCTAAGGCATCAGCTACAAACAGCTTATATTTGCATCACACACAGTGTAAAAAAATTCAAATACTGCAAACAAAAGACAATTAATTTCTTTCTAGATTAATAAAGGAGGAGACCTTATAAGATTCCTATACAAGAATCTTATTTGAATAGAGGTTACTAAGAAAAAGGCATAGATGAATAAAGAAATTTTATTGATACAAGGAAATGTATAAACATATTGACAGAAATGTGTTTGTACAGAAATGTGTAAACATATTGATATGCATTTTCTTAATGTTATAAACAAACTTTTCAAATTTTCTCTCCATATGCAGGAACATTAAAAACTAATCAATTTCACTTTGAATATTAGAATATTCATTCTCACACAGTAGTTTAATGTTTCAGTATTTAGACTTCCAGCTTTATGGGATGGAGAAGTTATGACAGTAAAAAGTACAGTTTAAGCAAATTTTTAAAAATCTTTGTATATGTTTATGATTTGGAAAGAAATTTTACTCTAACCTTAACTGAAGTATTCAATCAGTTTTGCAAACTAGGGTAGTTTTAGACCCAGATCCTGACAGTGCTGACAAGTTCTAAAATAAACCTGGTTGTGGCATAGAAGAATTTCAATAAAAATAAAATGCAAGACATACAAATGGCTATCAGACACATGAAAAAATGTTCATCATCACTAGCCATCAGGGAGATTCAAATTAAAACCACATTGAGATACCACCTTACACCAGTTAGAATGGCCAAAATTAGCAAGACAGGAAACAACGTGTGTTGGAGAGGATGTGGAGAAAGGGGAACCCTCTTCCACTGTTGGTGGGAATGCAAATTGGTGCAGCCACTTTGGAGAACAGTGTGGAGATTCCTCAAGAAATTAAAAATTAAAAAAAAAAAGAAATTAAAAATAACCTTCCCTATGACCCTGCAATTGCACTCCTGGGTATTTACCCCAAAGATACAGATGTCGTGAAAAGAAGGGCCATCTGTACCCCAATGTTTATAGCAGCAATGGCCACGGTCGCCAAACTGTGGAAAGAACCAAGATGCCCTTCAATGGACGAATGGATAAGGAAGATGTGGTCCATATACACTATGGAGTATTATGCCTCCATCAGAAAGGACGAATACCCAACTTTTGTAGCAACATGGACGGGACTGGAAGAGATCATGCTGCCAATCTAACAGCCAAAGTCATCAGAAACAATTTTGCCTTCATATGGCTGTTTTCAAAGAATGTGGACCTTACAATCCTAGTTTAAAATTAACACACTGCATTTTTATTAAGTCTTTCAATTGTACCTAATCTAGCTTTTAAAACCACTTCTTCATGATAATAATTCTCACTGCCATGAGATATCATCTCTGTTTTTAAATTATTTTTAGTATAGTTGACATATAATGTTAATTTTAGATGTTCAATGAAGTGATTCAACTTCTCCATATGTTGTGCTCTGCTTATGACAAGTGTAGCTACCGACTGTTACTGTACAAGACTATTACAATGTCATTGACTATATTTTCTATATCTGTGTCTTTTATGCCCATGACTTATTCATTCCATAACTAGAAGCATATATCTCTCTCTCCCCTTTACCAATTTTGGATACCCCCATCCCACTTCACTCTGGCAACCATCAGTTCTCTATATTTATAGGTCTGAGTCTGCTTTTTGTCTGTTTGTTCCTCATTTGTTTTGTTTTTTAGATTCCACATATGAGTGAAATCATATGGTATTTGTCCTCCTTAGTCTGAATTATTTCACTGAGCATAATAAGCGCTAGGTCCATCCATGTTGTTACAAATGGAAAAATCTCAGCTTTTTATGGCTAAGTAATATTCCATTATGTATATCCACTCCTTCTTCATCTATCATCGGATGTGTAGATTGTTTCCATATCCTGGCTATTGTAAATGTTCCCTCAGTAAACAAGGGTGCATATGTATTTCTAAATTAGTGATCTAGTCTTTGGGTTAAAAACCAATTAATGAGGGCGCCTGGGTGGCTCAATTGGTTAAGTGACTGCCTTCCGCTCAGGTCACAATCCTGGAGTCCTGGGATCAAGTCCCACATCAGGTTCCCTGCTCGGCAGGGAGTCTGCTTCTCCCGCTGACCATGCTCTTTTTCCTCTCCACTCATGCTCTTTTTCTCTCTCTCATTCTCTCTCTCTCTCTCAAATAATAAATAATAAATAAATAAATCTTTTTTAAAAACCAGTTACTGAAATTATTGGATCAACATAATATTTCTATTTTTAATTTTTTGAGGAACGGCCATACTGTTTTCTACAGTGGCTTCAGCAATTTACATTTCCACCAGTAGTGCATGAGGGTTCCTTTTCTTCCACATCCTTGTCAACACTTGTTGTTTCTTGTGTTTTTTTTTTTAATTATTTTACCCATTCTGACAGGTGTGAGGTGATATTTCATTGTGGTTTTGATTTTCATTTCCCTGATGATTAGTAAAGTTGAGCATCTTTTCATGTGTCTGTTGGACATCTGTATGTCTGTTTTGGAAGAATGTTCATGTCCTCAGCACATTTTTCAATTGGATTGTTTGTTTATTTGTGTGTTGACCTATATACATTCTATATATATATATATAGGACATAAACCCCTAATCAGATACATAGGGATTTGCAAATATCTTCTCCCATTCATTAGGTTGGCTTTTTGTTTTGTTGATGGTTTCCTTCACTGTGGAAAAGCTTTTTATTTTAATGTAGCTCCAAAATTTTAGTTTTGCTTTTATATCCTTTGTCTTAGGATACATATCTAGAAAAATGATGCTGTAGCCAATGTCAGAGAAATTACTGTCTATGGTTCTCTTTTGGGAGTTTTATGGTTTCAGGTCTCACATTGAGGTCTTTAATCCATTTTGAGTTTATTTTTATGTGTAATGTTAGATAGTAGTCCAGTTTATTCTTTTGTAGGTAGCTGTCCAGTTTTCCCAACATCATTTATTGAAGACTTTTTCTCTATTGTGTATTTTTGCCTCCTTTGTCATAGATTAATTGAACATAAAATCATTGGTTTATTTCTGATTCTGTTCTATTCCATGGATCTATGTGTCTGTTTTTGTGCCAGTACCGTACTGTTTTGATTACTGCAGTATATCTTGAAATCCAGAATTGTTATACCTACAGCTTTTTTCTTTTTTCCTCAAAATTGCTTTGACTAGTCAGGGTCTTTTGTGGTTCTATACAAGTTTGGGGATTATTTGTTCTAGTTCTGTGAAAAATGTTGTTGGTATTCTGATAAGAATTGCACTGAATCTATAGATTTCTTTGGGAAATATGGAAGTTTTAACAATATATGTTTTCCTGATATTTGAACATGGAATATCTTTCCATTTGCTTGTGCCATCTTCAACTTTTTTCATCCGTGTTTTATAGTTTTCAGAGTATAGGCTATTCACCTCCTTGGTTAAGTTTATTCCTAAATATTTTATTCTTTTTGGTGCAATTGTAAATTAAATTGTTTTCTTCACTTCTCTGCTGCTTTATTTTTACTGCATAGAAACACTACTGATTTCTGGGTATTGATATTGTATCCTGAAATTATACGGAATTCATATATTACTTCTCATGGTTTTCTGGTGGATTATTTTGGTTTTTCTATGTATAGTATCAGGTCATCTGCAAATAGTGACAGCTTGAATTCTTCCTTACCAGTATGGATGCTTATTTCTTTTTCTTGTCTGATTGCTGTGGCTAGGACTTCCAATATTATATTGAATAAAAGTGGCCTTGTTTTCTTGATTTTAGAGAAAAACTCTGTCTTTCATAATCAAGTATGTTAGCTATGGGTTTTTCATATATTTATTGTGTTGTGGTATACTTCTTCCAAACCCACTTTGTTGGGAGTTTTTATCATGAACAGATGTTGAATTTCTCAAATGCTTTGGGGACATCAATTGAGATGATCATATGACTTTATCCATTTTATTTTTGTGGTGTATCACATTGATTGGTTTGCAAATATTGAACCATCCTTGCATCCCTGGAATTAATACTACTTGACTTTGGTGAATGATCCTTTATTGTTGAGTGCAATTTGATATTTTTGTTGAGGATTTTTGCATCTGTGTTTATCAGGGATACTTGCTTGTAGTCTTATTTATTGTGTTGTCATTATCTGGTTTTGGTATGAGAGTAATGCTGGCCCTATAAAATATTTGGAAGTTTTTCTTCCTGTTCTATTTTTTCTTAAATAGTTTGAGGAGAATAATTAGTAACTCTTTAAGTGTTTGGTAGAACTTATTGGTGACCCCATCTGATCCTGGACTTTTATTTTTTGGTAGTGTTTTGACTACTGATTCAATTTTGTTACTGGTAATTGGTCTGTTATCTTTTCTATTTATTCCTGATTCACTTTTGGAAGATTATATGTTTACAGGAATTTATTCTTTTTTTTTTTCTAGTTTGTCCAGTTTGTTGCCCTGTAGTTTTTCATAGTATTCCCTGACAATCTTTTGTATTTCTGTGGTGTTAGTTGTTTTTATTTCTGAATTTATTTACTTGACTCCTTTCTCTTTTTTCTTGATGAGTCTGGTTAAGGATTAATTTTGTTTATCTTTATAAAAAACCAGCTCTTGATTTCAGTGATACTTGTCTATTGTTCTTTTAGTCTCTATAGCATTTATTTCTCCTCCAACCTTTTTTATTTACTTATTTTGATTCACCTTGGGCTTTGTTTGTTCTTCTTTTTCTAGCCCCTTTAGGTGTAAGGTTAGATTGTTTATTTGTTTTTTTGTTTGTTTGTTTGTTTCATGAGGTAGGTCTATACTGCTTTATATTTCCCTGTTAGAGCTCCTTTCATGGCATCCTAAAAATATTAGTCCATTTTGTTTACATTTTTGTCTTTATGTGTTTTTAATTTTTTTAATTTAAATTCAATTTAGTTAACATACAGTGTATTATTAATTTCAGGGGGTAGAACTTAGTGATTAATCAGTTGCATATAACACCCAGTGCTCATTCCATCAAGTGCCCTCCTTTTTGCCCATCACTCAGTTACCCCACCACCCACTCATCTCCTTTCCCGCAACTGACACTTTATTTCCTATAGTTAAAAGTCTCTTATGGTTTTTCTTTCTCTCTTTTTATCTTATTTATTTTCTTTCCCTTCCCCTATGTTCATATGATTTGTTTCTTAAATTCCACATTTTAATATCTTCTTTGATTTCTTTATTGATCCATTTGTTGATTAGTTACCATGTACTTTAGCCTCCACATATTTATGTTTTGTCCAGTTGTTTTTTTCTTGTGATTTATTTCTAGGTTCATACTGCTGTGGCAATAAAAGATTCATGGTATAATTTTAACCTTAAATTTTTTTAGTCTGTTTTGTGGCCAAACATATGATCTCTGCTTTCTTATTGATTTTTTGCCTGGATAATTTATCTATCCATCTATCTATCATTTATTTATCTATTGATGTAAGTGGAGTATTAATTTCCCATTTTATTTATTGCATTTCTCTCTTTATGTCCATTAATGTTTACTTTATGTATTTAGGTGCCTCTATGTTGGGTGCATAGATATTTACAATTGTTATATCCTTTTGTTGGATTGATCTCTTTATCACTATGTAATACCTTTCTTTTTCGCTTGGTCCTGTCTTTATTTTAAACTCTGTTTCCTCTGATATAATTATTGTTACCCTACCCTTTCTTTTCTCTTCTATTTCCTTGTTAAATGTTTTTTTCACTCCTTCACTTTCAATCTGTAAGTGTCTTTAGGTCAAGGTATGTTTCTACCCTCTTTATCTGTAACATTTGACATTTTAACTATTATGTGTCATGGTATGGCCCTCCTTGGTTCATCTTGTTTGGAACTCTGTGATTCTTGAACCTGGGTATGTATTTCCCTCCCTGGCTTAGAGACATTTTCACCTATTGTTTCTTCAAAGAAGTTTTCTGCCCCATTCTCTCTTCTTATCCTGGGACTCCTATAATGTGAATGTTTGTTTCCTTGATATTATCCAAAATGGCCCTTAACCTATCCTCATTTTAAAAAATTATTTTATCTTTTTGTTGTGAACTACTCTGTCTTGCAGATCACTGATACATTCTTCTGCATCCAGTCATCTGTTGATTCCCTCTAGTGTATTTCATTATTTCATTTATTGTGTTCAGCTCTGGTTCTTTTTCATATTTCTCTATTTTTATCAAAGGTCTCACAGAGTTCTTCCACTCTTCTTACAACCAGGTGTACATCATTAAGATCATTAAGATCTAAAGACTATTCTTTATCAGACATATTACTTATCTCCATTTCAATTAGTTTTTTTTCCCTTAAGTTTTATCTTTTTCTTTGTTTTGGAGCATATTCCTCTAATTCCCCATTTTAGTTCACTTTGTTTCTATGGATTAGGTGAAATAGGCACTTCATCTAACTTGAAGGAATGGTCTTGTGTATGGTCGTTTCCCATGGAGACTGCATGTGTTTGATGAATTTTGCTGGCTGGCTGAAACTGTAGCTCACATGGCCTGGTGGTCTAGAGATCACCACACAGTTGGCATCTGGCCAAATAACTAAAGCAAATGTTGGTACAGGCCAGGGGGTCCTAGGGTTCTAAGTGCTGAAGGCACCCTAGCAGGATAGGTGAAGCTAAAATGGGTGCAGTCCAGGGGATCATGAGTCACTCTGTGCCATGGGCACCCAGTCAGGCCAACTAAGGCTGAAGTGGATGCTGGTCAGGTTGTCCCAGGTTTCTTTACCTGGCATGAAAGCAAAAGGTGAAATGGGTGCAATCTCTGGTGCCTCGGGGTTCTCTACATAGGAAGGGAGATCCCTAGGGTCTCTGTTCAGTGGGTTCCCTGGCAGTGAAGCTGCAAATAAAGTAGGTACAAGCAAGCTTGTTTCAAGGCCCTTAACTAAAAGGGAAATTTAGCAGGATAGCTGAAGCTGAACTGGGTGTAAACCAGGGTTTCCAGGACTCCCACATACAGGATGCTCTAAAGGGGCAACAGGACCTGAGGTGGGAGACAGGTCATAAGGTCTTGGGGTACTCTGTAGTGGGCACCCTAAAATGACAGCCAAAGCTAAAGGGGGCATGGACCACTGTGATCTCTGGGCTTGCCATGTGAAATGTTCCCTGGAAGGACATATGAATCTGAATTGATTCTATACTGTGTTCTTTTGGGGCTCTCCACACTGTGGGTAACATGGCAATATAGCTTAAAGTGAACTGGATACATGCTGGGTGTCTCAGGGTGCTCAGCTATATGGGGTGCCTTGACTGCATTACTGGTGCTAAGCCTGATATGGGCAAGTGTGTTCTGGGGTGCTCATGCAGGCTGGCTACATCCTTGTTTATTTTCTGTTTAGAAGGTATCACCATTTATTTAATTAGCATGTCTTTAGGTCTAAAGTGAGTCTCTCATAGATGGGTCATTTCTCTATCCATTCTGACACCCTATGTATTTTGGTTGGAGTGTTTAGGGCATTTACATTCAGAATAATTATTGATAGATACGTACTCAATGACATTTACTACTTGTTTTGCTATTATTTCTCAAGATATTCTCTGATCCTTTCTTATCTTTATCACTTTTTGACTTTCTTTTCCACTCAGAGTCCCCCTTAATATTTTTTGCAAGGCTGGCCTAGTGGTCACGATGTCCTTTAATTTTTGTTTGTCTGGGAAACTCTTTATCTGTCCTTCTATTCTGAATGATAGTCTTGTTGGATAGGGCATTATTGGCTGCAGATTTCCCTTCTTCAGCACTTTGAATATACCATGCCACTCTCTTCTGTCTTGCCTACTTTCTTTTGGAAATCTCCAGGTATCCTGGGTCTTCCCTTATAAGCTGAGGACTTATTTTTTCTTGCTACTTTTAAGATTTTTTTTTCTTTATCAGTATATTTTGCAAATTTAATAACAGTATATGTCAGTATTGTCCTGCTTGTGTTGATTTTGATGGGAGTTCTCAGTTCCTCCTGAATCTGGATGTCTGTTTCCTTTCCCAGATTAGGGAAGTTTTCAGCTTTTAGTTCCCCAAATATTTTCTATCCCATTTTCTTTCTCTTCTTCTGACTTGATAATATAAATGTTATTACATTTGATGGAGTCAGTGAGTTCCCTAAGTGAATTCTCCTGTAGCATAAGTCTTCTTTCTCTCTTTCATTCAGCTTCATTATTTCCCATTATTTTGTCTTCTATATCACTAATTCCTCTTCTTCACCCTACTGTTCACTGTAGGTGTACTGTTTCCAATCTCATTTATTACATTCTTCATTTCTGATTGATTCTTTTTTAACTCCTTTATCTCTGCAATAAGAGTCTCATTGATGTCTTCCATTTTTTCGAGCCCAGTGAGTAGCCTTGTGATTTTTCCTTGAAATTCCCCATCAGGCGTGTTACTTATATCTGTTTCACTTAGATATCTGGCTGTGGCCTTATCTTGTTCTCTCATTTGGTATGAATTCCTTCATCTTGGGATTTTTGTCTAAGTCTCTACCTTCTTCTGTGTTTTACAAAAGCCAGTTATGTCTCCTTCTCTTGAAAGTAATAACTTCATGAAGAAGAGGCCATGTAGTGTCTAGGGCCTGACACTGTAAGAAGTGTCTCTAATGTATGCTGGATGCACTCTGCTGTTGTGTTTTGGCTACTCTCTCCTTCAGGCCAGTCATCTGCAGAGATTCTCCTTGCTTTCAGTTGGCAATGTTGGGTACTTAACCAGACTATGGTGAGCTTTAACTAGGTGTGATATTTAACTAGGTTTTAACTAGGTCTGCTTGCTAAGTGAGATCTGATGCTACTTCCACCAGAACTGAGGCCCCGCAGAAAATGCTGGTCTGGAGATATGGTGTGAAAAAGGGTTTCTGTTGGTCTTCTTGGGAAGGGGTCCATATCACTGGGACTGGGGCAAGCTTGACTGAGAAGGGCAGTCCCCCCAGAGTGCAGGGATGTGGAAGTTGGTGTAAGCAAGCTAGACAGCCAGTTTCAGCACTGCAGTGCTTCCCACAGGTGGCTCTATGTTTATGCTAAGGGTCAGGGGAGGAAAATGGTGCCAGCCAACTCTTTTGTCCCTGTAGAGGCATCTCTGTGAAAGCTGCCTCTCAAGGAAGCACTCCAAGAAGAGTGAATAATCTCACCCTTGTATCCCAACTGCTTTTCAGGTCACTGTTTCCATGCTGTCTGCTTCTGGCTTGTTTACTTGCCTTCTTCCCAGCAGGACAATACCCTCAGGGTTCTATTTCAATGTGGCCCACTGACCTTTTAAATTCCATGCTTTAAGCCCTGTTGTTTGGCAGAACTCTTGAAATTCAGTCCCTATTGTTTTCCTTGCCAATGGCTTTCAAAAATGTTCTCCTGTGTATCCCCATGTGCTCTACTCTCTCTCATTCTTTGCAACCATGATTCCCTCCCTTCTACAGCACTCATGATCCATTTCTCCTCAAAACAACATATCCATATTTCCTTTTTTGATGTGTTTTCTCTTCCTGTAGTTGCAGAATTTGTTGTGTCTGTCTTTGGGTTGATTACTGGAGTATTTAGAATGATTTGATAGTTATCTAGTTATCTAGTTGTTTTCATGGGAGGAGACAAGCCCAAGGTCCTCCTGCTCTGCCACCATTTCTCCAGCCCCTCTCAGCTAGATCCAAAGCAGATTTCATTCAAGAGTTTCTTGAGCACTCTGCACTGGGCATTGTTTAGCAAGCCATCTGAGGACAAAGTGGTATGGGCCTGATGAGGTCTAGGATGTTTTGGTAGAAAGGCTGGAGCTGTAGTGAGTGGTAACCAGACAAATCCCACTGTGCACCACACTGTGGCCACCTTAGACAATAGATGGGACTGCTGCATGCTAGGTGCCTAAGACGGAGGGGGCAGTCAAGTTAGGATGTCCAGACTGCATTGGTCTGTGCTTTCAAGATGGAGGAGGAGTGTTGACTTTGTACCACCTTGGACTGGAACTGTATCCCCTCCCACCCAGAAAGAGTTCAGGCAGTTCCCTAGCTGTTTATTTCTAGGAATGGCTCATTTATATACTAGTTGTTCTTTTAAACCACAGCTTTGTTCCTGTGCCCCAGTGTATCTAGAGCTAAAGTGGGCTAGGATCTGAGGCTTGATGAAATGGCAAGCCAGCTATTGTATCTGGACCCTGCTCTGCTTTGTGCTTTCAAGGTAGAAGGGAAACATAAACTGTTGCTCTCTCCAGTCCCTCTGACCCAGAGACACATCCAGCAGTTCCTCTGCCATCTGACCAATTTCTAGGGCTGGCTCCTTTAAAAAAAATCAGTTAATTAATATATAGTGTATTATTAGTTTCTGAGGTAGAGTTCAGTGAGTCATCAGTTGCATATAATATCCAGTGAAATCTTACCATTTGCAATGACATGGATGGAACTAGAGGGTATTATGCTAAGCAAAATAAGTCAATCCAGGCCGGCTCTTTTATAAACCAGATGCTCTTTCAAACTGTCTTTTTTTTTTTCTCTTCCCCAAGGCAGATGAATCTGTTCCCAAACCTTTAATACTATCTTTCCCAACTACAGCTCAGTGTCAGGTGTGGAAGTTCCCGTTGTTACCATGTATTTGTCTCTCTTACTGTTCCACTTTCCTGATCTCTCTTTTGTCATGCATAAGCTGTTCCATCAGTCCTTATTTCTTTATCAGAAGGAACTTCAATATAAGTAGGTGTAATTTTGTATATTCCATGGAGAAGGTGAATTCAGGTCTTCCTACAGTACCACCTTGGACTGGAACTGTATCAATATTTTTTAAAGGTCACTGAACAGGGGCGCCTGGGTGGCTCAGTGGGTTAAGCCACTGCCTTTGGCTCAAGTCATGATCTCAGGGTCCTGGGATCGAGCCCCGAATTGGGCTATCTGCTCGGCAGGGAGCCTGTATCCCCCGCTCTTTCTGCCTGCCTCTCTGCCTACTTGTGATCTCTCTCTCTGTTAAATAAAGAAAATTTTTAAAAATCTTTAAAAAAATAAAGGTCACTAAACAAATGGACTACTAGAGTCTTCAAAGAAAAAAAAACCATGGTGTTATAGACAGAACTGTTCCACTTCCAAATTCATAGTTTGAAATCCTAATGGTATTTGAAAATAGGCTTATAAAGAGGTAGGTAAGGTGAAATGGGGGCATAAGGGTGGCTATCTAATTTAATAGCACTGCTGTCCTATGGAGATGAATAGATACCAGACATGCATGTGCCTAGAGGAAAGGCCATGTGAGGGTTCAGAAGGAAGTCTTTAAGCCAGGAAGAGAGGTATCACCAATAACCAACACTTCCAGCACCCTATTCTTGGACTTCCTTCTTTCAGAATTGTGAGAAAGCAAATTTCTGTTATTCAAGCCACCCAGTCTGTGAAATATTGTTATGGCTGCCTGAGCAGACTACTATACCTGAGAAGGGGGAGAATCTCACTTTCAGACTTGCCATATTATAATATTCTAATGTCCATCTTTTTTTTAAGATTTTATATATTTATCTATTGTCCATCTTTAAAGGAATATCACAAGCTATATAAAATGCCAGAAAACTGTGGCCCAAAGGAAAAAATAAAATGACAGAAACAGACCCTGAAAAATTTGCCTTTGGTGATGTGTCTAGGAAGAAGTTGCTGTAGTTGTGGTCGAAGAGGTTGCTGCCTGTGTTCTCCTTAAGGATTTAATGGATTCCTGTCTCACATTGAGGTCTTTCATCCATTTTGAGTCTATTTTTGTGTGTGGTGTATGGAAATGGTCCAGTTTCATTCTTCTGCATGTAGTTCTGCATGTAGTTTTCCCAACACCACTTACTGAAGAGACTATCTTTTTTCCACTGGATATTCTTTCCTGGTTTGTTGAAGATTAGTTGACCATAGATTTGAGACTCCATTTCTGAGTTCTCTATTCAATTGATCTATGTGTGCCAGTACCATACTGTCTTGATGATTGCAGCTTTGTAATAGAGCATGAAGTCTGGAATTGTGATGCCACCAACTTTGGCTATCTTTTCAACATTCCTCTTGCTATTCATAGTCTTTTATGGTTTTATACAAATTTTAGGATTACTTGTTCCATTTCTTTGAAAAAATTGATAGTATTTTGACAGAGATTGCATTGAATGTGTAGATTGCTCTAGGTAGCATAGACATTTTCACAATATTTGTTTTTCCATTTCTTTGAATATTCCTCAATTTTGTTTATGAGTATTCTACAGTTTTCTGAATACAGATTCTTTGCCTCTTTGGTTAGGTTTATTCCTAGCTATCTTATGGTTTTGGGTGCAATTGTGAGTGAGATCGACTCCTTAATATCTCTTTCTTCTGTCTTATTGTTGGTGTATAGAAATGAAACTGATTTCTTTGCATTGATTTTATATCCTGCCACTTTACTGGATTCCTGTTTGAGTTCTAGCCACTTTGAGGTGGAGTCTATATGTGGGTTTTCCACATAAATTATTATCATCTGCAAAGAGAGTTTGACTTCTTCTTTGCAGATTTGAATGCCTTTTATTTCTTTTTGTTGTCTGATTGCTGAGGCTAGGACTTCTAGTACTATGTTGAACAGCAGTGGTGATAGTGGCCATCCCTACCGTGTTCCTTACCTTAGGGGAAAAGCTCTCAGTTTTCCCCCATTGAAAATGATATTCACTGTGGGTTTTTCATAGATGACTTTGATGATATTGAGGTATCACCTATGTACCCTCTATCCCTACACTGGGAAAAGTTTTAATCAAGAAAGCATGCTATACTTTGTCAAATACTTTTTCTGAATCTATTCAGAGTGTCATATAGTTCTTGTTCTTTATTTTATTAATGTACTATATCACATTGATTTGCGGATGTTGACCCAAACTTGCAGCCCAGGAATAAATCCCACTTGGTTTTTGTGAATAATCCTTTTAATGTACTGTTGGATCCTATTGGCTAGTATTTTGGTGAGAATTTTTGCATCCATGTTCATCAGGGATATTGGTCTGTAATACTCTGTTATGGTGGGGTCTTATTCTAGTTTTGGGATCAAGGTAATGCTGGCCTCATAGAATGAATCTGGAAGTTTTCCTTCCATTTCTAATTTTTGGAACAGTTTCAGGAGAATAGGTATTAGTTCTTCTTTAAATGCTTGGTAGAATTCCCCTGGGAAGCCATCTGGCCCTGGGCTCTTGTTTGGTGGGAGATTTTTGATTACTGTTTCAATTTACTTGCTGGTTTTGTGTCTTGTTTTGGTTTTCTATTTCTTTCTGGTTCAGTTTTGATTGTTTATACGCCTCTTAGAATGTATCTGTTTCTTCCACGTTATCTAATTTGTTGGCATATAGTTGCTCTTAATATGTTCTTTTGTTTGTATTTCTTTGGTGTTGGTTGTGATCTCTCCTCTTTCGTTCATGATTTTATTTATTTGGGTCCTTTCTCTTTTCTTTTTGATAAGTTTGGCCAGGGATTTATCAATCTTATTAATTCTTTCTAAGAACCAGCTCCTAGTTTCATTGATCTGTTCTACTGTTCTTTTGGTTTCTATTTCATTGATTTCTGTTCTGATCTTTATTATTTCTCTTCTCCTGCTGGGCTTAGGCTTTATTTCCCCTTCTTTCTCCAGCTCCTTTAGGTATAGGTTTAGGTTGTGTATTTGAGACCTTTCTTGTTTCTTGAGAAAGGCTTGTATTGCTATATTCTTTCCTCTCAGGACTGCCTTTGCTATATCCCAAAGACTTTGAAGAGTTGTGTTTTCATTTTCAGTTGTTTCCATGAATTTTTAAAATTCTTCTTTAATTTCCTGGTTGACCCATTCATTCTTTAGTAGGATGTTCCTTAGCTCCCATGTATTTGAGTTCTTTCCAACTTTCCTTTTGTGATTGAGTTCGAGTTTCAAAGCATTGTGGTCATCTATTTAAAACCCACAGCTCAGTCAATGGGAAAAGCTGAGAGCTCTTTCTCTATGGTCAGGAACAAAACAGGGATGCCCACTCTCACCAGTTATTTACCATAATATATGAAGTCCCAGCCACAGAAATCAGACAACAAAAAGAAATAAAGGGCATCTGAATTGGCAACAAAGATGTAAAATTTCACTATTTTCAGATGAGGTGATACTCTATATAGAAGATTCCACCAAAAAAAAAACAAACTGGTGGGAATAAGGAGGACCCTAGGTTTGATTCATCTCTTGAAAATAGATACATAAATATCAAATCATTTTGAATACCCAAGAGATCAATATGAAGACTGACAGAGCAAACTGCACAACCAGAGGGAGAGAGGTGGCCACATCATAGAAGTTAGGAGGTACAGAGATTGATTTGGGAGAGAAAAGGATCACAGGTGCTGTGGAGGTGAGGAAGCCCTGCTCATGGGGAGAGGCAATGGATGGGGGAGCATACAGGGGATTGCACAAGGAAAACACTTACCCCAAAGCCACTGACTGGGAAAACCAGAGGACCTGATTTTCATGAGTTTATACAAACAGCAGGGCTCAATGATGAGTTTTAGTAGTCCACGGCATGGCCAGTGGGTATTGCAGTGCTCCAGTGGAGAAGGGGGCTGATAGCCAAGTAGCAGAGGGCATGATCCAAAAATCCCGCGGGATGCACTGGGAGAGAGAGTTCCTCCTTTCTGGACCACATCTGCAAAAGGTGGCATTGTATCTCTGGGGACAGAAGGTTCTGTGGGTTCCATTACACTGCTTTGCCACTCAACATAGGTGCAGAGACATCTGCTTAGGGTGGCTAACCTGGAAACAACTCTTTGCTACACTTTACTCCAAAATTCCCACCCCTGCACTTTGGTGTGACTGCCCTTCTATGACAAACCTGCATCATTCTGAGCATAGCAAGACCATACCCCAGAGTAGGAATGCCAGTCCCCACTATACCAGATCGCTAATGTTTGTTGTTTTAAAACTCAGCCAGCTTGCCTGAAATAGAAAACAGGTGCACTGTGCTGCCAGGTGAGCAGACAGCCCAGACACAAAGAGAGTGAAGGCAGGGATATGAGGGATGCCTGGGACACACAAGAGAATGTTTGTTGTTCTAATAAGGCTACCCAGAGTGCAATGAATGCAATCTCCCATCTCTAGGACAAGGGAGGGCTAAAGCCATTTCCCTACCCTCCCCCTCAGGATAAACTAACTTTAGTAAGCAGCATAGCACCAACAGTGGTGACCTATAATGCTTACACCAAGCCCTGTCCCCTCACCACCCAGACCTCGGCAGTCGTATCTCAGAACCAGAACAGCAGGCCCCTCCCCAAGAAGACCAACACAACCCCACCCCACCCCACAGACACCTTGTCTAATGACCATAGTTCTGCAAAGCTTCATATCTAACAGAAATAGCACTGGGTCTCTTGTAACAAGCAGACCAGAGCACACCTAGTTAAAACTCACCATACTCTGGCCATAGTCCAAACATGCTCACTGCAGGCAAGGAGAAACTCTGCAGAGCACTGACCTGAGGGAAAGAGCAACCAAAATACAGCAGCAGAGCGCACACAGCATACAACAGAAATACTTCCTGAAGCAAAAGTCCCTAGCAGTATATGACCTCTTCTTTCTAAAGCCATTAATCTCAGGAGCAGGAGCCATAATAGGATTTTCTAACAAACAAAAGAATAGAGAGACCTAGACAAAATGCCATGATGGAGGCATTCATTCTAAAAGAAAGAACAAGAAAAGGTCAGAGCAAGGAATCTACTCAAAACAGATAAAAGTAATATGCTGGATCCAGAATTTAAAACAACAGTCATAAGGATGTTGGCTGGGCTTGAGGAAAGGATAAAAGGAAGGAGTCCCTTACTGCAGATATAAAAGACCTAAGATCTAGTCAGGACAAAATAAAAATCCAATAACCAAGATACAAAACTGACTGGTGGTAATGACCACAAGGATGGAAGAAGAAGATGAAAGAATATGTGATATAGAAGATAAAATTATGGAAAATAATGAAGATGAAGAGGGAAGAAATATTGGATCACAAATGTAGACTTAGTGAACTCAGTGACTCTGTAAAGCAAAATAACACTAGTACTAAAAGAGTCCCAGAAGAAGAGAGGGGAAAAGTGGCAGAAGGTTTATTTAAGCAAATTATAGCTGAAAACGTCTCCTAATCTGGGGAAAAAACAGACAACCAATCTAGGAGGTAGTGTGAACTCCCACCAAAATCAACAAAAGCTAGACACCACCAAAAGATATCATAATTAAATTTGCAAAATATAGAGTAAACAAAAATCCTAACAGCATCAAGGCAAAAAAAAAAGTCTTCAACTTAAAGGGAAGACAAATAAGCTTAGTAACAGGCCTCTCTATAGAAACTTGGCAGGCCATGGGCGCTTGGGTGGCTCAGTGGGTTAAGCCTCTGCCTTCAGCTCCGGTCGTGATCTCAGGGTCCTGGGATTGAGTCCCACATCGGACTCCCTGGGAGTCCGAACCAGGGAGCCTGCTTCCCCCTCTCTCTCTCTACCTGCCTCTCTGCCTGCTTGTGATCTCTCTCTCTCTCTCTCTCTCTCTCAGTCTCTCTTTCTCTCTGTCAAATACATTAAAAAATTCTAAAAAAAAAAAAAGAAAAGAAAGAAACTTGGCAGGTCAGAAGGGGGTAGAATAATATATTTGATGTGTTGATGGGAAAAACATGCAGCCAAGAATACTCTATCCAGCGAGGATGTCATTCAGAATAGAAGGAGAGATAAAGAGTTTCTCAGAAAAACAAACACCAAAGTAGTTCATGACCACTAAACCATCCCTGAAAGAAAAATTTTGAAGGGGACTCTGAGTGGGAAAGGGAAATCAACAGCTATAAGGACTAGAAAGGAACAGAGAAAATCTCAAGAAACAATAACAAAACAAGTAATGAAATGGCACTAAATTCATAACTGTCAATAATTTCTCTGAATGTAAATGGACTAAATGTTCCAATCAAAAGACATAGGGTGTGAGAAGGAATAAAAAACAAACAAACAAACAAACAAGATCCATGTAAATGCTACCTATAACAGAAGAGAGAAAAATCAAGAAACTGATCCCATTTATAATTACAAACCATAAGATACCTATGTATAAACCTAACCAAAGAGGTAAAAGATCTGTACTCTGAAAACTACAGAATACTTAGAAAGAAATGGAGGAAGTCACCAAAAAAAAAAAAAAAGGAAAAACATTCCATGCTTATAGATTGGCAGAATAAATATTGTTAAAATGTCTATGGTACCTAGAGCAATCTACACATTCAATGCAATTCCTATCAAAATACCATCAACTTTTTTCACAGAACTGGAACAAATAATCCTAAAATTTGTATGGAACAAGAAAAGACTCTAAATAGCCAGAGGAATGTGAAAAAAGGAAACCAAAGCTGGTTGATCACAATTCCAGACTTCAAGTTGTATTACAAGGCTGTAATCATTACGACAATAGGGTACTGGCACAAAAACAAACACATAGATCAATGGAACAGAATAAAAGACCCCAGAAATGAACCCTCAACTCCATGGTCGACTAATCTTTGACAAAGAAGGAAAGAATACTCAATAGAAAAAAGACAGTCTCTCCAACAAATGGTGTTTGGAAAATTGGATAGCCACATGTACAGGAATGAACATGGGCCATTTCCTTACACCAAACACACACACACACACACACACACACACACACACACACACACACACACCACAAAATGAATGAAAGACCTAAATGTGAGACAGGAATCTATCAAAATCCTAGAGGAGAACACAGGAAGCAACCTCTTTCACCTCAGCCTCAGCAACTTCTTGTAGACATGTACTCAAAGGGAAGGGAAACAAAAGCAAAATGAACTCTTGGGACTTCATCAAGATCAAAAACTTTTGCACAGCAAATGAAACAGTTGAAAAAATCAAAAGACACCCAACAGAATGGGAGAAGATACTTACCAATAAATGACATATCAGATAAAGGGCTAGTATTCCAAATCTAAAAGGAACTTACCAAACTCAATACCCAAAGGACAAAGGATCTAATCAAGAAAGAGGCAGAAGACTTGAATAGACATTTCTCCAAAGAAGACACAAATGGCCAATAGACACATGAGAAAATGCTCCACATAACTCAGCATCAAGGAAATACAAATCAAAACCACAATGAGAAAACACACACACACACACACACACACACACACACACACAATGAGATACCACCTCACACCAGTCAGAATGGTTAGAATTAACAGGTCAGGAAATGACAGATACTGATGAGGATGTGGAGAAATTGGAACCTTCCTACACTGTTGGTGTGAACGCAAGCTTGTACACCCACTCTGGAAAACAGTATGGAGGTTCCACAAGAAGTTCAAACAGAACTACTCTATGACTCAACAATTGCACTACTAGATGTTTATACAAAGGATACAAACATAATGATTTGAAGGGGCACATGCACCCCAAAGTTTATAGCAGCAGTATCCACAATAGCCAAACTATGGAAAGAGCCCAGATGTCCATTGACAGATGAATAGATAAAGAAGAGGTGGTGTGGGGCGCCTGGGTGGCTCAGTGGGTTAAGCCGCTGCCTTAGGCTTGGGTCATGATCTTGGGGTCCTGGGATCGAGTCCCGCATTGGGCTCTCTGCTCAGCGGGGAGCCTGCTTTCCTCTCTCTCTCCGCCTGCCTCTCTGCCTACTTGTGATTTCTCTCTGTCAAATAAATAAATAAAATCTTTAAAAAAAAAAGAAGAGGTGGTGTATATACCAATGGAATATTACTCATCCATTAAAAAGAAGAAATCTTGTCATTTGCAATGATGTGGATGGAACTAGAGGGTACTGTGCTAAGGGAAATAAGTCAGTCAGAGAAAGACAAATGCCATATGATTTCACTCATATGTGGAATTGAAGAAACAAAACAGATAAACATAGGGGAAGAGAAGGAAAAATAAAATAAGATGAAACCAGAGAGGGAGACAAACCGTAAGAGACTCATTAACTATAGTAAACAAAGTGAGGGTTTCTGGAGGGGAAGTGGTTGGGGGAGTGGGCATTAGGAGGGTACTTGATATAACATCCACTCAGTGTTATATGCAACTGAAGAATCACTTAACTCCACCTCTGAAAGTATTAATTCACTATATGTTAATTAATTGATTTTAAATAAAATAAAAATTAAAAAATAAATGCTGCCTAGAAGAGACTCATTTTAGACCTAAAGAACACCTGTAGACTGAAAGTGAGGGGATAGAGAAATATTTACTACACAAATAGCAGTCAAAAGAAAGCCAGCATAGCAATACTTCAATCAGACAAACTAGATTTTAAACCAAAGACTATAACAAGAGATGAGGAAGGGCACTGTATCATGATAAAGGGGGGGGGGGGTCTATCCAACAAGAAGATCTAACAATTGTCAATATTTATGTACCCCAAATGGGAGCAGCCAAATATATAAAACACTTAATATCAAACATAAGGGAATGCATTGATAATAATACAATAATATTAGGGGACTTTAACACCCCACTTACATCAATGGGCAGATCATCTAAGCAGAAAATCAACAAGAAAACAATGGCTTTGAATGACACACTGGACTAAATGGACTTAATAGATATATTCACAACATTATATCCTAAAGCAACAGAAACACATAACTTGTTAAATGCACATGGGACATTCTCCAGAAAAGATCACATATTGGGCCTCAAATCAGGCCCCAACAAGTACAAAAAGATCGAGATCATATCATGCATATTTTCTAACCAGAACACTGTGAAAATTGAAATCAACCTCAAGAAAAAATTTGGAAAGACTATAAATACATGGAAGTTGAAGAACATACAACTAAAGAATAAATGGGTCAACCAAGAAATCAAAGAAGAATTTAAAAATATATATCACAACAAATAAAAATGAAAACATAGGGACACCTGGGTGGCTCAGTGGGTTAAGCCTCTGACTTCAGCTCAGGTCATGATCTCAGGGTCCTGGGATCGAGCCCTGCATTGGGCTCTCTGCTCAGCAGGGAGCCTGTTTCCCCCAACCCTGTCTGCCTCTCTACCTATTTGTGATCTTTGTTTCTCTGTCAAATAAATAAATAAAATCATAAAAAAAAGAAAACATGACAGTCCAAAACCCTTCGGATGTGGCAAAAGCAGACCTAAAAGGGAAGTATATAGCAATACAGGCCTACCTCCAGAAGAAAGCAAAATCTGAAATAAGCAACCTAACCTTACACCCAAAGGAGATAGAAAAAGAACAATAAATGAAGCCTAAAGCCACCAGACGAAGGGAATTAATAAAGATTATAGCAGAAATAATTGATATAGAAATAAATGAACAAAAAAACAGTAGAACAGATCAATGAAACCAAGAGTTGGTTCTTCAAGATAATTAATGAAACTGATAAATCCTATAGCCAGAGTTATCAAAAAAGAAAAATGAAAAGACCCAAATAAATAAACTCACAAATGAGACAGGAGAAATCACAACCAACACTACAGATTGTTCAATAGTTGCATACGAATGTGATATATCAAATCAATAAAAGAAAGGATAAAAAATATATGATCATTTCAGTAGACACATAAAAAGCATTTGACAAAGTATAACATCCATTCATGATAAAAACCAACAACAAAGTAGGTTTAGAGGAAACATCAATATAATAAAGGCCATATATGAAACACCCACAGCTAACATCCTACTCAATGGTGAAAAACTGAAAGCTTCCCCGCTAAGGTCAGGAACAAGACAAGGATGTCCACTCTCACCATGTTTATTCAACATAGTATTGGAAGTCCCAGCCACAGCAATCATACAACAAAAATAAATAAAAGGCATCCAAATCAGCAAGGAAGAAGTCAAACTTGCACTATTTGCAGATGCCATGATACTCTATACAGAAAACCCAAAAGACTCCACCAAAAACTTGCTAGAATTGATACAAAATTTCAGTAAAGTCACAGGATACAAAATCAACATAGAGAAATCTGTTGTACTTCCTATACACCAAGAATGAAGCACAACAGAAAGAGAAATCAAGGAATCAATCCCATTTGCAATTGCACCAAAAACCATGACACCTAGGAATAAACCTAATCAAAGAGGTAAAAGATCTGTTATCTGAAAACTAGAAAACACTGATGAAAGAAACTGAAGAGGACACAAAGAAACTGAAAGACATTCCATGATCATGGATTGGAAGAACAAATATTGTTAAAAATCTCTACACTACCCAAAGCAATCTACACATTTAATGCAATCTCTGTCAAAATACCAACATCATTTTTTATAGAGCTACAACAAACAATCCTAAATGTTCTGTGGAATCTCAAGAGGCCCTGAATAGTCAAAGCAATCTTCAAAGGAAATGTAAATCTAGAGACATCACAGTTCCAGACTTCAAATTCTATTACAAAGGTGATCAAAATAATCAAAATGATCAAAACAGCTTCGTACTGGCACAGAAATAGACACATAGAGCAATAGAACAGAACAGAAAACCAGGATATGAACCCAATCTTTGACAAAGCAGGAAAGAATACCTATTGGGAAAAATAATGTCCCTTCAGCAACTAGTGGTCTTTGATTTATAGTTACTATTAGTTTTATATAAAATGTCTTCCATATATAGCAGTCTATATTAAGTTGATGGTCCCTGAAGTTTGAACCCATTTTTACTTCTTCCTCCCCATACACATTTTAGGCATATGGTTTCATATTTTATATTTTTATTTTGTGAATACTTTGATTTTTTCTAGAAATATTTATTTTTACTGCTTTTTTGTTTCATACTTTTCATACTGCCACTTTGGGTCTTTCCTTTCCACTCGGAGTATTCCCTTTAATATTTCTTTTAGGGCTGGTTTAGTGGTCATGGAATCTTTTATCTTTTGTTTGTCTGGGCAACTCTATTTCTCCTTTTGTTCTCAATGATAGTCTTGCTGGATAGAGACTCTTAACTGCAGATTTTTCCCTTTCAGAACTCCGATTGTATCATGTCACTCTCTCTTCTGGCTTGCAAATTTCTCCTGAAAAATCTGCTTAAAACCTTATTATGGAGTTTCCCTTGTGTGTAGTTGTCTTCTTTTCTCTTGCTGATTTAAAAATTTTTTCTTTATCACTACTTTTTTTGCCATCGTAATTACTATGTGTCTTGGTGTGGACCCCCTTTCATTGGTTTTGTTGGGGGGTCTCTGTGCTTTCTGGATCTGGATATGTTTCCTTCACTAGATTAGGGATGTTGTTAGCTATTATATCTTCAAATAAATTTTCTTCCCCCTTTTTTCTCTCTTCCCCCTCTGGGATCTCCATAATGCAAATGTTATTATACTGGATGCAGTCACCACATTCTCTAAGTCTATTCTCATTTTGCATAATTCATTTTTCTTCCATTTGTTCAGCTTTATTACTTTGCATTACTCTGGATTCTAGTTCATTAATTTATTCTGATTCTTCCAGCCTGCTATTTATTCTACCAACTGTATTTTTAATTTCATTTATTCTTTTCTTCATCTCTGATTGGTTATGTTTTCTACCTCCTTCTTTTTTTTTTTTTAAAGATTTTGTTTATTTATTTATTTGACAGACAGAGATCACAAGTAGGCAGAGAGGCAGGCAGAGAGAGAGGAGGAAGCAGGCTCTCTGCCGAGCAGAGAGCCCGATGTGGGGCTCGATCCCAGGACTCTGGGATCATGACCTGAGCCGAAGGCAGAGGCTTTAACCCACTGAGCCACCCAGGCACCCCTCTACCTCCTTCTTAAGGTCTCACTGATTTCCTTCACTCTTTTCTCAAATGCAGTGACTATCCCTATGATCATAACTTTAAATTCTCTATCAGGCATTTTATTTATATCTTTTTCACTTAGGTGTTTTGCTATGGTTTTGTCCTGTCCTTTCATTTGTGATATATTCTTCAGTCTCTTCATTTTGCCTAACTCTCTATTTGTGTTCGGGAAGTCAACTATGTCTCTTGCTCTTGAAAGTAGTGGGCCAGACATACACTTTTTAAAAATTTTTTTTCAGTGTTCCAAGATTAATTGTTTATGCCCCTCACCCAATGCTCCATGCAGTATGTGCCCTTCTTAGTACCCACCACCAGGCTCACCTAACCCCATACCCCCCTTCTCTCCAAAATCTTAATATGGAGGACACTAGGAGAAGGAAAGGAAAAGTGAATTGGGGGAAATTAGAGGGTGAGATGAACCATGAGAGACTGTGGGCTCTGCCAGACATACACTTTTAACTAGGTAGCACTGGTCCTCCTCCAGCAGGAGGCAGGGCTCCACAAAGCTTGCAGAGGTGACAGGGGCACTCCACAAAGTGTGCACATTTGGACAGGGGCACATTTTCACAAGCATGGGCATTGGTCCCGTCCCACAGGGGACGTGCAGCCACCCTGTAGGCCCGAGCCAGCCTGGGCTGCTTGGCAAAGTATGCACAGGCAAAGGATGTACGTTTTTAATGTCTTTTTTTTTTTTTTACTATTAGTTTCAGAGGTAGAATTTAGTGATTCATCAGTTGCATATAACACCCGGCACTCATTACATCAAGTAATCAAGTGCCCTCCATAATGCCCATCATCTGATTATCCCTTCCCTCCACTTCCTCCCCTCCAGCAACCCTCAGTTTGTTTCCTAGAGTTCACTGTCTCTTATGGTTTGCCTCTTTCTCAATTCTCATTTTATTTTTCTTTCCTTTCAAGGGGGGGCACTTTTAACAAGGTGTGCTCCTTCTCCACAGGAGTTCAGGAGAAACAGTGTTTTTAAAGTTTGCATGGGTCTTCTTAGGGAGGGTATCCAAAGCACTGGGACTGAGACAGGTCTAGCTGAAGGGGACAGAGCATAATGTAAGTGAGTTACGTAATAAGTTCTGGTGCACTGATTCCTGCAGGTGGCTGTGTGTTTATAGTGTCAGGCTGGGGGGAGAAATGACATCTGCCAGTTCCTTTGTTCCTGGTGAAGTCCCTGAGCAAACTCTGAGATTAGTAATCAACTCTCCCTCCTATAAGCCCCAGGGTACCTTTCAAACTGCTGCTTCCAAGCTGTATTTCCACAGGCTGTTTGCTGTGCTAGGTCTTTTTTTTTTTTTTTTTTTTCAGCATAACAGTATTCATTATTTTTGCACCACACCCAGTGCTCCATGCAATCCGTGCCCTCTATAATACCCACCACCTGGTACCCCGACCTCCCACCCCCCACCCCTTCAAAACCCTCAGATTGTTTTTCAGAGTCCATAGTCTCTCATGGTTTACCTCCCCTTCCAATTTCCCCCAACTCCTTTTTGTGCTGTATCTTTAGTGGCAAGGGCTCAGTTTCCTAGAATCCTCTAGACTCTCTCACAAGCAAGCCCACTAATTTTTTAAAATTTCAGGCTTTAAGTCCCACTAGTTGTTAAGCACCATGAAATTTGACCCCTCTGATTTTCAAAGTCAAATGCTATGGGAATTTCTCTTCCTTTTGTAGCCTCCTCTCTGTACTAGTCTGTTTCTCACCCTTCTCCATACCCACAGCTACCTCCTTGGTCATGACACATGGTCAGACACATGGGGTTTAGGTTCCCACCAAGTCCTCATCTTTCCTACCCTCTTTGATGTGGCCTCTTCTCTACATTTAGTTGTGGAGTTTGTTGGGCCAGTCTTTGGGGTACTTTTCTGGGTTGTTTGCTCTGATGCAAATATCATCTAGCTGTATCCATGGGATGACATGAGTTCAGGGACCTCCCACTCTGCCATTTTCCCTGGAAGTCCAATCAAAATAGACTTTAAACATTTTAAGAGAGATGAACACGTATACATTTTATAATTATACTCAAAGATGAAATTCTAAAATTGTTGCCCATAAGATCAGAACCAAAACGAAGATGCCTGCTTTCAGCACTTTTTTCAGTATTATAATGGAATTTCTAGCCACAGCAATTAGGCAAAAAAGGAATAAAATTCATTCAAATTGGAAAAGAACTAAAACTATCTCTATATGCATATGGCATGATCTTATATGTAGAAAATCCTGGAGAAGACACACACACACAAACACACACACACACACACACACACACACACCATTTAGAGCTAATAAACAAGTTCTGCAAAGTTACAGGATATAAGATCAACACAGAAAATCACTCTAATACCCATATTTTAGCAATGAATAATCTGAAAGGAAATTAATAAGACAACTTCATTTACAATAGTATCAAAATGAATAAAATACTTAGGAATAAATTTAATGAAGGAGGTATAAGACTTGTACACAAAAATCTACAAAACATTGCTGGAAGAAATTAAATACAAATAAATGGAAAGACATCTCATGTTAATGGGTTGGAAAAGAATATTGTTAAGATGTTAATATTACTCAAAGTGACCTGTGGATTCAGTGCAATTCCTATAAAAATCCTAGTGGCCCATTTTACAGAAATGGAAAAGTTTTTCCTAAAATCCATAAGGAATTGTAAGGGACTCCAAGTAGCCAAAAAAATCCCAATAAAGCACAAAGTAGAAGAATTTACATTCTCTGATATCAAAATTTACTGCAAAGCTACAGTACTCAAAACTAGCCTAACGATAAACATATACAATAAAACAGAATCGAGAGTCCATAAATATACTTTTATATTTATGGTCAATGGATTCTTGACAAGGGTACCAAGACAATTCAATGGGAAATAAAGTCTTTTTTATAAATGGTACTGGGACAACTGGATAACCACATGCAAAAGAATAAAGTTGAACTCTTTCCTTACACCAAACATGAAAATAAACTGAAAATGGATTACATATTATATGATTACATTTATGTCAAATATTCAGAATATGTAAATCTATTGAAACAGAAGATAAATTAGTGGTTTCCAGGGACTAGAGGGAGGTAAAATGGAGTGTGACTACTAATGAATACAGGTTTTTTATTGGATTAATAAAAATATTCTTGAATTAGATAGTGGTGGTTGGTCAATTTTGTGAACATATTAAAAATGACAAATATTGGGTCGCCTGGGTGGCTCAGTGGGTTAAAGTCTCTGCCTTCCACTCAGGTCATGATCCCAGGGTCCTGGGATTGAGCCCCACATCGGGCTCTCTGCTCAGCAGGGGGCCTGCTTCCTCCTCTCTCTGCCTGCCTCTCTGCCTACTTGTGATCTCTCTCTGTCAAATAAATAAATAAAATATTTTAAAGAAATGACAAATATTTTAAAGGGTTACTTATACTGTATGTAATTATGACATTTAAAAAATGATGAAAGACAAAAGCATGGAAACTACATACTTCAAAGAATGTGTGCTCACATTTTGAAGGCAACAAAAGAACGGTCCCCACTAAATGGTCTCCTCTATTTTTGTAGGGAAGTATGTGTATGGAGGATACTGTAAAGCTATTTAATACCTTCACACATCATCTCAATAGTTTTTCCTGCTTGATGAAGTGGTTTTCAGACCAGGATTACAACAGTGCCTGTCAGATACAGGGATGATTTCCAAGCAAGAAACTAATTATACCTTTAAATCTTTATGCCAGAATTTCTTTTTTTTTTTTATTTGTCAGAGAGAGAGAGAGCGTGAACACAGGCAGACAGAATGGCAGGCAGAGGCAGAGGGAGAAGCAGACTCCCTGCCGAGCAAGGAGCCCGATGTGGGACTCGATCCCAGGACGCTGGGATCATGACCTGAGCCGAAGGCAGCTGCTTAACCAACTGAGCCACCCAGGCGTCCCTATGCCAGAATTTCTAAGGGCCTTTTGGGATGGATTATACTTTCACTCTATCTTGCAAAGTTGGAATTGACAATGACTGCAGCTGTATTGCCTAGTGGCTTAGAGAGCCTACTAGTTATCTGTGTAACCCTTTTCTATACAAATGGGAATGGACTGAAAGGAAATCACTTGCTAGACTCTAACTACTGTTGCCAGCAGTCTGAACCAGCACTATCATTGAATCTTGACACTTCTTCTAAAGATGGAAAACCAATGACATGTACAAAGAAGGAAAAATATTAGCTGAAGGTAAAAGAGTGAATAAATGGCTTATGCAACAAAGGACACCCCATATTACACTGTTTCCTCAAGGGGCTCAAAAGAAGAGAAAAATTGTCTCACCATGATCATATCAGATATCCAAGAGGGTGACAGTGTATATTTGCCCTGACCACCCCCACTTTTGGATTTTGACAAGGTTGAATGGAAGCTTGCAAAGCTGAGTGGTTTTAGTTCTCTGAGAGACATTCTGGTCATATGCTATAATGAACAGGATCAGCTGTTGATGGCTGAATAAAACTTCAATAATGTGGGGCGCCTGGGTGGCTCAGTGGGTTAAGCCTCTGCCTTCAGCTCAGGTCATGATCCCAGAGGTCTGGGATCGAGTCCCATATCGGGCTCTCTACTCAGCAGGGGGTCTGCTTCTCTTCATCTCTCTCTGTCTGTCTCTCTGCCTACTTGTGATCACTCTGTCAGATAAATAAATAAAATCTTTAAAAAAAAAACGTTCAATAATGTGCCAGTATATTTTGCTTCCTAAATGTCAGGTTATATCTACTATAAAGGATGTAAGACACTTCCAGGAATTAAGAAGACACTTCCAGGAATTACTATGCTGAACCATCAAACCACACAACTCCTGGCAGATTGATCACTGTAAAACTATAAACTTTGATCACCAAATACTTAGAAAGGTTCTGGGTTTATTATGGTCAGAATATAGCAGCTACATGCCTATGATGCCAAAGTATGCTATGGATAAATACTTAACACCTTTGTTTTAGTGGGTATAGAGCAGTAAATAAAAGCTAGTTTCTGATAGGAATAGAGTAGTAGGCTTAAATGCCCACGGGAAATGGCCCCATTTTGAGACAAGGAAGGCTAGGAGAGGCCTTCATGGCATACTGACAGTTAATAACATCTAGGTGTGACTACGCATATAACCTTAGTATGTGGGACCCAACATTTTAAGGAACAAAACATGTATTCTTTTTAAAAAAAGATTTATTTATTTGTATGATGGGGGGACAGAGAGAGAGCATGCACCAGCATGTGGGTGCAGGGTGGGGGACAAAGGGAGAGGGAGAAAGAAACTCAAGCAGACTCTGCACTGAGCCTGGATATACCAATGAATTTTAACACTTTAGTCTCTCAATAACTGATAGAACAAACACACAGAAATATCTGTAAAGAAAGAGAAATCTTTAACAACACTATCAACTAACTTAACCTAATTGCCATTTCTATAGAACACTAAACAACAGCAGGATACACATACTTTTCAAGCACACAGGGAAGATTTACGAAAAGAGACTATATTCTGGGCCATAAAACAAATCTTAATAAAATTTTAAAGGATTCAAATCATATGAAGCATATTCTCTGAATTAAATTAGGAATCAACAATAAAAAAGAATCTAGAAAATACTATAAATTTAGAAATTAAATAACACACTTCTAAATAACCCTAGATCAAAGGAAAAATCAAAACAGAAATGAGAAAAAGTGTTTTGCCCAAAATGAAAATGAAAACACAATATATCAAAATTTGTAGGGTACAGCTCAATCAGTATTTCTAAGGAAATGTATATCATGAAATTCTTATATTATAAAAGAAGAAGTACCCGATATCAAAGTGTGGCCACCAGACCAGCAACACCAGCATTACCTGGGAACTCAGAAACTCAGTCCCCAGGCCCTACTCCTGACCTACCAAACCAGAAATTCAGTGGTGAGGTCCAGGTGATGCTGATGCACATTATACTTTTGAGAAACACTGTCGTACACTGTTTGAGTATCATTTTTATGGTGTTAGGGTTTCTTTCTTCAGTAAGGAATCTACACAGTTTAAACTGCTTTGAAATTCATCTCATTAAAAAAATCTTGTTTTGAATAGTCTGTTAATTTCGTATCATTTAGAAAATTTCCCGGGCCCTGAGTTGTACCAGTGATTAACCCTACAAATAATGCCTCACTTGGTAAAAACATCTAAATATCAGAAGCCATAGTTATAATTTTTCTTAAAATCTGAAGGGGGTTAAAGGAAAGACATTAGTGGGGAATATGATCCCATTGAATAATTGCTACTGCTTATAGCAGGATTTTCCTCCATGTGGGAAACGAGTGTTGTCAAATCCTAATCACATTCAGTGATGAAAAGAAACAAGACACATTATTTTTTTTAAGATTTTTATTTTTTTGAGAGAGAGAAAGCCAGAGACAGAGCATGAGTGGAGAAGGAGAGGGAAAAGAGTGGCAGAGGAAGTGGGAGATGCAGACTCCCCACTGAGCAGGGAGCCCATTGTGGGGCTCAATCCCAAGACCCTGGGATCATGACCTGAGCCAAAGAAAGACACTTAAACAAGTAAACCATCTAGGTGCTGTGAAACAAGACAAATTAAATTTAAATGGCTGATAATATAAAAATAATTTGCTTACAATATGGTTTTATACATGCACTTCAATATGAAGTTGTCTGATGTTCTAGACCGTTACTTCAAAATACTGAAACCCTAACAGAAGTACTAATGCAGAATCACTGACTCCTATAGTGATAGATACCACCTTTCCAACTAATTCAATGCATCAGTCCAAGCCAAATCTGGTCTCTATCTGAAATTTCTGCTCACATTTTCCCTAGGACACTGAGTTAAAGATTTGGGCTTTACTGGGCTTCAGTTACAGCTTCTACTAATCAAGAATAAACAAGGGGCGCCTGGGTGGCTCAGTGGATTAAGCCGCTGCCTTCGGCTCAGGTCATGATCTCAGTGTCCTGGAATCGAGCCCCGCATCGGGCCCTCTGTTCAGCAGGGAGCCTGCTTCCCCCTCTATCTCTGCCTGCCTCTCTGCCTACTTGTGATCTCTCTCTCTGTCAAATAAAATAAATAAAATCTTAAAAAAAAAGAATAAACAAATTCCAAATTGTATCAAAATACTTAACTGATGGGTAATAAATGATAATAAGAACATGAAAGCAACATTTGCCGTGGAAGAACTGTAATATAGATAATCTATCAATTAATCTCAGTGTTCATAATTATGACAGTTTTCAAAAATAAAGGGAGAGAGGTTAGAGCTAAGATTGTGGCATACTAGGAGGACCCTAGGTTCATCTTGACCCTCAAACACAACTATATAACTAACAAATCATTTTAAATGCCCCAGACATCAACCTGAAGACTTACAGAACAAATTGCACAACTAAAGGGAGAGAAGAAACCACATCAAAGAAGACAGGGAGTATGGAGATTTGGTTGAGGGAAGAAACAGATCAAGGATACAGGTTTTAGAAGCTGTGGCTGTGGAGAAAGATGAGAGAGGAGCACACAGTGGAATGCACAAGGAGAAATCCCCAAAGCCACTCACCGGGAAAACAAGAAGGGCTGATTTTCATGAGTTCTTGCAACCAGGAAGGCTTAAAGACTAACATTTTGAAGGTCAGCAGGCAGGGCTGGGATAGAGCCCTAAGGGCACTGCCTACTCCTGGAGAGAAGGTAGGCTAAAAACCCAGGGGCACATGGCATGGAAATAATGAAATGAAGAACTCTTGGGGCACATGGTGGGGGTGGGGGGAAGATTATATGACTTTTCTTGGAGTGTGTCCCTTAGAGGCAGAGTTCAGGGAGATGCCTCTCTTCATGACAAAAGAGTTGGCCAGAGTCACTTCTGTCCCTAGCTCCTCAGCATAAACACAGAGACACCTGTATAAAGCAACAATGGTAGCAACCTGCTTATACCATGTCCCAAACCCCTGTGCTCCAGCAGTACTGCCCTTCTTGGTGAAGCCTGTCTCAGTCTAGGGTGATAGGCCCCCTTCCTCAGGAGACCAGCAGAAAACCCTGCAACACCACATCGCCTGACCAGAGAGGTCTTCAACTCTAGTGGAAGCAGTAGCAGGTCTCATTTCACAAGCAGACCAGAGCACACCTAGTTAAAACTCACCAGTTTGGCCAAGGACTAAACACTGTCCAATACAGGCAAGGAGAGCCTTTGTAGATGACTAGCCTGAAGGATAGAGCAGCCAAAACAAAAGAGCTACTCCCAGAAGTGCCAGGCTCTCGACACTATATGACCTCTTCTACATAAAGCCATTCCTCTGAGGAAGAGGAAACATAATTGGCTCTTTTAACACATGGAAGTTAGAGACAGAGACAAGATGCCAAGGAAGTGGGATTCATTCCAAATGAAAGAACAAGATAAGGTCACAGACAGAGATCTATGCAGAACAGATACAAGTACCATGCCTGATGGAAAATTTCAAGCAACAATCATAAGGATACTTGCTAGGCTTGAGAAAAGACTGGACCTAATCTTACACCTAAAGGAACTACAAAAAGAACAAAAAACAAAGCCTAAAGCCAGTAGAAGCAGGGATAGTAATAAAGATTAAAATGGAAAGAAATGATACAGAAAATAAAAAACAATAGAACAGATCAATGTAACCAGGAGCTGTTTCTTAAAAAAACATAATAAAATTGATAACCCCCTGGGCAGACTTACCAAAAAGAAAAGTGAAAGAAGCCAAACTAATAAAATCACAAGTAAGAGAGGAGATATCACAACCCATCACAACAAAAATCCAAACAATTCTAACAGAATATTATGAAAAAATATATGGCAAAAAGTTGGACCACCTGGAAGAAATAAATTCCTAGAAACATAAACTACCATAACTGAAACAGGAACAAATAGAAAGCTTGAAAAGACGAATAACAAGCAATCAAAAAAATCCCAACAAACAAAAGTCCAGGGCCAGATGATTTCCCAGGGGGAATTCTATAAAGAAGTGTTAATACCTATTCTCAAACAATTAAAAAAAAACAGAATTGGAAGGAAAACTTCCAAATTCATTCCATCGGGCCAGCATTACCCTGATACCAAAACCAGATAAAGACTCCACTAAAAAAGAGAATTACAGGCCAATGTCCCCAGTGAACAAGGGTACAAAAATTTTCAATAAAATACTAGGAAACTGAGGAGCACCTGGGTGGCTTGGTCAGTTAAGCGGTTACCTTCAGCTCAGGTCATGATCTTGGGGTCCTGCAACTGAGCCCCATGTAGGGCTCCCCGCTCAGCAGCTAGTCTGCTTCTCCCTCTTCCTCGGCCCCTCCCTCCTGCTTGTGCTTACTCTCTCTCACATAAAATCTTTTAGAAAAAACACTAGGAAATCAAACCCAACTGTACATTAAATGAATCATTCACCATGATCAAGTGGAGCTTATTCCTAGGTTGCAAGGGTGGTCCAAAAATCCCAAATCAATCAAGATGATATACCACTCTAATAAAAGAAAGGACAAGAATGATACGATCCTTTGAGTAGATTCAGGAAAATCACTTGACAAAGTACAGTGACCATTTTTTGATAAAAACCCTCAACAAAGTAGGGACTGAGGGAACGTACCTCAACATCATAAAGACTATTTACAAAAAAAACCAGAGCTAAGATCCTCCTCAATGGGGAAAAACTGACAGCTTTTCCTCTATGGTCAGAAACAAGACAGGGATGTCCATAAGATAGTACTGGAATTTTCAGCCTCAGCAAACAGACAAGAAAAGGAAATAAAAGGCATCCAGATCAGTAAAGAAGAATTCAAATTTGCACTATCTGCACACAACATGATACTCTATATAGAAAATCTAAAAGACTCCACAAAAAGTTGCTAGAATTAATACATGAATTCAGTCAAGTCTCAGGATCCAAAATCAACATACAGAAATCTGTTGCATTTCTATACACTAATAATGAACCATCAGAAAGAGAAACCAAGGAAACAATCCCATTTACAACTGCAGCAAAAACCACAAGATACCTAGGAATAAACCTAACCAAAGAGGCAAAATCTGTACTCTGAGAAGTAAAAAACACTGATGAAAGAAATTGAAGATGCCACAAAGAAATGAAAAGACATTCCATGCTCATGGATTGGAAGAACAAATATTGTTGAAATGTCTATACCACCCAAAGCAATCTATACATTTAATGCAATCCCTATCAAAATAATACCAGCATTTTTCACAGAGCTAGAACAACCAATCCTAAAATTTGTATGAAACCAGAAAAGGCCCAAATAGGCAAAGCAACCTTGAAAACGAAAAGCAAGGCTCATAGCATCATAATTTCAGAATTCAAGCTGCATTACAAACTTGTATTCATCAAGACAATATGGTACCAGCATAGAAACAGGGGCACACACACACACACACACACACACACACACACACACACATTTGGTCATAAAAATAATGAAATCTTGCCATTGAAATATGGGTGGACCTACAGAGTGTTATGCTAAGCGAAATAAGTCAGAGAAAGACAAATACCATGATTTCACTCATATGTGGAATTTAAGAAACGAGACAAATGATCATAGGGGGAAACAAAACGAGGTAAACTGGGAAACACTCTTAACTATAGAGAACAAACTGATGGTTACTAGAGGGGACATGGGGTGAGGGATGGGTTAAATAGGTGATGGGGATAAAGGATGGCACTTGTGATAAGCATTGGGTGTTGTATGTAAGTGTTGAATCCCTAAATTCTACACGTGAAACTAATATTACACTGTATGTTAAGTAATATAAAGTGAATTTAAATAAAAACTTAAAAATCAAAAACAAAGGGAAAATATAATGAAGTCTTTCTAGCATTCCTAGGCTTTACATTCCCCTGTACACCAGCTTTTCCTTCCTCTCCCCTAATCGTTGCTGACTTCCATCAGCTTTGGTTCTAAGATAGTGCCTGCTGTTCTTTCTGGATTTTCTGGAGCAGAGGCCCAAAACAGCTGCCTATGGGGCTGTGAGAGTATAACTATTCAAGTCATCAGCCAGAACCACTGTTAAAATGTTTAATATCAATGCAAAATGAGATCAGGATTTTACAAGCAAGTTTCAGAACACATTGATTCTATAGCGGTTTATCTTCAGAGGCCTAAATATGAACACATACAAATCTTAAGGATTTAAAAAATATCACGGTATTTTTAACTTTCATACATCTACAGGTGACAAGTATGTGAAAGAACTCCTTTCCAAACTGAATGAAATACGCAAATTAAAAATGCAGCAATTTAATATACTGATTCACCATGAAACTTAGCAAGAAACTGTTCTTTCCCCCATACCTCAGAAAGACCACCACAAATTCCTTTCTAGGGCATCAATGGCATTAACAGTACTCCCCCATCAGCATCCAGACAGACCTGGTTCAATCCATCTGTGTAAATTAACGTTACAGTTCTGTGGTTGGAAATGCTCATCATCTTCTTCACTGAATTATACTTGGCAAGGCACCTACCAACAATGTACACGATGGGAAGTAAGCCATAAAGAACATAATGGCTTGACTAAAGAACTAACCATATACCCTGGGTCTGCTAATTGAGTGAGGATATTAACAGAAATGTAAAATTTCAGGAGGCATTCTTTCTTCGCCCTCTCCAAGTTACCAGCACATATGGTACTGGGAAGTAAAGAGTAGAAGAAGGTGATGACAGCCATATACACAAACTCTCCCTAAAAATGAAAGCAAACTAAACAAAATGCAAACTATAGCGGGCCAAAGACCAGACTCGCATTTGGGTTTTATTTGTGGCGGCAAACAACACCAAACTGTAAGGTTCAAAAATCAGGAAACAGGTTTGGGGTGCCTGGGTGCCTCAGTCAGTTAAGCATCCAACTCTTGATCGCAACACAGGTCTTGATTTCTGGATCGTGAGGTCAAGCCCCACACTAGGCTCCATGCTGGGTGTGGAGCCTACTTAAAAAAAATACTAGGTAACAGTTTCAATGCACTAGGGGATCATCAACTTGCATAAGAGTATTATTAAAATATTTTCTAAGAGTTGTGTGTGCTTCCCTGTTGAATTTAGTGCCAACAGTTAAATAATCAAATAAATTAAATAAACCTCAAATATTTCCTTTTTACTATACTCTTTTCCAAAAATTACAAAACACAATTTTCTCTACCATTCCTCAAGTGAATTAGTAAACAAGTAGAAACTCAAAACATTAACTGTAATATTACACAAGGTAATTAATTTTCCTTTGGCAACTCAGTCTGTCCCGAAGTATTTCTGTCCAAAATGTGTTGGTGCGACAGGATGAACTTCAGTAGTTAAAATTGTGATCTCTGGAAACTCCTGAATGATTGATTTGGCACCTTTAAAAAATAAAAAGAGAGTGTCTGTAATGGAATGACTTTTTGCTAATATTAGCTGGAATTCAGGAATTTTAGTCATTAGTTATAATATAGACAGAAGACAAAAAGCAATGACCTTTTAATACCTAGTCAGACTTGATTAATCTCTTAGTTTATGTGTCTGATACCTGAAAAGTTTGACAATCATCACACACCTCCACTAGTTCACTAATAAACTCTTAGAATCAAACTGTTTCATATCCAGGATTTTTAAAAATACATTCAGTTATAGAAACTTTCTCCCTGAAAAGTCTTTGTTTTGTTTCATTTTAAAGGCAGTGGAATAGAGCGAATACAATCTTTTCCAGAAACAGGATCATATATTAAGATAATGGCTTCTCAACCAGAATACTGTGAAACAAGGGTAAAAACATGAGCTAGCTTTCAGAAGTTAAGACTCTAGCTTTGGGGGTTGCAGGGAAACCGATGAGCTAGGACGCTTGCCAAACTAAAAAACCATAGCAATGTAGCCACAAAATAAGATTTTTTTCATCTACCATGTCAAAGAATAGTATACCATTTAATGTATGCTCTTAGAATTAATACTTACTATTGGGCAGGAAGTCCAATAATTATTTGGTTATCTCAAAGTTTACAGTGCCACCTCTGCTGTATATAAATAGATGACCAAGGAAATTGCCCTTTGTCTCCATCAACACTTGAACTACAGGTGAATTTTTATTATGAAATGACAAAATAAGCAATGGCCTGCAGAAAGCAGCCCTCCCAACTGCATACACTGTAGCCCCTTCAAGGTTCGCTGAGACTCGAAACCTTTGGAAATAAGGAAACACCCTAACTAGAAGCCACATATTTCTCTTTTTTTTCAATTAAGAAACAAATACAAATTCACTGTCAAACACTTGGAAAATACAAAAAAAGCTTAAAAAAATAAAATGAATTGCTTAGAGTCCTCAAATCCTATGATAACCACCATTAATATAGTATGTATTTTAAAATGAAAATTGAAATAGTACTGTGTATCTGTCTAGCCTCTCAGGCTAAGGAAGGACTCATGTTAAATCCAAGTCTGATTTTGGTAGTCATAAGAGTCATAACTTGCATAAGTCATCTCTAAACTTGGTGGTAGCATTTAATGTTATTCTAATGCTGTTATTTTTTGACATACTTTCTTAAATTTACATATAGCTTTTTCGATGTTATTAAACGTTTTTCAAAATCATAATTTAAAAGTTATGTAATATTACATCCTTTGAATATATATTTATTTAATCATTTCTTTATTATAAGCCATTTACATACTTTCAAGTTTTTTCTTACACTAAAAATAACTCTGCAGTGAATATCCTAAGGGCTAAGTTTCTACATGCACATATGATTATTTTCCTAGGATACTTTCACAATTGTCCTAGATTATATGGCAAAAAACTAGGGCCTTAGCTTCCAAAGGAAATGGAGAACACACAGTTCTACCCTTTATGCCCTCTGAGCAGAAGCAGAACTTAGAAAACTTCTGCTCTTTGTTATGCAGCAACACCAGAGGGCTAACGAACCTCAAGTTTCTTGCAGTTTGGGAGCAGTTCTCAGGCTCAGGTGAGAAGTCAGGAGAAACAGGGACACTTCAGCCGCGTGCAGGCTCTACCCAAACAGGGATACCAGGAAAACAATTACAATCCCCTTCAAAGGGGTTAGTTCATACTTTTTTCCCATTTGAATTTGAACATTAGACTGGTATAAAAATACTTTATCACCAAGCTGAGAGATGATAAACAAAAGTTATAAACTACCAAAATTCGATTTAGATTTAATGTGAAAGTAGAAATGAACTTTTCTTCACAATGAGAGTCTGGACAGATACATACCTACCCAACCCATGACTATCTGGAACCCCAGACATGCTGAACTCACCATGAGGAGTAGAGAACAGACTGAGTAGGATGATAACACTGGGTTGAACTCCATGTTCTATAAGAACCTTCACAGCTTCAATTACAGTATTTCCAGTGCCTGAAATCAAATGACAACCAAATGCATTAGCAACCTGAACATTTATCTCAAAACGTCTTTGAAGTTTCTTTGAAGTAGAGGCAGTTTGGTAATCCAACATAAGACACTAGGCAAAGCTTCATTTGAAGGTACCTGTTTTTTATCAATGACGTCCTCTTTTTTTTTTTTTTAAAGATTTTGTTTATCTCTTTATTTATTTCCAAGAGAGAGAGAAAGAGAGAGAGAGAGAGAGAGGAGTGTGATGCTGAGCTTGATCTCAAGACCCTGAGATCATGACCTGCACCGAAACCAAGAGTTGGACGCTTAAGAGACTGAGCTACCCAGGCACCCCATCCATAATGTTATTTTCAATAATGGACATGACACACATACTTTTCAGTTTTCAAATGCACAAAAAAACCTAAATTCATTCAGTATCTGAGATATCAAATCTGACACTCAACCTCCACCACCAACCCTGGGAGACAATACCGTGTGTGATCTGAATAAGCTTATAAATCAGAATAGGAGAAAAAATATTACTTTCAGAAAGGATAAAACTTTGAGAAATTCATTGCTACATTAATTGGGCTACAGAAGGGACATGTTTCAATATATTTTTTGTGTCTGTATACTTTGCCTCATTAGATCCTTTGCTTCACTGTTTTCACTCATTTTAAAACAAAAGCTCTTTGGAGCTACCAAAGTTTATTTAGACAATGTATATGCTCTTATTACACAATAAAAATACTGCCCAGGGAAACTCCAAATGCAACTGAGAAAAACACATTTAGAAATGGTTTTGCCTTTATATAAGGGTACCTAAATGGCAGTCACTAAGCTGAACTGATTTAAACCCTAAGCAAAGTATACAAATTAAACTCCAGCCACTCACTGAGAATTGGATACATCAGAAGGACTTTTCTCCGGTAAATGTCTGGGGGGAACTTGGCATAATACACTTTGGCTCTTTGTGTCTCTTCATCACTCTGAATCAGGATCTTTCCAATTCGTATGGACCGACAACAGTCTCGTAAACCTTGTTCCATTGCTTCACCTTGAAGAAGGAAAATTTCAAAAAAAAAAAAGGGGGGGGGATAGAATTAAAGTCCAAAAACAGACCAAAGCAGAGTGTGTGACTATTATTAATACAAGAAGGACATTGTCAAGATGGGAGCAATTCTTCTTAAGTTAAGAGCTTTTATTTCTGATATGCTCTTATTTTATACTTAGTGCAGGTCAATTAAACTAGATTAAGTCCTGGTCAATGAAAGTAGGATACACTAGTTTTATTGCTCACTTTCAAGTTTTAGGGATGTCACTCTTCCATGAATACAAAAAATACAGTGTTTTGTTAGGCTGCTCCCTGAGCTTTTCCAATTATCAGGACCATTTTATTCCTATTATTTTAAGGAAGGCTTTAAACCACTTCAACCTGTTATTTTCATCTGAAAAAACAATACAGAAGATTTATGGAGGAATTGGGTTACAGATCAAGGTGACATTAGGAGATATCACTGCAGCCCAGCAATGAGTTCAATGGCAGAAGTTTGCCAGCAAAGTGAAAAAAGTATACCGTTCCCTCCATTCCCCCCAAGAACCATAACCAACACTACTACTAACCTCTTGGTTTCTGAACAGCTGTTTTTTAGTCTGAATTCCTTTCAGGAAGTGCTTGCCAAAAGTGAATCATTCTCGTACCACCTTCCAGATTTTAGGTTATATCAGAATTCTATCTGTACTGTTACTTAATATTTTTCTTTAACTATTTTCATTTACACCTATTTTAAGAGGAAAGTGTCTATCACTGGTGTAAACATAAAAAATAGTTTCTAATATATATGAAAATCAATCAATAACAAATAATGTTAAAAAAGAACCCTTGTCTCTGCACTACCCCAAGGTCATCTGCCATATTCTAGGGGTTTGAGGATGCTGCTGCCTTTAGGGCAGGTAGTAGACTAAAATAGAAGAAAAAAATGCCTTAAAAGCCCATCTCCATTGTCTTCACCAGTTTTAAAATGTTAAATAACATTGTCCTGAAAATCCTTTCATTACTTAAAAGCAACATTCTTTAAAAAAGGGAACTTACAGCTCCTATTCTACTTGACATATTCAATTGTTCACAAACAGAAATTCACAGCCAGAGTAAAGGCAATGCTTACATGTGGAAAAAAAATCCATCTGTCTCCAGTGCAAGCAAGTGAGGCTTCCACTGAACCTTGGATCTTGTGCAAAAGTTTAGTTAGTTAGTTACCAAATGGAAGTAATCATCCCCATGGAAAAGGTAGACATACTAATTATAGGCATGTGATTTTGTTGTACAAAGGTTGGTTTAAAAGAGTAATCAGTTGGACTCAAACACAAATACAACATTTATAATACTAGCAACAGATAAGTGTTTTTGCTATATGGCCACATACACTGTGGAGGCCAAGAAAAACAAGGCTGTACCCACCTCGAGTCTAGCCCCGACATAAGTACAGCCATCTTGGCAAAGCAAAAGCTGGCACCTTGCTCCCCCTCTCCACCCGCTCCCCTCCCCTTGGTAGTATGTGTGACATTCCTCAGCCACCCCTGGCTGCCCTAAAAGAAAAACAAACAGTTAACTTGCAGAGATCACAATTCTTCAAGACAGGAGTCTCCCTCGGTTTACAAATTTCCTAGTGATTCACAACAAAGAAGCTATCTTCTCAATAGCCCAACTTCAAGAGACAAATAACTTAGTTCCTTAAGCCCTAATGTCGCCCTCCCCACCATAAAACTGAAGGAGGCTGAGGCAGAAGGAAATGTAAATAAAGTTAAATTTCTTCTAAACCTAAACCTAAACCTAAATCAAGGACACTTGATGGGAGAAATGTGAAACTTTATCTCTAAACCTCCAAGATAGTGTCAGCAATCATTCCCAAGCATATGACCCACTGATATACATCTAAAGGGTCTCACGTAATGAATAACCTTTTCCCCAGACAATAGCTAGCCCCTCAAGGTCCTGGAGACCTTGCTTCCAAAATTCCTTAGAGACTTACATCATCCCTAACCCCCTTTTGTCCTCAACCACTGCTGAGTCTACCTCTACTCTGCCTTTTAAAAACCCTGACTGTAATCTGGCTCAGGGTCCAAGTCCCTACTCTGCTGTGTCGGGTATACTTGGGCCCAAGCTTAAGCTTGCTGAATAAACCCTCATGTGATTGCATCGGTGCTTGGCTCCTTGGTGGCCTCTCAGACGCAAAAACTCGGGCATAACAACACATCAAATATAAAACTAAACACACTGAATAAGTCATTCAGGCCATCTCTGGATCAGGTAGGACTGTTCCCTACAAAAGAAATTAAAAAAAAAAATTTCTCCAGTCAGGTATTCAAAGTTCCACAGGCCCAAATTTGTGCCATATTCCATCAGTCTTAAAGCTGCCCTGTTCTCCCCAAGATAGTACCATCTCATCCTCCTATCCTACCCTGAATTTCTCTGAAAGCAGGCTTGCCTGTGGGGATAGGCCACATAGAGTAGATGCTCTGCAGTTAAAATTAGTCAAACTCAGCAACATGCAGGCCATGATCCAAGGCACTGTGAGGATAGGCAACATAGGTGGTGAGATTTAAGTCAAGTCAGGCTGCAATTATGACAGACAAGCCCACCTCTCTCCTGGAAAACGACTGTTTCTATGCATGCAAAGAAACAAGAATCACATATATGCAAACCTACCGCTTCTCATTATGCTGACCCCACAATTTCCCTTCTCAAATTTCACTCCTTCATACTTGTACCCTGTTGGGGAATAGAATCAAAGAATTTATCTCTCATTACTGGAAGTATCCACTTATTTTTAAAGTGCCTGTAGTTTAAAGCCAATGGGTACAAAGCAACCCTTGTCTAGACATTCTGTATAACCTCTTAGGTTCCCTCTGAAAGTAATGAGAAGGCATGATTTTTCAATTATTTCTTAATTCTTCATAAAAAACCTGTGGAGATAATTGGGAGACACAGGCTTCGTTGAGTAGGAACAGGACATATGATGACATGATATTCACACACACATTCCTCAAATTGAATTCAGAGAGGAATCACTCCGCTCTGAACACTATAAACATCATCAATTCAAACTGGGAGCTCACTGTGATGCACAGGAGAGAGCCTCCTCATTCCACCCGTTTTATGAGCTCCTATTCTGCCTTAAAAAGCAGGAGAGAAAGGCTGAGATTGTTACCAAGACTTGCTCAACCATTGGTGCCATGCTGAATTGGATCAATTATGATGCAACAAGCTCAGCCCCTAATTTTCATAAAGTCAACCACTGAATAGAACAGCTTCCATTATTTACTAGAGAGCAAAATCAGAATTTTAAATCCCTGAAATAGGGATCTTCAGCTGTGTTCTATTAAAGTAAAACAAAGTACTCTCTCCAGATGTCATCATTTTTAGTTTCCTTTGTCTTTTTTACTTCTCATTCTTTTACTTGGAATCTCAATGCTAAACCAACCTACCCCTTTATTAACACCAGCAGCTTCCCCACAGAGGTGAAGATAAGCTGCTAGCCATTCTTAACTCTTGTCCCAATGGGCTGTCATCAAGGCAACACCTGCATGCTAAAGAATATTTATTAACCTTTAACTTGAATTGACAAGCAAGCCATTAACAAAAAGTCACCCATATAAATTTCTTTACTAAACATCTCTGAGTTTATTAAGTTGTTTAAAAGAACAGCTCCACCTAGACTCCTCATTTTGGATACTGATTTACTCAGATCGCTTTTTTTTCCCCATTTCCCCCTAACTTCCATAACTTTCAGGACAAGAATCTGAAAGTAACAACCCTTGTTACCTGTTGGAGTGGTCACCATGCATTCTTTATATGGCAGCTGATTCAATCCCTCTTCCACAACCAGTCTGATCTAAAGAGTCAAAAGAAGAAGTTGAGAACCTGCTAGGTCTAGTGTTAGCTGTTAGCTTTAGGAGCTGAACACTAGGCACAAAGTCAGTAACAGAATGTTACATTCCTGCTATCAAGCATCCTTGTTAATGAGATTTAGGTTTAGAAGAAATTTAATTATTTACTTTTCCTTCTACCTCCGCCTCCTTCCGTTTTCATGGAGGGGAGGGTGACGTTAGGGCTTGAGGAACTGAGTTCTGTGTCCCTGGAAATTGGGCTATTGATAAGGTAACTTCTTTGTTGTAAATCTCAAGGACATCTGCAAACCAAGGGAGACTCCTACCTTGCAGGACTGTGATCTCTGCAAGTTAACTATTTATCGTTTTATGGCAGTCAGGGGTGCCTGAGGAATGCTACACATATGGAGGGGAGCGGATGAAGGGGGTTGGTGCAAGGCGCCAGCCTTTGCTTTGTCCTCAGCCAGCCTCCTGCTCCTTCAACACAACAGGCAAGGGTTTAGCTTATGGAGGTAGGTAGGGGCCCCCAACACAGGTTAGATGCAGAAACAGATCCAAATGCTAGGCTGCTTGCTGGTAAGTATCGAACCTTGGGCAGGCGCATGATTGCCACCAAAAGGCTCAAGTATGCCTTCTGATACTAATTCACTTAGGCCAGCCGATATTACAAGAGATGCAGAACTACAAGTGATAAGAGTCATCCTTAGATGCAACAGACTTCCTTTTTGAATTTTTAAAAAATTTAACTATGTTCTGTTAGTCACCATTCAGTACACCATTAGTTTTTGATGTAGTGTGCCATGATTCATCGTTTGCATATAACACCCAGTGCTCCTTGCAATCCGTGCCTTCCTTAATACCCACCACCAGGCTCACCCATCCCCCCACCCCTCTGCCCTCTAAAACCCTCAGTTTGTTTCCTGGAGTCCATACCCTCTTGTGGTTCATCTCCCCCTCTGACTCTCCCGCCCTTCATTTTTTTCCTTCCTTCTCCTAATGTCCTCCATGCTATTCCTTATGTTCCTTCTGGTAACTCTGAAAATAGTGCCCACTGGGAACTTCTCTGCCTTGTTTAGTACTTTGAAATTAAGTTGGATTCTTTTTAACAAAGGCTTGCCATAATGCAAATAAAACCTGAAACTTCTCAGGAGGAAATAAATGAATGGATGGGGCTGGATCAATTTCCTGAGCTTGAAGTAGGAGCCAGTAGAATGCCCTGGGGATTCTCGGCTTAAAAAAAGGGCTTCTAATGATCTTATTGTGTGGTACAGAGGAAAGAATACATCAGAGGTACTAGGAATAGCCTCCAAAACCCAAATATGATACTCCTATGAGCACCCAGAGCCCACCACAATTAAGATAGTGTCTGCAATGCACATTTTCTCTAATCAATCCTTCATTATTGATTAAGAATTAGGAACAGCAGGGAGAAACACCATGTTCTATCACTACAACACAACACCCTGCTGCCATTAAAATGATCAATGCTAAATGGGCTAGCACTTTGTCAGCCTGAAACACCAGAGAGCCCAGGAACCTGATGAATACTGTATATGTATGCACACTCATCTCTAGCCACCACCTTCGAGGTGAATGTTTCTCAGGTGCAAGCTGAAGGGAAGAAAAGGAACCTTTTCTTTGGATAGCTGAGATCTCTTAGAAACACTTTTTTTTAAAGATTTGTATATTTCTTAGAGAGAGAGAGAGTTTGGGGGAGGGAGTGGACAAAGAAGGACAGTCTCAAGCAGACTCCCCGCTGAGCATGGAGCTTGAGGTAGGACTTGATCTCATGGGCATGAGAGCATGACCTGAGCCAAAATCAAGAGTCAGGCACTTAATGGACACCTGAGCCACCCAGGCACCCCGCCCAGGAACACTCTCCTAAAGAGTCTTGCCTCCTGCCAGTCTCCTGCAATTCTGGAACAGAAATTAGTATGTCCAAGCCTTATGGGAGAACATAAAACCAGCAAAAGGATGACTAAATATAACGAACTCAAGATCTAAGTGCCAGGGAAGCCAATCCTGACAAATTCAGGATAGAATTAATGTCAACTATAATGGGACCCTTGTGCTAGGGCAGTGTACAAGAAATCCTCAATACCGGAAACCTAAATAGCTCCAGTCCCTACCACAACCACAAAAGACCCTTCACACACTCTCCTGGTATCAGAACCTTCAAAGCCAGAGAGGTCCAAATTACCATTGCCTCGTGTCAATTGTCATGGGTCCTCATTACATGATTTGATTAAGATATAACGCCTGCCCTTTCAAGTATTTTACAATGACCATGAACTTAACTCCTTCCTTCCATAGACAAAAGGCAAAGAAAGCAAAAGAAAGAGGAACCATTTTTGACTAATGAACACCAACATTTGTTTTCTCCACAGCAGCCAATGACAGAAGTTCCTTCCTCCTTGAACCCCTTCCTTTGGTTTGATAAAAGCATAAAGACAGAATGACCTAACTATAACTCCAGGAGTGCCAACTACACTGACCTTGATGCAGTCCAAGTGTTATTACTGCCTCTGGAAGCTCAAATGATTGTAAAAGGAAGTGGCCTCTGAACTAGGAATACTTAAGGCCACAAGCCCAAAAGGAGCCGCCTATACTCCTTAGGAATTAATATTTCCTGAGGGAAAATCAAAATGGAAAGTTTCATGCCTTCCCCCCCAACATTCCCTTTAATAATCTATCTTCTATTCTTTGATTACACCTGTAACGTTAAGAAGCCACTTTTTTCTTTCCCAAACTAAATACTGACAACAGCATTTCAAATGTAAACTCCATGAAATCAGGGACAATGTCTGTATTCTGGACTGCTGTATCTCCTCCCTCTGTAACACAGCCGAGCCAAGGACCTGACTGGAGTTCAGTATATATTTCATAAATGATGAATAATGAATAGCGACAGCAGAAAATGTATCAACCTTATTCCAAGCCCTGAACACACTTAGATGTAAACACAAAAAGGAAATGCAGTGCTTAACCTGAAAACAACCCAAATCGGCCTGAGACCCTCTCAGACCTCATCAGCTAAACTGAACTGGGCTTATCAGAAAGGATGAACACCGACCATTGACACTGACATGCATGGAACTGGAGGGTATTTTGCTGAGTGAAATCAGTCAAGCAGAAAAAGACAATTATCATATGCTTTCACTCTTTTGTGTGGAATATTAAGAAACAGCACAGAGGATCATAAGGAAATGGAGGCAAAACTGAATGGGAAGTCATCAGAGAGGGAGACAAACCATTAGAGACTCTTAACCAGAGGAAACAAACTGAGGGTTGCTGGAGGAGAGGTGGGAGGGATGGGGTAACTGGGCGATGGGCATTAAGGAGGGCACATGATGGGATGAGCACTGGGTGTTATATGCAACTGATGAATTACTGAACTCTACATCTGAAACTAATCATGTACTATATGTTGGCTAATTGAATTTAAATTTAAAAAAATTTTTAATTCAAAAAACTTTTCCTTCACAAATTTAAAATAAATAAATTAATTAACTGAATTGGGCTTGGCCAATCCTTAACAGGAAGTCCCTGAGGGAAGCATACACAGTCCAACTTAGCATTCCGCATGTGAGAATAGTACAGAAAAGGCAAAATAAATATCCCCCCGAGGTAAGTTACAAGAGGGGATATTAGTGTTTCTCTATTAAATGAATTATCACAAGGGTAACTACTAGATCTCCTTACATCTTTGGTTTTCTTTTAGTGTACTTTCTTTTAATGTACTTTCACTGCCCAAAGATGACATATTTAAGGGTTGCCAAGATCTACTTGAGAGGTAGAAGTACTTCAGAATAAACTCAGAATGAGTTCATGGGCAACGCTTTTGAGATGAAAGAGACTGAGGCACAGCTTTAATAAAGGGGTAGAATCAATACTTCAGAAGCCTGCCAGGATGATGACTACTTGGCACGATCTCTCTAATCCCCCAGAATTCTCTAGAACAAAAAAGTCACTTGGCCTACTGTGATTATATCACTAGGAACAATGAAACAAAAATGGAAAGTCTCCACCTACCAGACGATCCGCAGAAAACATGAAGTCCCCTCTACTGGCTGTCCTAGAAAGAAAGTAGTATAAATTTTAGTCCAGATTACAGCTTTAAGGGAATATATTACTTAACACATATAGTAACAATGCTATTAAGACCTATCACATACTAAAGGCCTAAAAGATAACATGTACAAACTATCACGAAGCAAGATATTTTTCACTAGAATACAGGAACTTAAATGGAATGACATCCTACTTAATGCTGTCTATAAAGCACCTTAAAATTTCAATAGAGGCAGAACACCTGGGTGGCTCAGTTGGTTAAGCATCAGCCTTCGGCTCAGGTCATGAACCTGGAGTCCTGGGATTGAGGCCCCCATCAGGCTCCCTGCTTGGTGGGGAACATGCTTCTCCCTCTCCCTCTGCTACCCTGCTCCTGTGCACATATGCAAGCTCTCTTTCTCTCTTTCTCTCAAATAAATAAATAAAATCTTAAAAAAGAACCTACTAGAAGAATTCTCTAGTGTGCTGGAAGATATCCTCCCCTGGGAAAATTACAACTTCAATTTCCACAGCAGAAATTGCCATGTGATCACTCTCTCTTACTTCTTTTTATTCCAAATAAACTTGATAGCTCCCCGCCTTTTATTGACAAAAACCATTTTTAACAACTACACTCGTGCATACATGCACTAGGTGTACAAAGATTTACTTATAAAGCTTTTCTAAAAAGGTCTGAAAATTACATCAGGTGCCTAATATTATAAATATATTACTGCCATCTTTCCCACAGGTCACTATCTTTTAAAAACTTCCTTGGTGCCAAGTATTAAGCATATTTGGTGCATTATCTGATCTATTCCTCACACAACCTTAAGAGGTAGATTCCACTTAGCCAGAGCGACTCCATCTCGGTTAAATAGCCATTTTGTTGTTTATGCAGTAAACTTAGATTGACCTTGCCCCCCCCCCCCGAGGAATTTACTTAGAAACAAGTCTGGGAAACCAGTAAAATATGGCCGACCAGCCCCTGATAACAGAGCCCATATACCAGGACGTGTCAGGTCAGGGGGAGATAACAGAGCCCAGAATGCAAGGATGAGTCAAGCCAGGTGGAGACATCCAATCAGTAAAGCACCTCCCTAACCACCAATGAATGTGGGCCCCGCCTTTTGGGCACCTTTTGGGTGCCAATTCTGACCAGAGTGATAGGCTAGTTCAAATAGCTACTATAGGATGAATTATAATTCAACTCGCCACCTGTGTGTGGCCAGGCTCAAAAACCACATGGCCTTTGATCTATAAAAGTTAGTCTGTGAGGCTGGGAGGGGTCACCTTCTCTGTAAGAGGCAGCCCTGACTGGTCGGTTTGATTCTCGGTGCTGGCACGAAATAAAGCTTTGCTTGACCCTCGCTTTGTATCAGTCTCACTCCTTTGATCACAGACCCAGAACTGGGGGCTTGTCCAGGATTAAACGACAAGAACTGAGCCAGCATCAGAGTTTCTGGGAAAAGTCTCTGGAGGCAAGATCTCAATATTTTATTCTGTGAGATCCAGTCTGTCTGTCTGTCTGGTTGCGGAGCTCCAGGGTATGGCCCACCGGGGAGAAGCTGGAAGCAGCATTGCTACCCAGGGCTGAAGTGGATGTGGGGACGGCCCATCCCTCTTCTGGTAGATCGCCAGGGGTTTGAGTCCCCCTAGGCATTCAGGGTACCTAGAAAATCCCCACCAGTGGGTGTTTGTAGGGGACCGAGAAGATCCCCACCGGCTGCTGGGTCTGTGGTTGTCTTTGTCCTGTCCTTTTGTTGTCTGTTGTGTTGTTCGTTTGTAGGGGACCGAGAAAATCCCCACCGGCGGCAGGTTCTGGGTAAGGGCTGCTGGGTCTGCAGTTGTCTGTGTCTTGTCTTTTTGTTGTCTGTTATGTTGTTTGTTGTGCTTGAAGAAACGGGGCAAGCAGAGAGTAAGGGCACTCTGACTTTCATCTCTCCGTTCCTCCTAATAGGTGTGGGGCTTCTCCCTCACTCATTTCATGTGTTAATGGCTATAACTGGAGCCAACTGTGGTTAATCTAACTCAAGACAGAGACTTTAAGAAATATTCCCAAGTAGCTGCCGAAACTCCCTTTGTTTCGGGGAAATTCCTTGCCTTCTGTGGCCCGACATGGACTGCTTAGCCCCTCCCCTTTGCTAGTGGGAAGGCATGGCATCTGTTCCTCTGTTGGAGCTGATGAGCACTAAAACTGGGAACCCTTTCTCTGCCTTCTAGCGGCACTTCATTCTTCTGTTCTTTACTGTCAGGAAACAAGAAGATCACCCCCTGGACCTAACACCCCCCAACTCTGGAACTTCCCACCTAGGTCTCAGGTAAACATTCGAAGTGGAGTGGGTCCAGGTGGAATGTAAATCGGTATTTGAACTAAGTTAAGTTTGTTGGTTTAATTAAGATAAACATGTCTTTGAAGTTACAGCAGTAAATGTGAAACTTCAAAGTTTACCTAAGGTCAAATAAGCTCGTGTTATTTGTGTTAAAATCTGTGTTAAAATCTGTTAAAATCTATTAGCAAAGAGATGACTGAACTGATGGTTAATTGTCTGTCTCAAAGTTTTAATGGGTAATTGTTAAAGTAGCTTTCAAAGTCTTTGGTAACCTGAAACTTTAAAGTTTTGACTGGATGACAAATGGAATTAAAATACGAACATCTAGGTCTTAACCAAGTGGGATAAAATGTTAAAGCATTAATTACTGGAACTAGGTTTGTGATTTTAACTTCCTACTGCAAAGAAATTAAGAATATTTAAATCTGTTGGTAAACATGTTTTGTGCTTAACTGATTGATAAATTTGCCATCTAAAGAATTCTGTTGTAACTGTTCACAGTGGGTTAATACTTATCCATCACTAGAGAGTGAAGAGTTTCTAAGAGTACAAAATTCTAATAAGTGTAACTAAGACTGATGGAAATAAGGGAAGCAACTCTGTATGTAGCAAAGTAGGAGATATATAAGAAAGAGATAAGGAATGGGAATACATTTTGTTAAAAGTAAGAGAAGGTAATTTTGTTCTAAATGAAATGGTTGTTTGGAAGAAAATGACTTGGGACAAAATAGGAATGCAAAGAAAAGTTGTAGAAGTTTTGTGAAGGGAAATCTTTGGAATGGAATTTTAGGTATGGTCAGGACGGACTAAGAAAAAAAAAAAAAGGAAAGAAAAAGACCAGATGCCTGATCCTGTTTTAATAAGAAAAGAAAGAAAAACAGCCCCCAAGGTGATTTAGCACTCTCTTGAGGTGCCTCCACATATATTATCCTTCCACATGAAAGGGCCATTTGGCCTTGAGAGACTGGGAAAGCGCCCGGCCTTGAGAGACTGCGAAAACACCCCGTTACCATCTCCCATTGCCTGTGACCATAGACTCACTCCTAACCCTGTCGGGTACTCAGTCTTAGGGAACAATTCCACTGAGCCCAGCAGTGTTAATAAAGCTGTGTTCTCCCATCTCTCCATGTGCCGTTTGGGTTTCCTCAGTCCCCTTGGATTTTCTGCAACATCTGGTTCCCTGACCAGGAATCCCAATTGTGCTAGCCCATTGTGCCACTGGTGTGGGACAGGGGACGGGCCACAGAGGGCAAATGGAGTACCTGCTCTAGGGTTTAGGCTCGCCCCGCTGATTTCAGCAGACCCAAGGCTGGGATCTCCTGGACACTGTCTGAGCCGACCCATTCGTAAAGAATGGAAGGAAAGACTGATCACCTCCCATTAGCCAAGGATACCCAGAGGGGGGTGTCCAACCTGTATGAATCTGAAAAGTGCCTGACTGTGTGAATCTCTCTGTACAGCTCCACTGCTTCAGCTACGGAGTCTGAATGGGCTGCACTCTGAGTCTCTTGGGGCGTCATACAGCATAACAGTCATCTACTCCACGGAGTAGCCTGGTCTGGGGCTTATATGGACAGACCTTAGCTAAGATGCTCCTAAGTTCCCGTGAGGGACAAGAGCAGGACAGAATCTGAAAGATCCCCCTCCCTTTGTCTGCGACATCATTCACGATGGGAGGGAAACCCAGTAAACCCACTATCTTAAGACTGCATGCTTAAGAATAAAAAAAGAAAAGACACTGGTATAGAAAAGCTGGTTTTTTCTCTGTTTGAAAGGGCAAAGTTTTCTTAGGTTAATTGATCTGTTAAAAAATGTAAATGGTGGGACGCCTGGGTGGCTCAGTTGGTTAAGCAGCTGCCTTCAGCTCAGGTCATGATCCCAGCGTCCTGGGATCGAGTCCCACATCGGGCTCCTTGCTCAGCAGGGAGCCTGCTTCTCCCTCTGCCTCTGCCTGCCTTTCTGTCTGCCTGTGCTCGCTCTCTCTCCCTCTCTCTCTCTGAAAAATAAATAAAATCTTTTAAAAAAATGTAAATGGTTTTCTCTCTGCCTGCCCAGAATATTCAGTTTCTATGTTTTGTTTTATCAGGTGTTTAACATCCCTAATTATATTTAGGCATGTGCTTTAAAACTTTCTAAGGTTTTAGCAATTGTTGACAAGATGTAAATTGTAAATGAGACCTCTTTGACTCATAAGGCTTTTCCTTGGTATACTAAGTTACTCAATAAGTACTGGTAAACCAATAATAAACCTTGGGTTACATTTGGGTAAATGCTGTAACTACTCTAGAGGTTCTATACATTTCCTAAAGTTTTAATGTTTTGATAGGGTCATCACTTGATAATTTAACCGTATCTATTCTGAGTTCTTGTAATTTGTAATTGTTTTAATTCTCTTGTAAAATGAATTCCACCTTAAAGGAAATTCACATGGGAGACTATCAGGACATATACAGGTCTTTGATATGTTGAAATCCTGGACTTGAATTGGGTAAGAACTTCCAGAAGTAAAAGCTGCATTCAGACTAAACCAGAATTAGCAACATGGGACTAGATGAACTGAAAGTTTGTAATGTTGTATCTCTTAATGTTTTGGCTTATTTTAAACATTACTTGTTCTGTAATGTTCACTCTTCCAGACTAGGGAAACTTTTTCTTATCTATAACTTACAGAGATGTAAAAGTATTCATTTGTAAACAAATCAAGGCATTCAACTTTTCTCTCTATCCAAACCCTCTGAAACTCAAAAGGTCTCAGCAAGTATTCTTTCTTCCATGGCAATCAGTCATTTGCATAAGTTCAATAAGAATCTGTTCTCCTTGTAACAGGACACCATTGGAAACACTGGTTATTTTACCAAGGCTTGCACTGGAATGTCATATTTGAAAAAGACTCAGATATGACCAGACAGCTTAAAGGAACTAAGGTTGACTTTATAAAACGTGGAACTGTAAAGCCCTTTGGAACTGTTGGCCTGATACCTTGCTTACAGATTTCCCAGCAGCCTCACCAGATGAGTAAAGAATGTCACTTACTGGCAGGTGCAGGAACCTCAAGATACTTTGGGGACCTGAGGAAGAGGAATTCGCCCAAATCAACAGGTATTGCAGGCATGTCTGATGGCACGTACATGGCTTGGCTTCTGGCCTGGAGAGGCTATTAAAAGTTCAACCTAGAAATTCCTTATAAGAAGTTCCAGCAAAGCAGATTCTAAAAGATCTATATGAACACTCACCGTTCTTGCTGAGCTTATGTAAATAATTAGGCCAAGTTTGTTAAAACTGGACTTGTTTTTCAAATGAATTAGTCCTGATTTGGCTATCTTTGGAAATGAGGGTTATTTTAGAGAAAAAAATTATGTTTTAATAACACACCTTTATGGATGTTAAATTCTAGATTTGATTGTTTTTAAATGTTTGTTTACCTACACTAGACAACTTGAGGTAAACTTCAGAGAAGTTGCACGATAGCTCGTTTAGACAATCCTGCCTTTGCCAGTCAGTCAGCCCCAGATATAAGGTGAGAACTTCAGAAAATTGAAGGATTTGAAGGGAAGAATCTGACTGAGTTAGTGGGAATAGCAGAAATAGCCACTGAGGACTATGAGTCATGCTTGTGGGAGATGAGAGCTCTCTTACAGACTCTGCAGGAAAAGGGTATCGAGTGTCAGAAAAGAAAGCACAGCTTTGTCAGAGCCACACCACTTATTTCAGCTTTGATCTCCACGAGGGAGTGTGTTCACTGAGACCAGGAAACAGGTGATCACCCGATACCCCTGCCCCAACACGCCCCAACAAGTGAAGGAGTTTCTTGGGACGGTGGGCCGCAACAGGCTGAGGATACCGTGGTTCGTGGAGATGGCCTGACCTCTCTATGAACTAAGGGAGGACTCACTATGGTAGAGTGGACAGCTGAGAAAGAAGGAGCATTTCGGGAATTACAAACAGCCTTACTGAGTGCCCCAGCATGGGCCATCCCAGATGTTACCAAGCCCTTCCACTTGTATGTGGATGACAAGGCAGGGGTGGCCAAAGGAGTTTTGACTCAGACTCTGGGGCCTTGGGAAAGGCCAGTAGCCTATCTTAGCCAGAAACCAGATCCAGTAGCGGCTGCATTCCCCCCTCGCCTCTGCATAATTGCTACCACGGCCCTCCTGGTCAAGAATGCAAGTAAACTGACTTTGGGTCAAAATCTCATCTTGACCACCACTCACGCTATCGAGGGCCTTCTCCAGACTCCACCAGACTGATGGGTGACAAATGCCTGAGTGATGGGTTATCAGGTCCTCCTCCTCAATGAACCAAAAGTGACTTTCTTGCCCCCAGCAGTGCTAAATCCAGCCACGGTGCTGCCAGAGGAGCTGGATGACCCACCCACACGACAGCAGGGAGGTTCTAACCCAGGTCACAGGAATAAGGTCAGATCTTAGAGACCCTCACCTCCCAGATACAGAGATGACTCTGGTCACAGACGGGAGTAGCTACATGGTTGATGGAAAGAGGTATGCGGGGGCTGCGGTGGTTTCTCCTGAGCAGGAACTCTGGACGGTGGCCCTGCCACACGGAACCTCGGCACACACACACACACACACACAAACGGAGCTGACTGCACTCACCAAGGCACTGCAGATGGCCAAGGGTAAGACCACCAACATCTATATGGACGGTAGGCTGGGTAGAGGCTTTTTCTGCCAAACATGAGATGGCAGGAGTGGTAGCCAAAAAGCTACTAGAGGTTTGGGTTACCTCTCACATCAGGTCAGACATCAGCCCGGCATTTGTGAGTTCAGTCTCACAGGCATTAGCCAAGGCTGCAGGTACTAACTGAAAACTACATTGTGCCTACCAGCCCGAGAGCTCCGGGCAAGTAGAGAGAATGAACCGGACTCTTAGAGACCTTGACAAAGCTAATTCTGGAGATTTGCAGTGGACGGGTGGATCTCCTTCCTTTCACCCTCCTCAGGGCACGATGTACACCCTACTTAAACAAGGTGACCCCATTTGAAATAATGTTCGGGAGACCCCCCACCCCGCTCCGCCCTTGGCTACAAGAGTTTGCCCTAGCAGAAAAGACTGATCAGTCTGTACTCCAGTCACTGCAGGCATTACAGTCTGTCTAGCCCACGCAGGGATCCCACACTGAGACAGAGACAGAGTTGGAACCATATTCTTACCAACCTGGGAACTTGGCTTGGATATGCACCACCAAGTGGGAAACTTGGAGCCTCACTGGAAGGGACCATCTACTGTCATCCTGACCACCCCCACGGCAGTAAAAGTAGAAGGCATCAGGGCCTGGATTCACACAGGTCACACCAAATGAGCAGAGGACAAGGACACTCCCCAAAGATGGAAGCTACTGCCGATGGACCCTGCTGACCGTGGACTAAAGCTAAGACTCAAAAGACTATGAGTTCATTGCTGCTGCTATTGTTACCTGTTTGTGTAAGAGCTTCTGAGTCACCTCATAAGACAGAAAAGTATAGATGGGAAATTAGATGAATGGAATTTGGAGAAGTGGAAAAGATTCTACAAAGCAGTAAATGGCTAACTCATCAGCCGACTGTGCATTTAATATAACCTTATGCCAAATGGTACCCATTAACCCCTGTTTAGATGCCTTACAGTTTTACATGTGCCCTAACACTGGGCCTCCCCAATACATTGGGGGGATGGCCTGGGGGCCCACCAGAGTACTATTGTGCACAATAGGGATGCTACAGAAGTTTGTTCAACTGGTCCCTGTGAATAACTTCCCTAATATCAGCAATTGAAGGCCCCCTGGTTTTATGATTACTAATGTTACTTTTTGGCCCCTGCATTATAAATGCCCTAATGTCATTTGTACAAAAGAAAATTGGAGCAATAAAAATGTTAGTCTTACATGCTCAATATAACCCCTTACAACAGGAGAACATAGAACTGGCTAAAAAGTCAAGGATTTGACTAATCTCCAAAGAAAAGGGGGGAATGTAAGGGCCTACTTAACCAGAGTGACTCCATCTCAGTTAAATAGCCATTTGTTGTTTATGCAGTAAACTTAGATTGACCCTGCCCCCCCAGAGGAATTTACTTAGAAACAAGTCTGGGAAACCAGTAAAATATGGCCAACCAGCCCATGATAACAGAGCCCATATACCAGGACGTGTCAGGTCAGGGTGGGGATAACAGAGCCTAGAATGCATGGATGACTCGAGCCAGGTGGAGACACCCAATCAGTAAAACACCTTCCTAACCACCAAAGAATGTGGTTTTGGGCGCCAATACTGACCAGAGTGATAGGCTAGTTCAAATAGCTACTATAGGGTGAATTGTAATTCAATTGGCCACTTGTGTGTGGCCAGGCTCAACCACATGGCCTTTGCTCTATAAAAGTTAGTCTGTGAGGCTGGGAGGGGTTGCCCTCTCTGTAAGAGGCAGCCCCAACCGGTTGGTTTGATTCTCGGTGCTGGCACAAAATAAAGCTTTGCTTCACCTTCGCTTTGTATCAGTCTCACTCCTTTGATCACGGACCCATCACCATTACTACTAATTTAGTGATGAAAACAGTGAGGCTTACAGAGGTCAAGTACTTCAAGGTACTTCCCAGCCTGAAGCTCTCCAATTCCAAGTCCCTGAGTGAAGCCATTATTTATTTTGCTCTAATAAGGGTATATTTTCTAAAGGGCCAGTTTTGAAATGTATTTTAACTTCTCTTCCTGCAAATCAGACTGGCATGCACACAATGAAATAGAGTTTGGTAGGCAAATAAAAATCATCATTAAAATGCTCCTTCTGAAGAGGGAAAAGCTACCATTATTGCATGGCTTGTAAAAAAAAGTTAACAATATAAGAACACACCCTTTTAAAAAATTATTACATCAAGACCTCTGATCCATAACTTAAAACAATTGATTTGAAATCAAATCTCAGTAGCACTGATTTAGGTGTCACTTAAGAAACAAGGCCCAAGGAGGGAGTTAAGATGGCACAGTTGTAGGGGGACCCCAGGCTTGCCCTGTCTCTAAATCACAGCTAGATAAATATAAAAACTTTCTGAACACCCAACAGATCAATCTGAATGGTGAGAGAACAAACTGGGGAACTAGAAAGAAAAGATGCCACATCATGGAGGTAGGACATGCTATGTGAAGAAAAGAATTGTGGGTGCTGCAGAGGGGAGGGAGTCTTAATCTCAGAGAGAGGAAAGAGAGATAGAGAAACAGAAGGCAGCACACAGGGAACTGCACCAGATAGACAGACTTACCCAACACCATTCACTGGGAAAACTACTGTGGCTGATTATTGCAAGTGTTTATAAGCACTGGAGCCCAAAGTCTGAAGTTTTAGAAGTCTGGGCCACTGCTGGGTGAAGGTGGGCGGGCAGAGTGGTGCTCCTGTGGGGAAGGAGGGCAGAGGTCCAGAAAAGGACAGTGTGCTCTGAGAATCCCCTGGATTGCACAGGGAGAAACAGTTCCCCTTCTCTTAGGGCATTTGGGGGAGGTAAAACAGCCTCTCAGAGGACAAAAAAGCTTGTGGATGCCAGTGTGAGACCCCATGTATTAGCACAGGAATGGAGACACCTGCTGAGGGCAACAAACCTTGGTGCCAGCTTTTTGCTGCGCTTTACCTTAAACTCCAGCCACTGTGCGACAGTGCTAATGGGCATGATCAGCGGTGTGCAGAGATCCTCCCTCAGAGGATCACCATGGCTCCACATGCACCAGGTCCCTAAAAATCAGAGTTTGTAGTTTTGAAATCCAGCCATGTGCCTGAGATAAAACACAGGAATTCTGTACCATTTGGCAGGCAGACAGCTTGGAGGCAGGGATCTCACAGAGGCCACAAGAGGAGTGAATATTTGCTTTTCTGTGAGGGCTTCCAAAGTGGTGGACAGGAGCTCTCAGCTCTCTCTCAGACAAGAGAGCAGAACAATGCCACTGCCCACCCCCACATCAGCATTGCCCTACTTCAGTGAGCAATACAGTGCCACCTACTGGAGGCTTAGAGCTGCTTGGAACAAGCACCCTCTTGCTACCCCTCCCAACACCCTGCAGGTGCATCTCTACTGGGGCAAATCCCCCTGAGAATCAGTGCATCAAACCCCTCCCCCAGAAGACCAGCACAAATCCCTCACATACATCATGTCTAGTGATCACAGAGTGTTGCAAACCTTCAACTCTAGAGGAAATAGGATCTAGTGTCGGCTTTTTTTTTTTTTTAACCTGTTTTTAATAGAACCATTACTCTCAGGAGCAGGAATAGAACAGGCTTCCCTAACAACCATACACACATAAAAATGTGACCTAGAATAAATGACAAGGTGGAGGAACTCACCCCAAAATACAGAACTGGAAGAAGTCACAGCTAGGGATTTATACAGATACAAGGAAGATGTCTGAACCAGAATTTAAATCAACAATTATAAAGATACTAGCTGGGTCTGAGGAAAAGCACAGAAGACACGAGAGAAACCTTTACTACAGAGGTAAAAGAAATACAACCTAGTGAGGCCAAAATTAAAAATGCTAGAACATGAATGGCTGCCATGACAATGAGGATGGACAAAGCAGAGGAATAAATCAGTAACACAGAAGATGACAGTATGGAAAATAATGAAACTGAAAAGAAGAGGGAAAGAAAAGTATTGGATCACAAATGTAGACTTAGGAAACTCAGCAACTCCATGAAGCATATTTCTATCATAGGAGTCCCAGAAGAAGAGAAAGAACAAGGAGGTTTATTTGAACAAATTATAGCTGAAAACTATCTTAATCTGGGGACAGAAACAAACACTGAAATCCAAAAATCACAAAGAACTCCCATTAAAGGTAAAAAAAAGCTGACAATCATCAAGACATATCATAGCCTAATTCACAAAATACACAGACAAGGAAAGAATCATGAAGGCAGCAAGGTAAAAAAAAAAAGTCCTTAACCTACAGAGGAAGACAACAGGTTCCCAACAGATAACTCCATAAACTCTTGGCTGGCCAGAAGAAATGGTATGATATGTTTAATATGTTGCCTGGGGAAAATATGCAGCCAAGAATATTTCAAGGCTTGAATTAAGAATAGAAAGAGAGATAAAGGCTGTCATTCAGAATAGAAAGAGAGATAAAAAGTTTCTCAGACAAAACTAAAGGAGTTCATGACCACTAAACCAGTCCTGCAAGATATATACAAGGGGCCTCTTTAGATGGGGGAAAAGAAGACCAAAGGTGACAAAGACTAGGAAGGAACAGAGAACATCATCAGAAACACCAACTTTAAGATAATACAATGGTACTGAATTTGTATCTATCAATAATTACTCTGAATTTAAATGGACTAAATAATACAATCAAAAGACACAGGGTACTATGAAGGAAAGGATAAAGAAAGACCCATCTATATGCTGCCTATAATACTCATTTTATTTTTTTTACTACCATTATTAAGACATATATTTGTTTTTCAAAGTTTTATTTAAACTCAGGAAAATTCAGGGGTTCATCACTTACATTACATTACATTACAACATCCAGTTGTAACATCCAGTTACATTACAACATCCAGTGCTCATCGTAACAAGTGCCTCCTTAATACCCATCCCCCATCAAGCCCATCCCCTACCCAGCTTTCTCCACCAACCCTCAGTTTGTTTGCTATCATTAAGAGTTACAAGAGATGCATTTTAGACCTAAAGACACCTGCAGATTGCAAGTGAGTGGATGGAGAACAAAAGAAAGTCAGACTAGCTTTACTTATATCAGAAAAACTTTATTTTAAACCAATGACTATACCAAGAGATAAAGGGCACTATATCATAATTAAGGGGTCTATCCATCAAAAAGATGTAACAGTTGTAAATATTTATGCCCCCAACTTGGAAGCATCCAAATATATAAATCAATTAATAACATATATAAAGAAACTCATTGATAATGATACAATAATAGTAGGGGACTTTAATACCACACTTACAGCAATGGATAGACCATCTGAACAGAAAATCAAGAAGGAAACAATGACTTTAAACGATATACTAGACCAGATGGACTTAACAGACATACTCAGAACACTTTATCCTAAAGAGCAGAATACACATTCTTTTCAAGTGCACATGGCACATTCTCCAGAATAGATTACATAATGGATCACAAATCAGGCCTCAACAAGTACAAAAAGATTTAGATCATACCATGTGTATTTTCAGACCACAACACTATGAAACTTGAGGTCAACCATGAGAAAAAATTTGGAAAGACTGCAAATACATGGAGGTTAAAGAACAGCCAACTAAAGAATGAATGGGTTAACCAGAAAATTAAAGATAAAAAAAAAAAAGATACATGGAACCAATGAAAATAAAAACACCAGTCCAAAACCTTTGGGAGGTAGTGAAGGTAGTAGGTCCTAAGACAGAAGTAAATACACATAATATACATAAATATACGTAATACACATAAATAAATATATTGCAATAGCAATACAGGCCTACCTCAAGAAGCAAGAAAAGTCTCAAATACACAACCTAACCATACACCTAAAGGAGCTAGGAAAGAAACAGCAAATAAAGGCTAAAGCTGGAAGAAGGGAAATAAGAAGAGATTAGAGCAGAAAGAAATAGTATAGAAATAAAAAAACTAGAAAAGTTCAATGAAACTAAGAGCTGCTTCTTCGGAAAAAAAAAAAAACAAAAACTGATAAACCCCCAGCCATACTTATCAAAAAGAAAAGAGAAAGAACCCAAATAAATAAAAACATGAATGAAAGTGGAAAGATCACAACCAACACCACAGAAAGAAAGAATTGTAAGAGAATATTATGAAAAGTTATATGCCAAAAAAATGGGCAATCTGGAAAAAATGGATAAATTCCTAGAAACATACAAATGACCAAAACTGAAACAGAAAGAAATAGAAAATCTGAACAGACCCATAACCAGTTAAGAAATTGAATCAGTAAACTAAAATCTCCTAACAAACAAAACTCCAGGGCCAAATGGCTTCCTAAGGGAATTCTACCAGACATTTCAATAAGAATTGATACCTATTCTTCTCAAACTGTTCCAAAAAACAGAAATGGAAGAAAACTTCCAAACTATTTCTATGAAGCCAGCATTACCTTGATTACAAAACCAGACAAAGACCCTGCTAAAAAGGAGAATTACTAGGCCTCTATCCCTGGTGAACATGGTTGTAAAAATTCTCAATAAAATACTAGTGAATCAAATTCAACAATACATTAGAAGAATTATTCACCATGATAAACTGGGATTTATTTCCAGTTGCAGGGGTGGTTCAATATTCACAAATAAATCAATGTGATACACCACAGTAATAAAACAAAGGATAAAGACCATATGATCCTCTCATTCGATGCAGAAAAAGCATTTAACAAAATACAGCATCCATTCTTGATTTTTTAAAAAACCCTCAACAAGGAGGAATAGAGGTAACATACCTCAACATCATAAAGATCATATAAGAAAGATCCACAACTAATATAAACTTCAATGGGGAAAAACTGAGAGCTTTTCCTCTATGGTTAAGAACAAGACAGGGAAGTCCACTCTCACCATTACTATTTTTTTAAGATTTTATTTCTTTATTTGACACATAGAGAGAGAGATCACAAGAAGGCAGAGAGACAGGCAGAGATAGAGGGGAAAGCAGGATCCCCACTGAGCAGAAAGCCCGATGCAGGGCTTGATCCCAGGACCCTGAGATCATGACCTGAGCCGAAGGCAGAGGCTTAACCCAATGAGCCACCCAGGCACCCCTCACCATTATTATTTTACATACTACTGGAATCAGCAATCATACAACAATCTTAGGATCAGCTATCATACAACACAAAGAAATAAAAGACATCCAATTGGCAAAGAAGAAGTCAAACTTTATTTGTAGACAACATGATACTATGTAGAAAACCAAAAGGCTCCACCAAAAAAATCGCTAGAGCTAATACATGAATTCAGCAAAGTTGCAAGATATAAAATTAGTGGATAGAAATCTGTTGCATTTCTATACACCAATAATGAAGCAGCAGAAAAAGAAATCAAGGAATCCATCCCATTTACAAGTACACCAAAAACCACAAGATACCTGGGAATAAACCTAACCAAAGGGACAAAAGACCCACTCTCTGAAAACTATAGAACATTTATGAAAGAAACTGAAGAGGACACAAGGAAATGGGAAAAAATTCCAATGCCACGGATTGGAAGAACAAACATTATTAACATGTCTATACTATCCAAAGCAACCTACACATTTTATGCAATCCCTATCAAAACACCACCAGCATTTTTCACAGAGCTAGAACAAACAATCCTAAAACTTGTATGGAACTACAAAAGACCCTGAATAGTGAAAGCAATTTTGAAGAAGAAAAGCAAAGCTGGAGCCATCATGATTCCAGACTTTAAGCTATATTGCAAAGCTGTAGCTATTAAGACAGTATGGTACTGGCACAAAACAGACACATAAAACAAAAGAACAGAATAGAAAACCCAGAAATCGACCCACAACTATATGGCCAACTAATCTTCAACAAAGCAGGAAAGAATATCCAACGGAAAAAAAACAATCTCTTCAACATATGGTTTTGGGAAAACTGAAGAGCAACATGCAGAAAAATGAACCTGGACCACTTTCTTACACCATACACAAAAATGAATTCAAAATTGATGAAAGACTAAATGTGAGACAGGAAACCTGTCTCCTCCTTGAGGAGACCACAGGCAATAACTCTTTGACCTTGGTCATAGCAACCTCCTATTAGAGATGTCTCTGGAGGCAAAAGAAACAAAAGCAAAAATGAACTCTTGGAACTTCATAAAGATAAAAAGCTTCTGCAAAGCATAGGAAACAATCAACAAAAATAAAGGAGCCTATGAAGGAAGACAACATATTTGCAAATGACATATCTGATAAAGGGTTAGTACCCAAAATCAATAAAGAATTTATAAAACTCAGCACTGAAAACACAAACAATCCACTTTAAAAAAGGGAAGAAGACATGAATAGACATTTTTCCAAAGAAGATATCCAGATGGCCAACAGACACATGAAAAGATGCTCAACATCACTCATCATCAGGAAAATACAAATCAAAACCATGATGAGATACCACCTCACACCTGTCAGAATGGCTAAGTCAACAGCTTCACATCCTGGCAAGGATGTGGAGAAAGGGGAACCAACCCTCTTACACTGTTGGTGGGAATGCAAGATGGTGCAGCTACTCTGGAAAAGAAAAACAGTATGGAGTTTTCTCAAAAAGTTAAAAATAGAACTACCTTAGGACCTAGCAACTGCACTCTTAGATATTTCCCCAAAGGGTTCCAAAGTACAGATTTGAAGGGGTACATGCACCTGGATGTTTACAGCAGCAATATCCACAACAGTCAAACTATGGAAAGAGCCCAAATGCCCAACGACCGATGAATGTATAAAGAAGTGGTATATACATACAATGGAATATTACTCAGTCATAAAAAGAATGAAATTTTGCCATTTGCCACAAGGTGGTAGAGCTAGAGTGTATTACGCCAGGCGAAATAAGTGAGAGAAAGACAAATACCATATGATTTCACTCACATGTGGAATTTAAGAAGCAAAAAAATTGAACATATGTGAAGGGGGAAAAAAAGCAAAAAAGAGAAAGTGGAAGAAACCATAAGAGACTCTTAAGGATAGATAACAAGCTGAGGGTTAATGGAGGAGGTGGGTGGGTTATGGGCTAGATGGGTGGTGGGTATTAAGGAGGACACTTGTTATGATGAGCACTGTTTTTTAAGTAAGCAATGAATCTCTAAATTCTACCCCTGAAACCGATTTTATACCATATGTTAATTAACTAGAATTTAAATAACAATCAATTAATTTTAAAAAATTTTTGAAGGATTATTTTCAACATTTGGGATGGGAGAAGTTAGGGTTAACACAGGGTTGCCAGATTTAGCAAATAAAAATACAAGACACCCAGTTAAATGTGTATTTCATAAGTATGTCCCATTCAATGTTTAGGATATATGAAAAAAAGTTCATTGTTTATCTGAATTCAAATTTAACTTGGTGTCCTGTATTTTACCTCATAACCTAAGAAAAAAGAACTAAATAGGCTTAAATCCACTTCTATTATGTTTTTGTTTGGTTTTGATTTTGAATTTTTTAAAGCAAGAGGTAAAAGGGAAATAGAACATAAAAGCTTTCTGGCAGGTTTAAACCAAAGGAATATTTTATTTAGAGTTAATGGTTAGTTAAAGCTCTGAAAACATAAACTCTATTTCCAGAGCTATTTTGTTATAATGTGATCACTAAAATAAAGAATAACTCCAAGGTCTTTCATGGTATGCAGATGTTTTGTAAATGATACTCTGTCTCCTCCCTTCACCCTAAGAAAAACAACCCCCCAGTGAAGTCCTTGGAGCAAAACTAATCTGATGTGAAAAACTGAAAAAAAAACATATGGCTTTTACTACCTGTCAGGTAGAAGTCATCAAGGCCACAATCCCTAGCACCTTAAAAGCTAATAAAATAGTGTCAATATTTACTTGCACCTCAAAGCAGAGTTTAACATAAGTGTTCAAAGTCAGGAAAAGAAGAGAAGCTATCATTTTCCCTTAGAACTCAGGCTTCATTCAGAAGGTTATTTTCTTATAATGATTGAATATCAACTCCCATATGTGTCTGGTACTGTGCCATGCCAGATTTTCTTTATGTCTCCCTGGAGTATAGACTAGTTGGTGAGACATTACTAGGATATGACCAATAAATCTTTTAACCAGGGTATGCATAGTTTAAAGAGGTGATTCCCCCTTCCTGGACTAAAAGCCAGTTAGAAAATTCACAGGTGAGTGCCTGAGTGGCTCAACTGGTTAAGCGACTGCCTTCACCTCGGCTCAGGTCATGATCCCAGAGTCCTGGGGATCAGAGTCCATGGGGAGTCTGCTTCTCCCTCTGACCTTCTCCCCTCTCATGCTCTCTCTCTCTAATAAATAAAGAAAATCCTTTTAAAAAAGAAAGAAAGAAAATTCACGTGTAGGGGCTCTTGGGTGGCACAGCCTGTATCAGGCTCCCTGCTCGGAGGGGAGCCTGCTTCTCCCTCTCCAGCCTGCTGCTCTCCCTGCTTGTGGTCTCTCTCCCTCTCTCTCTGTCAAATAAATAAATAAAATCTTTTTTAAAAACTTTTTTAATTTTTAAATTTTTAAATTTTAAAAAAATATATTTTTAAAGATTTTATTTATTTGACAGACAGAGATCACAAGCAGGCAGAGAGGCAGGCAGAGAGGCAAGCAGGTGGGGAGGAAGCATACTTCACGCTGAGCAGAGAACCCGATGTGGGTCTCCAGCCCAGGACCCTGAGATCATGACCTGAGCCAAAGGCAGAGGCTTAACCACTGAACCACCCAGGTGCCCCAAATAAAATCTTTTAAAAAAAATTGACATGTAAAACCAAAACCATGTCCATGTTGTAAACAACTTGCAGGTCACAGTTTTTTTCTGTGGTGAATACTTTGGTTTTGTACAAGTAGGGAAAATAACCAAGATTCCTCCATTCTCAGGGTATTGCCAGGCCAGGCTCTCTAGGCTGGTTGGGTTTGGTGTGGAATCCCTAGCTCAGCCTATATCCCTAATCCAAAGCCAGGCAAATCACCATGCTGGGGGAGAACGGTCATTCTCCCAAAAGCAGTGGGCACAATCACCTGTGGTGTTTGTTAAGCTACAGGTACTCAGGTTTCACCCAAGACTACCCAGGTTTCACCCAAGACTACACTAAGGGTACCAAAAATTTTATTTGGGGAAAAAAAAAGACTCCCCAGGAAATTCAGATGCACAGTCTCAGTAAAGAACATCACATTACCTAGCCAGATGACTCAAATCACATTAGGCTGCATTCATATTAGGGCTAAACAGGATGTTCATCCCTCCTGAGGTTGTCTCCCCTCCAGGTGACTAAAAAATTAAACTCACAAGGCTGATCTGGTTCATCTTTAGTGTTATTTCATGGAGTAAAATACTCTTAGAATGCTCCATTTTCATCCCAGTTATCTGCTGAGGCCATGGAAAGCCCTTCCAAGTACAAGGGAACACTCAACAGCTCATGAAATAGCTTTAACCTTTCAGGAGACAAAAGAAAAAAATTAGAGAGGGAAGATTATCTTTAAATGCATTGCCTTAGAAATGAGCTCATGAACTATGGTCAAGGTAAAAGTACATTACACTCAGATTTTGCTGATTTAGTATATAAAGGAGGCAGGAAGAGAAGGATGTTCTTGCTGTTACAAAAACTGAAAATGAAGGGTAAGTTCTCTTCCCAAGTTCACCAGTTACCCATATGTAACTCAGTAAATAATTTGCTCTCTCCATGTTTAGATGACCGCACTCTCTGAGAGAAAACCATTTACTTGAAATTCAATAAGACAGCCAACATATTATATTACAAATACTACACATTTTTTTTTAAAAAAAGACATTTTAGATCAGTACAATATTCTCAATCTTGCCTGCTTTATCTTTTTACAACATGCAGCCCTGTGGCTCAACCTCCATTTCTCCAGGGCAAAGTCAACTCAGAAACCAATCCCTTCAACAGCTAGATAGAAAGGACAGGATCAATAAAGGAATAACAAGTACTCCAATTACTTCTATTATCAGACAGCTCCACAGTGCACATATATGATGTCACAGCAAAACAGAGAAGAGCATAAGCTCCGAGGAAGACAGGATATGATAACTGATGGCAACTTTAATAGCTTAACCTATGTAACTATAGCTCCTCTTACCACAGGCACCTTATACCAGCCCCCTAGAGGGGATAAGACAGATCCTGTGTGAGGGGAATGGCAATTTTTTAAGATAAAGGAACAGAGGGGCGCCTGGGTGGCTCAGTGGGTTAAGCCGCTGTCTTCGGCTCAGGTCATGATCACAGGGTCCTGGGATCGAGTCCCGCATCGGGCTCTCTGCTCAGCAAGGAGCCTGCTTCCCTCTCTCTCTCTCTGCCTGCCTCTCCATCTACTTGTGATTTCTCTCTGTCAAATAAATAAATAAAATCTTTTAAAAAAAAAAGATAAAGGAACAGAGGCCTCTGTTAACAGATTGGATTAACAAAAACAAAACTAGGGGCGCCTGGGTGGCTCAGTGGATCAAAGCCTCTGCCTTGGGCTCAGGTCATGATCCCAGGGTTTGGGAATGAGCCCCTCATCCAGCGCTCTGCTTAGCGAGATCCTGCTTCTCCTCTCTCTGTCTGCCTGCCTCTCTGCCTACTTGTCTGTCAAATAAATAAATAAAATCTTCAAATAAAAAAAAACCCAAACAAACAAAACTAAAACACTGTCACCAGCCTAAATAACTAAACATCAATTAGTTAAAAAGAATTTTAGTGAGTCTCTCTATATTGTATCATAGCAGGATAAAAATTACCCAGGATCTTTCAATTTTGCTTTTTAAAATAAGAACAAGAGGGGCGCGTGGGTGGCTCGTTCTGTTAAGCGTTTGCTTTCAGCTCAGGTCATGATCCGGGGATCCTGGGATCGAGCCCCACATCAAGCTCCCTGCTCATCGAGCTCTGCTCAGGGGAGCCTGCTTCTCCTTCTCCCTCTCCCTCTGCCCCTCCTCCTGCTTGTGATCAATGTCAAATAAATAAATAAATGAAATCTTTTAAAATTAGAAAAAAAAAAGAATGTAAGTTCTATATATAGTTAAATTCCTTTTACTGTCTCCTGGCCCTTATGTACGCAATTTGAACCATGCATAAATCGAAACAAGAAGGCTGGCACAGCTCTTCACAGTTTACAACAAATGTTCAGACAGTATCTTCTTTTAGCATCCCAGGAGTTCCATGAGATATTACCCCATCCTTGTTTAACAAATGATAAAGCTGAAGCACAGAGATGCTAAACATCCTGCCTAAGATCACTCTGGATCCTGCTGTCTCTTTCCAAGCTCACAAAAAAAAAAAAAAAAAAAAAAGATTTCATTTACACTGAGGTTTTTCTGAACAATGCAGTAAAATCAAGTATTGATGCTGTCATATATGACTGCTGAACCTCATGTCCTCTCCAAATCTTACAGCAATGGTTTACCCTTACAATGTCATGAATACCCCTTCATGAAAGGTAATGAAAGCTAAGGAATCCCCACCCCATTAAAAAAGGCACATATGCAGATGTTCATAGTAACATTATTCATAATGGCCAAAGAGTGGAAACCACCCAAAAATCCATCATTTGAGGACAGATATACCAAAATGTGGTATATCAATACAGTGGAATATCATTCAGCTAAAAAAGGAATGGTGTACTGATGCAATGTGGTTGACACTTGAAAACATTATGCTAAATGAAAGAATCTAGTCACACAGAAGACCATATGTTATATGACTCCATCTATAAGAAATGTCCAGAATAGGCAACTTAACAGAGATAAAAAGTATATTTGTGCTTGTCTAAATTAGTGGTTGGGTGGGTTGAGCAGAAATGGGGAGTGACTGCTGATGTGTATAGGCTTTCTTGCTGAGGTAATGAAGATAGTGTAAAATTGACTGTGGTGATGGTTGCACAGCCATGAACATGTAAAAGCCACTCAATTGTGCACTTTAAATGATGTATTATATGGTATGCAAATTATATCTCAATAAAGATGCTATTTAAAAATCATTAAAATACATATAGTGAGTAATATTTCCCAAATAATTTCTGATGGTTAACCAAGACCCTGAAACCCATCTACAGGTACACTGGTGTCCAAGACTCAGGGTCAATAACTCCTGATCTACAGAAATAAGAATCATCCTATTTTCTTTGTTCTACATTTGAGTATTATTTCAGCCTCCCCTACCACAACTATCAAACCTATGCCTCCTACTTTTTAAGATCACTATTTCCACCTATTAGATCACATGACCACAGTATTTTTCAATATTGATTCATTACATCTAATAGGTGAGACAAGACTGATACACAAATAACAACATACAAAACAGAAGGTGAATCTTGCATTTGAAAAGCCAGGGAAGATCAGCAAGGAAGAATGATTAGAGGAAAGCTTTTGAGAGGTGGACATTTAATGCTCGGTTTAAGCTTGAAGAATAGATAGGAGATGAACATGCAGAGAAGGAGTAAGGAGAATTTCAGAGGACGGCAGAATCAGAGATGTTGCTGAATAGTTCCTAGGAATCATGAAGATAGGACTTACTACTGTCAAGCTCAGGATCCTGGACTTGAATCGATAGGCTCTAAGAAGCCAAGGAAGGCTGCTGAGTAGGATAGTTATCTAATCAAAACCGTATACTAAGACTGTTCAGTAATATCTGGGAGTTATGTGGAAGGCAGAAAAAAACTGAAAGCAAGGAAACAAATAGGGAGCCTATTAACAATAGTATGAAGAAAAAGAAAAAGTACGAAGAAACGAAGAAAAAAAATAGTACAAAGAAAAAGTTACAGTATGATTTAGAGAATGATGTCTTGACCCAGCAACCATTTTAAAAGATTAAGGCACCCACGGAAAAAACGAGTGCTTTGATATTGCAGTAGCTACTCATTTAAGGTGCTGCCATCGGTGCATGGGTGGTTCAGTGGTAGAATTCTCGCCTGCCATTTAAGGTGCTGCCAATATACAAACCAGCTGTAGTTCATCATGGTACTTACTCCCCTTGAAAAACCCCATCTACAACATGAGTTTTGAGATCTCCTCAAGACAGAATTTTAACATTGCATTTTTGGCTATTCGTGAGATTTTGTGTGGCTGTTTGTGGGATTAGGAGGGGGCGCCAAAGATTCCTTTAGGTTCCCTTTGCTCCATTAACTCCACAGGAAACATTTGAGGTTCTGTAACTTTACAAAAATGAATCCTGATAAGAGTTGGATGATAAGCTTCCACGTGACCAACAAAACCCAAACTCCAAGACTAAAAGACCTTAGGCAAAATGACATATTTGCAGTAGCAAACAGTAAACGGTCAGAGAACTCGTTGACCGCAATATAATTCCCCTGAAATTGCTTTATTTCTATTTGTGCGCCCGAGGTGATTTGTGGCAGGGCATAAGCTTCGGCAGCAACCATTTCTGGGTTATAGACCAGCACAGGACACACAGCGTGGGTGAGTTTACACCCAGGAACCGCTGAGGATTAGTATTCCCTCGGAAGAGGCCAAGAAGGAGCCAGGAGCTACTTCAAAGTATCCCTCCTTTTACAGGGTGATGTTAAACCCAGGGACTAGGAAAGACAGGGGTGGAGGCCTGAGTCACGTGACACCCTGCCCTGCCCTATCCCCACAGACTAGTTTCCCAGAGCCCAAGACATTACCCCTTAGCCCTTTTACTTCCAGTCCCGGGCCCCTCCTCCCCCGCCTTGAAACACCCTCCACGTCCCCTATCCCTTTAGATCTCTGCTCACTTGTCCCGGATGATGGTCTGCAGCTCCCGGATCTGATCATTCATAGGCAGCAGTTTAAGCTGCGACCCGATCTGCTGAGAGAATTCGCGGTCCCCAAGGAGGGATTCGCTGGTTGGTGCGTCACAGTTGCCATTGCCACCGCTGCTCTCTGGGTTGAGGCTGGCCTCGTCGCAGGCCGGACGATCCAGCTCGGTTGGTATGCTGGAATGAGCATACCCTGCGAGGAGAGTCGGCATGGTCTTGGAGGCGCTGTTTCCCCCGGGCTGGTCTGACATCAGGTCGCCGGGTCGCAGCGGCTCAGAGCTCGGGGTAGACAGAGTTTGCTTTCTGGTTGTGACAAGGCGTGGAGTACGAACACCGTAAGTCCACAGCCATACACCAGGCCCCGGGCTGTACCTGCAGCTACTGACCCCTAAGGCTAAAGGAGAGCGAGGAGAAGAGGCGGATGCTCATCCGCTCTCTTGTTCGTCCCGGACGTTTCTAAAACTCTCAACCTGGGTTGCCCCCTCTCACCCCACCACCCCCTTCCGGGCCTCCGTAAGTTCCCCTGGGCGCGTTACGTCCCTGCCCCTCCCACACCGGACGTACAGCCTGCCTAGACGCTATTGGCTCCTCTCCCGGTTGTTCTCAGGCGAACTGCCTGTAACCCTTTGATCACCGGGCTGCGTGGGTTCCCACACCTTAACCAGGCGGCCGGGACGAAGCCAGGGGTGCTTGGTTCCAGGGTCTTCCGGGAGCCCTTGGAGGTTCTGCATGCAAAACTTTGGGGGCGTGGTAGAGCCAGAAAAATCTGGGCGTGGAGAGTGATAAAATGATTACGTACAGAAGTCCCACTGGTTTTAGACTTTGTGTGTTGGCCGAGAGATTATACTTCAAAAAACGGCATCTTCACTTAGCTTGTCTGTGTAACCAAAAGGAAAAGTAAAAAGCGAAAAGCTGCCGAAGAGCCCTCCTTCTACTAGACTGTTCTACAAACTGCAGCTTCCCAAGTGTGCTTGACCACTAGAATTTTCCTTATCTTTATTCCTTGGGACCTACATTGAACTGTTACTATGGGGATTCCGACAGCATATCAGATCCACGACCATTTTGTTTATTGTAAGTACGTGGAAAGACACTTTTTTGAATCTTTTGGGAAAGAAGGTCCAGGCAGCACTACTTCTCAACACCAGTGTGTATTAGAACAACTGGAGAGCTTGTTAAAAATACAGGTTCTCATGGCCTGCCTTTGAGATTCTGATCCAGTAGATCTGAGAAAGGATCAAAGAATCCTTGTTTTTAACAAGCAACCCAGCAATTATGATCTTTTTTTAAAAAGAGCACGCTGGAGGCTCCTGGGTGGCTCAGTGGGTTAAAGCCTCTGCTTTCGGCTCAGGTTTTGATCCCAGCATCCTAGGATCGAGCCCCACATCGGGCTTTTTGCTCAGCGGGGAGCCTGCTTTCTCCTCTCTCTCTGCCTGCCTCTCTGCCTACTTGTGATCTCTGTCTGTTAAATAAATAAAATCTTTTATAAAAAAAGCACGCTGTAAGAAAATAATTTACAGGCTTCCTTTTTAAAGAGCTATAATGTGAAAGTCAGACACCTGCTAATTCTGCTAAAGAAAACTATTGAGCGACATTTAACAAGTCCCTTTCCCTTTCTGGACTTGCCTCTCCCCATCTATAAATGAGATGCATTAACTATTTGACTCCTAAATGTTCTTCCAATTTTGACATTCTGTAATTCTATTTTGCCTCCCAAAAAACCAATTCTTAAAATTCCCTTTTCCACAGAGTCACATAAGCCACTTACGAGAGATCAGAGTAACATTAGTAACATAAAACAAGACTATCCAGGCCTTTCTTTGGTGGGACTTGAGCCTTGATCTGGCACTCTGTTTCCAATTTTTTGTTTATTGTTTTGGTATTCATATTAATGGTATTTTTATCCCTTTGTTTCACTCCTATTTTCTCTGCTTTGTTCCTGACTCTCTAGGTCAGTACACTATTAGCTGTAATTATAGAGAGTTTAAATTTGAATGGATGAAAGGCATTGCAGCCTAAAACTGTAATCCAGTCACTTTTGAAAGCTTATGTATTTGTCCACCTAGTACTGCATATAGTTCAAAGGGCCTCTGGGTTTAAAGACAAATCTGGCGGGGCACCTGGGTGGCTCAGTGGATTAAAGCCTCTGCCCTTGGCTCGGGTCATGATCCCAGGGTCCTGGGATCAAGCCCTGCATCCAGGTCTCTGTTCAGCAGGGAGCCTGCTTCCTCCTCTCTCTCTCTGCCTGCTTCTCTGCCTACTTGTGATCTCTGTCTGTCAAATAAATAAATAAAATCTTTAAAAAAAAAGACAAATCTGGCTACTTTGCCAATGGATGCTCTAAAGGAAAACACTGCAGTATAGTATTGTTTCGCTATCAGTAATTTAAATGAACTAATGAATCTAAAATGGTATCGTGAGATATTCCAGGACTAAAACTGTACTGTAGTCATTTTTGTCTAGTTTCTTATCAGGCAAATGGCTTGTTCTCAAGGCCACAGAATATGAGTTAAGACTGTACAACTGCTAGTGTGTCTTCTGTTTTCACTCTTATAGGAAATATCCATACATACACTTACCTATGTTAACCAGTAATCATTAGAAAATCTATGTATGTAGTTATTTAAGAAGCTATTAAAGCACAATTCACTAATGAGTAGATAATGACACCTAAAGTTTGGTACTTTGTAATTTACAAAACACTTCTATACACTCTCTCACTTAATTTAAAAAAAAAAAAGCTGGAGGTTTACCAAGCCCCATTTAGAGATCTTATCTGTGTGATTCTTTATCTTCAAGTGACTTGTCCAAAGTCACAATCCCAAAAGTAGCAGACCAAGACAGAAACCCCAGTCTTTTGACTTCAGATGCAACCTTCTTCACACATACTGATAAAACCATGAAATCATTCGGTTAACAAATACTAGCTGAGCCCTTAACTATTTGCCAGGAATGTTGCTATGTGCTGGAACAGATACAAAGAAAAATGAGTGACGATCTTAAAATTCTCCATGGTGGTAGAGGTCAGGGATAGTATGGATCTTTGAAAACCAAAGGACAAAATTAAGCAGCATGGAAACCTAAACCAAAAATGCTAATAACAGAATTGACAAATTTGAATTTAGCTCTCTTGCTCACTTTTTTTATGAAGGCATGAAGCCAAATAAAGCAAAAGCTGGAAAATTCTCCTGTAGTATTTGAGATGACTGTAAACTTCATTTAAGGTTGTGAGCTCCAAATTTGATATATCCCGAAAAATTATGGGAAGCAACAAACCAATTGCTTGTGTCAATAGAAATCCTTTACGTACATCTACATAGTACTTTTAGAAAGCACTTTATATAGAAGTTATCTCATTCAACATTGTGGAGTAGTGAGGCTCAGTATTACAATTTCTGTTTTACAGATGAGAAAATTAAGACTTAGGAAACTCATTTAGAGTTACATCATGAGTAGTAGAGTTGGGAGAAGGCAAAAGAGAATTCATATTAATATAATCTCTATTTTCTATGCAGTATGTTTTAGTTAACCTCATTTAAATCTTTCAATAACCTTAGATGGAAGGCTGTATTTGTTATCTATTTGTTATCTGATATTTACTGATAACAAAACAAATGTATTGAGATTAACGACTCTGTCACACAGGTAGAAAGTGCAGGAGCAGAGATTTTTTTTTTAAGATTTTATTTATTTGTCAGAGAAAGAGAGAGAGAGAGTACACACAAGCCAGGGGAGCGGCAGGCAGAGGGAGACGCAGGCTCTCTGCTGAGCAAGGAGCCTGATGCAGTACTCGAGCCCAGGATCCTGAGCCAAAGGCAGACACTCAAATGACTGAGCCACCTGGGTGCCCCAGGAGCAGAGATTTGAACGAAAAGTCAATTTGACTGTTCCTATAACCCAGGTCCTCAAATTTGTCCAAGTTATCTTCCTCTACTATAGACCAAGATTTATGTTTGTATCTCACCTGAAATACCAGATTAAACCTATGAACCAAAAACTGTACTATATGACTGAGCTGGGGGATCCTGATATAATTATGTTAATACATAGTTCTCAGATGAACTCTTTGACAATCCCTTTGTGCCCTAAGCTCCAAGAATTCTTTAATTCAATTGACTTTGGTCATGCTTAAACTATTGCATTATTTTCCTTTTTTAAAAAGATTTTATTTATTTGACAGAGAGATAGAGAGAGCACAGGTAGGCAGAATGGCAGGCAGAGGGGAGAGGGAGAAGCAGACTCCCGGCTGAGCCGGGAGCCCTATACAGGGTTTGATCCCCGGACACTGAGATCATGACCTGAGCCAAAGGCAACTGCTTAACTAACTGAGCCATCCAGCTGCCCCTGCATTGTTATTTTAAATGTCTTATGAACAAAATTTTTAATTAAAAGATTAGCCAGTGTTCTGAACAAATACTGTGGTTTGTTTCTCTCCAAATAGCTACAACTTTTAGATGTATGCCTTGGTTCTATGGCTTCCAATAGTCTCAAAATCTCTATTTGGATATCTTTTTATGTCATTTACTCCTCCTCCTTTCAAAATTTTTGAATCACTTTTAAAATACATATTTACCTGATGATTCACAGACCTGTACCCCTGGGGCAAATAACACATTATATGTTAATAAAATAATTTTAAAAAGAGTACTTAGTACTCTAATTTGGAATAATAAGAAAGTACATATTTACAGCCTTTTGCAGTTAGTTTACTTGTAAGTACAAAGACCCTCCTGTGGAGCTTAAACAATTTCTGGTAAGGTGTATGGGGGAGGGCAGGCATATCTTTTATAAAGAATTATTCCCTGTTCTAAGAAAGAAAATACCTTGTATAAGAGGTATAAAATAGAACTTGTTAATATGATGTATTAATAACTGAGGTGTCTTGTTTTTTTAAGTTTTTTTTTTTTTGAGAGAGAGAGGAGAGGGAACATGAGCAAGTGGTGGGGGTCTGCAGGGGAGGAGAAGCAGACTCCTGCCTGAGCAGGAAGCCTGAAGTGAGGCTCCATCCCAGTTCCCTGGGATCATGATCTGAACCAAAGGCAGATGCTTCACCGACTGAGCAATCTAGGCACCTCCTGAGGTGTCTTTTTTTGTGTTTTGTTGATTTTTTATATTGTATACTTTGAAATGTTTCTATTTTTCTTTTGTGTAAATTCTAAAGGTATTTTTTTCTAGTTACCTTGGAACTTATATAACACATTTTCTAACAGTATAGTTTAAATTGATAACAACTTTAATTTTAATCACATATAAAAATTCTACACTTTAACTTCTCCTGTCCCACTTTAATAAGTTATTGTCACAACTTACATTTATTCCTATTACATATCATTAAACATGTTTTACTTATAGTTATTTATAATAATTTTCTTTTTTTAAGTAAGATCTATGCCCAGTGTGGGGTTGAACTCATGATCCTGATATCAAGAGTCACATGCTCTACTGACTGAGCCAGCCCGGCACTTCTATAATAATTTTCTTTTAACTTTTATATTTGAATTTAAATTTATGTACTCACCACCATTATACTAATGCAGTGTTCTTTCATTTGTATATATATTTACCTTTACCAATGAGTTCCATATTTTTTTACTAGTGTTGAGTAGCTGCTTAGTGTCCCTTTGTTTCAACTTGAAGAACTCCCTTCAGCATTTCTTAAAAAGCAGGTCAAGTGGTGATTAAGTCCCTTAGATTTTGTTTATATGGTCTTTATCTCTCTTTCATTTTTTTCCTTCCAAGTTTGTATTTAAATTCCAGTTATTAACATACAGTGTAATACTAGTTTCGAGTGTCAGATTCAGTGATGCATCATTTACATACAACACCCATTGCTCATCACAAGTGCCCTCCTGAATAGCCATCACATTTAACACATCCCCCCACCCATTTCCCCTCTGGCAGCATTCAGTTTGTTTCCTAGAGCTAATGCGTTCCTCTCTCTATTTCCCCCCATGTGTATCTGTTTTGTTTCTTAACTTCCACATATGAGTGAAATCCTGTTATTGGTCTTACTTTGACTGACTGATTCTGCTTAGCAGAATATTCTCTAGCTCTATCCACGTTGTTACAAATGACAAGATTTCATTCTTTTTTGTGGCTGAGTAATAGTCCATTGAATATATATACCACTCCTTCTTTATCCGTTCATTAGGCCATGGACACTGGGACTCCTTCCATAATTTCCCTATTGTTGATGATGCTGCTATAAACATAAGGGTGCATGTATCCCTTCAAATCAGTACTTCTGTGTCCTTTGGGTAAAATACATAGGGGTGCAACTGCTGGATCTTAGGGAGGCTACATATATAACTTTTTGAGGAACCCCCATGCTGTTTTCCAGAGTGACTGCACCAGTCTACATTCTTACAACAGTGTAAGAGGGTTCCCCTTTCTCTGCATCCTTGCCAACGTCTGTTGTTTCCTGACTTGTCAGTTTTAGCCGTTCTGACAGGTGTGAGGTGATACCTCATTGTAGTCCTGATTTGTATTTCCCTGGTGATGAGTGATGTTGTGCATCTTTTCATGTGTCCATTGGCTATCTGGATGTCATCTTCAGAAAAATGTCTATTCATGTCTTCTACCCATTTTTTAAAAACTGGATTATTTGGGTTTGGGGTGTTGAGTTTTATAAGTTCTTTATATATTTTGGATGCTAACCCTTTATCAGATATGTCATTACAAATATCTTCTCCCATTCCACTGGTTGTCTTTTAGTTTTGTTGATTGTTTCCTTCACTGTGCAAAAGTTTTTTATCTTGATGAAGTCCCAATACTTTATTTCTGTTTTTATTTCCCTTGCCTCAGGAATGTTGGTAATGAGAAGGTGCAACAGCTGATGTCAAAGTGGTTACTACCTGTGTTCTCCTCTATATTTTGATTATTTCCATCTCACATTTATATCTTTCATCCATTTTGAATTGATTTTTGTGTATGGTGTGAGAAAGTGGTCTGGTTTCAGACCATGTTGCATGTTGTTCCCCAGTTTTCCCAAAACCATTATGTGAAGAGATAGTCTTTTACCCCTGAATATTCTTTCCTGCTTTGTTGAAGATTAGTTGACAATATAGTTGTGGATCCATTGCTGGGTTTTATATTCTCTTCTGTTGACCTATATATCTATTACTGTGACAGTATCATACTGTTTGGATCATTACAGCTTTGTAATAAAACTTTAAGTCTGGAATCATGATGGCTCCAGGTTTGCTTTTCTTCTTCAAAATTGCTTTGGCTATTTAGGGTCTTTCGTGGTTCCATACAAATTATAAGATTGTTTGTGCTAGCTCTATGAAAAATGCTGTTGGTATTTTGATAGCAATTGCATTGAATACCTTTAGTAAGTAGTATAGACATTTTAACAATGTTTATTTTTTCCAACCCATGAACATGGAATGTCTTTCCATTACTTTGTGTCATCTTCAGTTTATTTCATCAGTGTTTTCTAGTTTCAAGAGTATAGATCTTTTGCCTCTTTGGTTAAGTTTATTCCTAGATATCTTATGGTTTTTGCTTCAGTTGTAAATGGGATGGATTCCTTGATTTCTTTTTCTGCTGCTTCTTTATTGGTATATAGAAATACAACAGATTTCTGCATGTTGATTTTGTATCCTATGACTTGACTGAATTTGTGTATCAGTTCTAGCAATTTTTTGGTGGAGTCTCTTGGGTTTTCTACATAGAGTATCATGTTATCTGCAAACAGTGAAAATTTCACTTCTTTCTTGCCAATTTGGATGCCTTCTATTTCATTTTGTTGTCTGTTTGCTGAGGCTAGGATTTCCAGTACTATGTTAAAATAACAAATGTCAGAGTGATTATCCCTGTCTTGTTCCTGACTATAGAGGAAAAACTCTCAGTTTTTCCCCATTGAGGATGATATTAGCTGTGGGTTTTTTGTATGTGACCTTTATGATTCTTCTATTCCTAAATGGTGGAGGGTTTTTATCATAAATGGATGTTGTACTTTATCAAATATTATTTCCAAATTGATTGAAAGGATCATATGGTTCTTATCCTTTCTTTTATTAATGTGGTGTATCACATTCATTGATCTGTGAATATTGAATCATCCTTGCAATTCAGGAATAAATCCCTCCTGATCATGGTGAAAGATTCTATTAATGGACTGTTGCATTCAATTTGCTAGTATTTTATTGAGAATTTTGTATCCACGTTCATCAGGGATATTGGTGTGTAGTTCTCTTTCTTAGTGAAGTCTTGTCTGGTTTTGGAATCAGGGTAATGCTGGCCTTGTAGAATGAGTTTGGAAGTTTTCCTTCCATTTCTATTTTTTTTGAATAGTTTAAGAAGAACAGGTATTATCTCTTCTTTAAATGCTTGGTAGAATTCCCCTGGGAAGCCATCTTGCCCTGGACTTTGGTTTGTTAGGAGACATTTGATTACTGATTCAATTTCTTTGGTGCTTATGGGTCTGTTCAAGTTTTCTATTTCTTCTTGTTTCAGTTTTGGTAGTTTATATGTTTCTAGGAATTATTTCATTTCTTTTAGATTCCCCTATTTGTTCACATACGAATTTTCATAATATTCTCTTATATTGTTTGTATTTCCATATTGTTGCTTATGATTTTTTCCTCTCTCATTTGTGATTTGATGATTATTTAGGTCATTTCTCTTTTCTTTTTGATAAGTCTGGCCAGGAATTTATCAATGCTATTAATTTTTTTAAGAACCAGCTCATGATTTCATTGATCTGTTATATTGGGGTTTTTTTTTGTTTATATCATTTATTTCTAGTCCAATCTTTCTTATTTCCCTTCTTCTGATGGCTTTGGACTTCATTTGTTGTTCTTTGTCTATCTCCTTTAGGCTTAAGTTTACATTTCCTCTTTGAGATTTTTCTTGCTTCTTGAGGTAGGCCTGAATTTGTGGTCTTTCTACATTTTTTCTTGTGGTTGACTTCAAGCTTCCTAGATTTGTGGTTGGAAAAGATGCATGGTATGAACTCAATCTTTTTATATTTGTTGATGCCTGATTTGTGACCTTGTATGGGACCTATTCTGGAGAATGTCCCATGTGCACTTGAGAGGAACGTGTATTCTGCTCCTTTAGGATGAAATATTCTGAATATATCTGTAAAGTCCATCTGGTCCAGTTGTCGTGCAAAGCCATTGTTTCCTTGTTGATTTTCTGCTTAGGTGATCTGTCCATTGCTGTAAGTGGGGTGTTAAAGTCCCTTATTGTATTATTATCAGTAATATGTTTGTTAGTATGTGTTCCTTTATGTTTGTTATTAAGTGTTATTAAGGATGCTCCCCTTTGGGGTGCATAAACATTAACAATTATTATATCTTCTTATTGGATGTACCCCTTTACTATGATAGAGTGCCCTTCTTCATCTCTTGTTACAGTCTTTGGATTAAAATCTAGTTTGTGTGATAGAAGTATTGCTACTCTGGCTTTCTTTTGACTTCCATACGCATGGTAAACTTTTCTCCATCCCCTCACTTTTAATCTGCAGGTGTCATAAGGTCTAAAATGAGTCCTTGTAGGCAGCAGATAGATGGATCTCATTTTTATCCATTCTGACACCTTATGTCTTTTGATTGAAGCATTCAGTCCATTTGCATTCAGAGTAATCTCTGTTACAGATGAATTTAGTGCCATTTTATTACTTGTTTTGTCATTGTTTCTGGAGATTTTCTGTGTTCCTTTCTAGTCTTTGTGTTCCTTCTAGTCTTTAGTCCATTCTAGTCTTCTAGTCTAGTTCCTTTCTAGTTCCTTTCTAGTCTTTCTAGTCTAGTTCCTTTTCTAGTCCTTTCTAGACTAGACTTAGTCTCTAGTCTAGTTCCTTTCTAGTCTAGTCTAGTCTAGTCTTTTGGTCTTTCCCACTCAAAAAGTTCCCTTTGATATTTCTTTCAGGGCTAGTTGAGTGGTCACAAACTCCTTTAGCGTTTGTCTGGAAAACTCTTTATCTCTCCTTCTATTCTGAATGACAGCCTTGTTGGATAGAGTATTCTTGACTGCATATTTTTCCCATTCAGTACATTGAATATATCATGCCACTCTCTTCTGGCCTTCCAGGTTTTTGTGGAGAGATCTGCTGCTAATCATGTTCGTCTTCCCTTGTAAGTTAGGGACTTTGTTTGTCTTGCTGCTTTTAGGATTTTTTTTTCTTTATCTCTACATATTGCAAATTTAACTGCAATACCTCTTGGGTGTTGGCCTGCTTTTGTTGATTTTGATGGGATTTCTCTGTGCCTCCTGGATTTGGAAGTCTGTTTCCTTCCCCAGATTGGGGAATTTCTCAGTTATAATTTCCTCAAATAAAGCTTTTCTCCCTTTTCTCTCTTCTTCTTCTCCTTATGGGATTCCTATGATAAGAATCTTACTGTATTTCATGAGTCACTCTGTTCCCTAAGCCTACTTTCCAGATTCAACATTTTTCTTCCCCTCCTCCTTTCAGTTTCATCATTTTCCATAATTGCATCTTCTGTATCACTTATTAATTCCCCTGTTTCTTCCATCTTTGAGGTCATTACATTCAGTTTTTATCTTACTCATTGTATTTTTTTTCATTTTTGGCCTGATTGGTTATAAGCTTTTTCATCTCTGTAGTAAGGGTATCCCTGATGTCTTCAATCTTTTTCTCAAGCACAACTAGTATCCTTAAGATTGTTGCTTTTTAAGTTATGGCTCAAGCGTATTACCTATATCTGTTTCCATTAGATCCTTGGCCCTGACCATTTTTTGTTCTTTCTGATCAATTCCTCCATCTTGACATTTGGTTTAAGTCTCTGTCTTCTCTGTGTTAGGAAAACCTGTATGTTTCCTGCTCCTGAGAGTTGCCTGTCTGAAGCAGTGCAGTGCACTTTGGGCTTTATCTCACCCAGCAAGCTGTTTTAAAACTCACAACTTTAGGGACCTAGTAAGTCAGGCACCTATGCTGGTCTGGGTAGGGTTTTGCCATACTGGAACTGATACAGGTTTGACCCAGAGGGCAGTCTTACTAGATTGCAGGACCATGGGATTTGAAGCAAAGCATACTAAAGAGCCAGTATTCATTTTAGCCAGCCTCAGCAGGTGTCTCTTCACCTATGCTGATGTGTGGGGAGGGATATGGCACCCTCCAGCACTTTCCTCCCTGGAGGGGCAATGCCACTACACTCAGATGTACTCCAAAAAGAGAACAGTCTCCCCCAACAATATGTCATAAGCAAATATCACACCACACCCTCTGCCCTCTCCCCTATCCCCCAGCTATCCTGGGATACCCTCTCCAGGAATACTGTAGTGCCCTCTAGGCTCTATACCAACCATGCTGTAGACTTGTAAAACTCTAGTCTTTGAGCTCTGCTGTTTGTAAAAACTCATGACAACCAGACCTTTCACTTTTCCCAGTCAATGGCTTTGGGAAGATGTTCTTGTGTGATCTTCTCTCTCTCCAAATACAAGCTGTATTTTAAAAAGGAATTCTCAAAACTCAATGACAAGAAAATAAACAGCCCAACTAAGAGTGGTACAAGACTTTAGACACTTCACAGAAAAAGATGTATTGATTGCAAATAATCATATAACAGATTCAACATCATTAGTTATGAGGGAAATGCAAATTAATGCCATAATGATATATTCTAATACAATTATTAAAATCATATACAAATATATAAATACAAATATACTGACTATACCACTTGCTGGCCAGAATGCAGAACAACTGGATCTTTCATATATTACTGCTTCAGAATGTAAAATTATGCAGCAATTCTGAAAAAATCAGTTTGAAAAGGCAGGTTTGTTAACATATATACAAACTATTGCTATGTACACATATGCCCTAAAGAAATGCATGCCTGTGTTTCCATAAAAATTTCTACCCATATACCTATTATAGCTCTACTTATAATTGCCCCCAAGACTGGACCAAAAATATCTTTAAATTGGTTAATGAATAAACAAACGGTGGTATACCCATTCATTGGAATACTATTTAGCAATAAAAAGGAGTACCCTATTATCTTATATAACAATTTGGTTGAATCTGCAAGGCATTTTTACAGAAAAATGGCATTTTTTACAGAAAAATTGGTTTGGAAAACATTTCCTAACCAATTTTATGATGCCAGCATTACCCTGATACCAAAACCAGACACAGTGAAAACAAACAAAAACACCAAACCTTAAAGACTGATGTCCCTCATGAATATAGATGCAAAAAGATATATTTTTTAAATTTTTTCAATTTATTATTTTTCAGAAAAACAGTATTCATTATTTTTTCACCACACCCAGTGCTCCATGCAATCCGTGCCCTCTATAATACCCACCACCTGGTACCCCAACCTCCCACCCCCCCGCCACTTCAAACCCCTCAGATTGTTTTTCAGAGTCCATAGTCTCTCATGATTCACCTCCCCTTCCAATTTACCCCAACTCCCTTCTCCTCTCTAACACCCCTTGTCCTCCATGATATTTGTTATGCTCCACAAATAAGTGAAACCATATGATAATTGACTCTCTCTGCTTCACTTATTTCACTCAGCATAATCTCTTCCAGTCCCGTCCATGTTGCTACAAAAGTTGGGTATTCATCCTTTCTGCTGGAGGCATAATACTCCATAGTGTATATGGACCACATCTTCCTTATCCATTCCTCCGTTGAAGGGCATCTTGGTTCTTTCCATAGTTTGGCGACCGTGGCCATTGCTGCTATAAACATTGGGGTAAAGATGGCCCTTCTTTTCATGACATCTGTATCTTTGGGGTAAATACCCAGGAGTGCAATGGCAGGGTCATAGGGAAGTTCTATTTTTAATTTCTTGAGGAATGTCCACACTGTTCTCCAAAGAAGCTGCACCAACTTGCATTCCCACCAACAGTGGAAGAGGGTTCCCCTTTCTCCACATCCTCTCCAACACATGTTGTTTCCTGTTTTGTTAATTTTGGCCATTCTAACTGGAAGATCTTTTTTTTTTGATGCAAAAAGATCTTTAGCAAAAGGTTAACAAATCAAATCCAGCTGTATATAAAATAAATAATACAGCATGACTAAGGAAGGTCTTTTTCTAGGAATTCAAGGCTGCTTCAATATTTCAAAATCAATCAATGTAATTCATCATATTAAGATCTTACAGAAGAATTATGTAACATTATAATTTAATGTAGAAAAAACATTTGGCCAAATCCAACACTCATTTAAGATAAAAATTCCCCACTCTAGGAATAGAAGGTAACCTCCTCAACCCAATTAAGGGAATCTGTAAAAAGCCTACATCTAACATTATATTTAGTGGTGAAAAACTGATTATTTTCTCCCAATATTAAATAGAAAACAAGTGTGTTTTCTCTCATCTCTTCCATCCAGTGCAGGAATGGAATTCCTACTCTGTGCATTAAGGCTAAAATAAAGGAATTTAAAACATACAAATTTCAAAGGAGGAAATACAACTGCACTTATTGGCATATGACATGCTTTTCTTTTTAGAAAATCTCAAAGAATCTACTGGGGAAAAAAACCTCCTAGAACTAGTAAGTAGCATAGCAAAGTTGCAAAACATATGGTCAATGTACAAAAATCAATAATATTTCCACATACTTGCAATGAACAATTGTAACCTGAAATTTAAAACACCATATTATTTATAATAGCTTCATTAACAAATTAAATATTAAGCATAAGTCTAACAGAGACCCAAATAAGAGATTAATGATATTAGTTTTTTATTATAGGATGGAAACCTGAATAGAACAGTATCCCATCCATTACAGAATTTGCAATTTAGTAGGGGACAAATATATATTTTCAAATAGGTACTGGGTAGTTTTTGACTAATGTCACAAGTAAGGTATTATCAAGGGTTTGTATGAACTTTGAAGAAGATGAGATTGTACCAAAATAGATTAGGAACCAGAAATTTCATTGCACCTGGAAGGATGGGCAGGATTCAGGTAGATGGAGGGGCAGAAATTGTGATAGGAAGAAGGAATGTTATAAACTCAATACATAAATGGGAAAATTCATATTTATGTGGGGGAATAGTAAGTAGGTCTTACAGAAGCATGAAGTTCTAGTAAGGAGTTCTAAAATATAAACTAGAAAGATAGCTTTGGGGAGGTTTAATGTGCTTAGAATGTCAGCTGGTACAATTTGGATTGCATTCAGTTTAGAATAGAGAACCAATCAAAGAAAGCATGTGTTTATAATTGTACTCTTACCAAAGTAACAGAAATTAATGTAAATACACTAAGAGGAAATTCTAGGCTTGCATGGGTAGTAGGCATTTGTAGAAGAGTTGCCTAGATAAGAGGTTTATAGTGTAGTTGTTACAGTGTCTGTCTCTATGGAAATAGGAGTTGGGGACTCAGCTTGCCACGGTATTAATACACTACATTTAGAATTTATAAACCCAGAGATAAGCATTTAACTGATGAAAAACCAGAGGGCAAAGCTGGGTGAAGCAGGCATGGAGAGAGAAACTCACTGAAGCAAATTTGTAGAGTTAATTTGATCTAAGAAACAGAGCGGTAGATAGGTGAACAAATGGGCAAAACAGTCATGAATTGGAGCAGAAGGGGAGCAGTGGTCAGGCAAGATAAGCTTGCCTGAGAGCCAAAAAATCTTTTATAACTGAATTCCAATGTATGTGGACATACTCATATCTTGTAACTCACCCCAAAACATTACACATTTCAGACATAGTAATCTGTTCAACATCCCCTAATCTCATCATTCATTTCAGGCCTTCATGCATTTGCACATGCATTTTTCAGCTTCCCTTAATGTTTGTCCCTCCTTCAGCCATCTTTTTCATCCCTTTTCCACCGGGCATACACTCCTCCTTTAAAGCCTAGTTCAAATGTCAAATCCTTGGTGAAGGTTTAGGCACAGTTAGAGGCCCCCTTCCTTGTTCAAATCTCTGCTAAAGCATGTTGCATTGTAGCTATCTTCCTCCTCTCATTAAACCTTGACCTCTTTATGAACTGAGATTCTTTTTTTTTTTTTCACTGTCCTTTTAAAATTTAATTTAATTTTATGTTTTCATTGTTGCAAGATTCATTGTTTATGCACCACACCTAGTGCTCCATTCAATATGTGCCCTCCTTAATACCCACCACCAGGCTCACCCAACCTCCCACCATCCTCCTCTTCAAAACCCTCAGTTTGTTTTTCAGAGTCCATAGTCTTTCATGGTTCATCTCTCCCTTTATCTTATCTATTCTGTATCCATAGTACTTGATATAATGCCTGGAACATAGTATGTAGGAAATTGAATTAATTAATCAATTAACTAGTTCATTTTTAAGAAACCATGGGCTTTAATCTGCCTTATTTGAAAGGGGTCTTACTCTAGTCATTGATATTAACTCTCACTATGGATGTTCCCCTGGCAGTGGAGTATGTTATACTCTGTAATCACATTGACTATGAATCATATTGGTTGGTGAAAAATACCAGTGTCTCTAATTTATCAGTTGTAGGGATCAGATAAGAAATATTTATTTCTTTACTTTGTTGCTCTGGGGAACTCTCAGAAAGTTTAGTTGAAAAATCAGTGGTGGGTTATTTGTAGAAAAACAGTAACTCTGAACTGGTGTACATAGTTATGGGCATTCAGTTCCCAGGGCTTCATTTTAGTTCTGTAACTGTTCCATACAGGTCCTTGAGATAACTATGTTGACGTAGGAATTCCAAATGATCCAAACCACGAATAACTTCTTTCTTTAATCAGAGATATGGGTGACTACAGTGGTAATGATTACCACAGATGCTGAGCTTGGCAGGATAATTCCCTGAAGTCTACATGGAGGTTGTGGCATGAGTCTTAGGGGCCAGGAAATATTCAGGATAAAAGTGATATTGCATGGAATGGTATCTTCTGCATTGCAGAGGAAAGATTTGTTTTTAATATAAAACAATACATTGGAACAGATATTCATTTTTGAAGGTTTTTGAGTAATACTTAGGGACTAGTTTAGATATAAATTTTAATGTATTCTGTCTGACCATCTGAGAACAATCTACTGAGGTTAAATTTCACCTAGAGGGGAAGAAATAGAGATTTTCAAAATAGAATTAGTAGATGGTGACCTTGGCCTATAAGGACCTGATTCCAAAGCCAGTGGAGAGTTTGAGAGACATTTTTGAAAGCTATTAGTGGTGTCTTATAAACTTATGGTTAAGGTATTGAGCACCACAAAAAAAAGGAGTCTTATTACAAAATAGAGTTCTCAATAAAGCCCTAGATATTATGGCATAAGAGGTTGAAGTTTAACCAAAGAGTTTTTGAAAGGCCTTTCTGCATTCTAGTTGATTCCTCTATCAAAGAGTCCATTTCATTTGCCTCTAAATGGATTCCATATTAATTATATTGGAAAAGCTGAAGCCAGGGTTCCATGGCATAGACATAGAATGTAGATTTGTTTCCTGATGGTGAAATATAAGAAGTGCAGAGGTATGACTTCAGTATTGTATTAGGTCAAGTGCAGAAACAGAAAATGTGTCTACATATGCAAGAGTCTTTGTTATATAAGGAAGATAATCTTATGTTCTTACGTTCTTACATTAGTCTTATATTCAACAGTTCTTTGTTGCAGCCCTAAGTTTATGAAATAACTTATTCCAAAGCATAAAAAATATAACAAATAAATATGAAGACTCAGGTCTTCATTATTTCTGCTGAGAAGTTAGCTGTTAATCTTATTGGAGTTTTCCTTTAAGTGACAGGTGGTTTTCCTCTTGCTGATTTCAAGATTTTCTCTTTGTCTTTAATTTTTAGCATTTTTACTATGATATATCTGTTTGTGGGTTTTGTTCAAATTCTCCTACTTAGAATTTGTTGAGTTTTCTGGATGTGTGGATTATTGTTTTTTTTTCTTTTTAGTAAATTTGAATTTTCAGCCATTCTTTAAATATTTTTCCTTTTGTCTCTCCTCTCCTTAATGGTGTCCCATGCTACTCTGAGGTTCTGTTCCTTTTTCTTCTTTTTTTCTCTTTCTGTTGTTCAGCATGCACAGTCTCTATCAACATCTCTTCAAGTTCATTAATTCCTTTTTTCTTCTAGTCTGAATGTACTGTTGAACCTTTATAATAATTATAAATTTTCAGTTATTGCACTTTCAACCTCAGAATTTTTATTTGGTTCTTTAAAGAAATTTTCTTTTTTAAAAGACCTGAACCAGAGGCAGACACTTAGCTGACTGAGCCACCCAGGTGTCCCAGAAATTTTCTCTTTACTGACATTCTCTGTTTGATGGAACACAATCACCATATTCTTCTTTATTTAATCAAATTTTAGTTCAGATCAGGCAACCTTACTCATCTTTACATATCTGCTACCTAGCACAGACCCTGAAACTTAATGAGGATGTAATAGCTTGCAATAAATTTGTGTTGAGCAAATAAAAAATAATTAGTTCGGTTCTGCGCATATGTTTATAATGGCTATTTCTAGCTCTTATCTGTTTAATCTAATATCTGGTCACTGTCACAGGCAGCTTTTGTTGCCCTTTTTCCCCTCTAATGTTTAGGTCATATTTTCCTGAGTTTTTTTTTCCTTTCTTTTTTTAGTGCATGCCTTATGACTTTTTTTGTTAGAAAATGGACATTTTAGATAATATATTGTACCAACTCTGGGTACTGTTACCCCTTCCCTGACTTATTACTGTTATTTCCTTATTTCCTTGTTTAGAGACTGGCTGAGTTGTTTTTATTGAAGTATGATTCCTCCTCCAGACTCCACAGTGTTAAGTCTCTGATTGTGCTCCTTAAGAGAACACAGCTTTGGGTACATCACAGTCATCTTAGGATAACAGTAGTTCAGTAGAGTTCTCTGCCACTTATTCCCTGACCACATCCAGCTGTTATGCTTCTATTGTTTACAACAATGCCTGTGGCATCAATTCTACCACAAACTAATTTAATCAAATTGTGGCTTTTTTAAAGGAACAGTTTCTGAGGTCAGGGTTTGATTTTTTTTTCTTAAACCCAGAAGAGCTCCTACAAGCTGTTTTATTCCCCACTTCTCTCCAGCATACTTGCCAGCCTATATTCTATACTGTATATTCATCAGATCCACACATTTCCTCCCAAACCCCCTTACTACAATCTCTGCTTTTTTGGAGAGCATTCTTAGGTTTAAACATCTGTATGCTCTGTTGCAAATGAAGTCAATTCCTTTGGGAAGAGACTGAGAACTGTTTTACAGCCTGCTTCTGCTCCTCTCTGCCCAAGACAAAATCTCTGAGCTGGGGCTGTGAAGCCAGTAGTGAGGACAATGTGGAGATTCTCTGAGTGACACACTCACTCGAGGAGCTGATGCTCAGTGGAGGGGTGTCTGACAGTAGTTAGCGTACCTCTCTTGATGTCAGAGGAAGAGCTGTCAGAGCTCCAGAACTCTGTGCCATACCCATGCCCAAGGTAGAGCTTCTATTTAATGATGAATATTATACAGAAGGGACTCCCTACCTCTTGACTACGGTTGTCTAAGACTTGGCCCTAACAATTGGTAGGTGGGGGAAGGATGGGAAATCGTACTTCTGAGGAAAATGCCTTCCAGTTAGGAACTGGGGTGAGAGGGAGTCATGTATTCTCAGCTGCAGCAGTGTGGAGTGAAGTGCCCAGTTTGCTGAGCTGGGAAGTGGAGAGAGAAAAAGCCGTCCTGATTCACACCACAAACTCTTGCCTTTGTTTCTTAATTTTGAAGATTTTCTTGGTTAGACATTTATTTGCTGTTTGCTCTTAGGAACATTTCCAGAGGCTTAAACATTTTTTTAAAAATAATTTTTACTGGAGAGCAGGTTAGCAGAGCAGCTCACACTGTCATGCCACAAGTAAATTTTTCAGAGTTTTGACTAAACCTCTTCCTTTCTTTTTCTGTCTATATCCACTCCCTTGATTTCACGCAGTCTCGTGGCTTTAAATATCAACTATACATTGATGACTCTCAAATTTACATCTCCTGCAATAGCCTTTTCCTCTAAATTTGTTTCATATATCCAACTTCCTAGCTAATATCTCCACTTGGATATCTAATAGGCATCTCAAACTTAACATGTCCAAAATTGAACTATTGATGTGTGTCTCATCCTAAAACCTGCTTTTTCACAGCCTTCACTGTCTTAATAAATACAAATTCTAATCTCCCTTTTGCTCTAGTCAGAAATCTTGGAGTCATTCTTTTTTTTTTTTTTTCTTAAAGATTTTTATTTATTTATTTATTTGGCAGAGATCACAAGTAGGCAAAGAGGCAGGTGGCAGGGGAGGGGGCAGCAGGTTCCTTGCTGAGCAGAAAGCCTGAAGTGGGGCTTGATCTCAGGACCCTGGGATCATGACCTGAGCCAAAGGCAGAGGCTTAACCCACTGAACCACCCAGGTGCCCCTCTTGGAGTCATTCTTGACTTCTTTTTTTCTCAATCCACATCCAATCTACTGGCTAATATCATAGGCTTTATTCCTTTTTATTTTTATTAACATATAATGTATTTATTTTTTTCAGGGGTACAGGTCTGTGATTCATCAGTCTTATACAAATTACAGCCCTCACCATAGCACATACCCTCCCCAATATCCATCACCAAGCCACCCCATCCCTCCCACCCTCCTCCACTCCAGCAATGCTTAGTATCCTGAGATTAAGAGTATCTTATGGTTTGTCACCCTCTATGGTTTTATCTTCTTTCATTTTTCCCCTCTCTTCCCCTATGATTCTCTGGGTTTTTTTTTCTCTTAAATTTCACCTATCAGTGAGATCATATGATAATTTTCTTTCTCTGATTGACTTATTTCACTTAAGATAATACCCTCTAGTTCCATTCATTTCATTGCAAATGGCAAGATTTCATTTTTTGATAGCTGTGTAATATTCCACTGTGTGTGTGTGTGTGTGTGTGTGTGTGTGTGTGAGTGGCCTCTTTATCCATTCATCTGTCAATGGACTTCTGCGCTCTTTCCATAGTGTGGCTATTGTAGACATTGCTGCTATAAACATTGGGGTGCATGTGCCCCTTCGGATCATTATGTTAGTATCTTTGAGGTAAAAACCGAGTAGTGCAATTTCTGGGTCATAGGGTAGCTTTACTTTCAATTTTTTTAGGGACTTCTAAACTGTTTTCCAGAGTGGCTGTGCCAGCTTGCATTCCCAACAACAGTGGAGGAAGTTTCCCCTTTCTCTGCCTCCTCACCAATATCTGTCATTTGCTGCACTGTTGATTTTAGCCATTCTGACTGGTGTGAGGTGGTATCTCACTGTGGTTTTAATTTGTATTTCCCTGATGCCAAGTGATGTGGAGTACTTTTCATGTGTCTGTTGGCCATTTTATATGTGTTCTTTGGAGAAATGTCTGTTCATGTCTTCTGCCCATTTCTTGATTGGATTATTTGCCCTTTGGGTGTTCAGTTTGATAAGTTCTTTATAGATTTTGGATACTGGCCCTTTATCTGGTATGTCATTTGCAAATATCTTCTCCCATTCTGTCAGTTGTCTTTTGGCTTTGTTGACTGTTTCCTTTCCTGTGCAAAATCTTTTGATCTTGATGAAGTCCCAAGAGTTCATTTTTGCCCTTGCTTCCCTTGCCTTTGGTGATGTCTTAGGAAGAAGTTGCTTCCGCGGAGGTTGAAGAGGTAGCTGTCTGTGTTCTCCTCTAGGATTTTGATGGATTCCTGTCTCACATTGAGGTCTTTCATCCATTTTGAGTCTATTTTTGTGTGTTGTGTAAGGAAGTGGTCCAGTTTCATTCTTCTACATGTGGCTGTCCAATTTTCCCAACACCATTTGTTGAAGACACTGTCTTTTTTCCACTGGACATTCTTTCCTACTTTGTTGACGATTATTTGACCATGGAGTTGAGGGTCCACTGCTGGGCTCTGTATTCTGTTCCATTGATCTATATGTCTGTTATTGTGCCAGTACCATACTGTCTTGATGAGTGCAGCTTTGTAATACAGCTTGAAGTCCAAAATTGTGATGCCACCAGCTTTGGTTTTCTTTTTTAACATTCCTCTGGAATTTTGGGGCCTTTTCTGGTTCCATACAAATTTTAGGATTATTTGTTCCATTTCTGTGGAAAAAGTTGCCATTTTGATAGGGATTGTATTAAATGTGTAGATTGCTTTAGGCAGCATAGACATTTTCACAATATTTGTTCTGCCAATCCATGAGCATGGAACATTTTTACATTTCACTGTGTCTTCCTCAATTTCTTTCATAAGTATTTTACAGTTTTCTGAGTGCAGATTCTTTGCCTGTTTGGTTAGATTTGTTCCTAAGTATCTTATGGCTTTGGGTGCAATTGTAAATGGGATCAACTCCTTAATTTCTCTTTCTTCTGTCTTGTTGTTGGTATATAGAAATGCAACTGATTTCTGTGCATTGCTTTTATATCCTTTCACTTTACTGAATTCCTTTATGAGTTCTAGCAGTTTGGGGGTAGAGTCTTTTGGGTTTTCCACATAAGTATCATATCATCTGCATAGGCTTTATTCATAACATATTTCATGATTTGCCCTCTTCTCAAACCCTCCAGCCAGGTCCAAGCTACTATTTATCTCTTCCCTGGATTGTTGCAGTACCTTCCTAATTGGTCTCATTTAATCTAGACTTCATATGGTTCTTCTCCTTTTTATCTCCTAACATGCCAGAGTGATCCTGTTAAAACTTAAATCATCACATCACGTCTCTGCTTAAAACCATCTGATATCTTCTCAACTCAGAGAAAAAGTTTATGCTCTTACAATGGCCAAAAAGGCTCCGTAAGATCTGCATATCCCATTCTCAGTTTACTCTGACCTCATCTGAGATTACTGCTGCCCCTCACTCTGCTCTATACTTACTCTCCTCTTTAACACACCGACTTCACTTGCACCTCGGAATCTTTGCACTTGTTATTCCCTCTGCCAGGAACACTTCTCTTAGTTACTTACATAGATTCCTTCCTTTTCACCTTCAAGTCTTTGTTCTTAAAACTCAGGAGGGCTTTCATGGGACACCTGGATGGCTCAGTCACTTAAGCATCTGCCTTCAACTCAGGTCATGATCTCAGGGTTCTGGGATTGAGTCCCACATCTGGCTCCTTGCTCAGCGGGGAGCCTGCTTCTCTCTCTGCCTGCCGCTCCTCCTGCTTGTACTCACTCTCTTTCTCTTTCTCTGACAAATAAATAAACATCTTTTAAAAATTGCTGTCATTACTCCTTGTCCCCCTTCCCTGCTTGCCACCATCCAACATAATGTATATTTCAATTATTTATTTTATATATTGTCTGTCTCTCTGCTAATAGGTTGTAACGCTCATGAAAACAGGAATATTTTTGTTTACCACCCAACACATAAGAATAGTGTCTGACACAAAATTTATTCTAAATAAATATTTAGAATATTTATGAATGAATGAATAGATTTCAATGGAGAGAGGGAGTATAAGGGAACTTTCTTGGATGGGAAAATGAGATATAAGAAGTGAAGTCATGAGACCTTATTTGCCTCACAAATTGATCACAAACCATCTTTGGGTATTGCTGTGTGTTGAATGCTTGGATTTTCCCATAATTCATATGTTAAAGTCCTAATCCCCAATGTGGTGGTATTAGGAGGTGGGGCCTTTGGGAGATAATTGTCATGAGAATGGAGCCCTTATAAATGGGATTAGTGCCCTTACATGAAGAAACATGAGAGAGATGATATCTCCTATCCCTGCCATGTGAGGACACAGTAAGAAGGCAGACATCTTCAAACCAAGAAGACGGCTCTCACCAGAACCCACCCATGCCAGCACTTTGATATTGGACTTTCAGCCTCTAGAACTGCAGGAAATAAATTTATGGTCTTTAAACCACCCAGTCTGTGGATCTTGTTATAGCAGCCCAAACTAACTAGGGAAGACATGTATGTGAGCTCAGATGTGCCTCAGTGCCCAGTACTACTTCTCTTCCACCCATAACCCAGTCAAGTCATAAGGTATTTGATCTGTAAATCATGACTTGGACCATGGCATTGCTTCTCAATGGCCATGGGCCCAGTACCCTCTCACAAGACCTAGACACACTGGTGGATTTACCATCCTTTCCATATTCTGCTAACTATTGTAGTCACATGACTTTGAACACACAGACACACAGTGTCTGTTTCTATGTGTATAGTTAAGGGGAAAATGATGAGAGTGTTGAGGGTGGTGTTTGAAATATAACTATTGTAGTCCTGGAGTCAGAGCCATAGTTCAGCCCCAGTCATTACTTTGCTCAGAACTTCAGTATCCCACTCAAGGATCTTCCACAGATACGCCATTGTGAAAATACCTTATTAATATAATGAGATTTTCAAGGGACTCTGAAGCCCTATTTCCATATTTAATAAATGAAGAATCTGGGCCCCAGAAAGGGGAAGAAACTTGCCCAACTTCCTATAAATAAAAAATAAGAGAAACTAAAATCCTTTCCTCTTGCCTCCTTGTCTGATGTTCTTTTAAGCAGTAGGTGTTAAATTCCTTTTTTTTTTTTTTTTTTTTGGCCAAACTTTTTATTTAGTATTCTGTAGTTGCTTAACACACACTTAAGTGGTCTTATTGGGGGGAGGGGAAAGGGGAGGTTCTTGTAGATTCCCAAGGAAATGTCAGAAAGGCAAAATATGGCCAGCATTATCCATTTGTTTTTTTGGGTTTACTGGGTGAATAGAACTTTCCTTCCATAAGCATCTGATCTCAGGTTTTTCATACTGAGAACATTGAGATTTCAGTTTGAAGACCCTCTGAAATCCTACGAGTAGCATACCCCGACCACCCTCTAACAGCTAGCTTGTTTGTATAGGCAGAAGGATTCACCTCTCCATTTTAGATGGCTAGATGTTTGTGGAAGGTCTTAGAATTGCTTTGCCTCACTTACTGGGAAAAATCAGATATAGGAAGTGGCCTTTAGGGACACTTTTAACTTGAAAAATTACAACACTAGTACACAAGTCAAGTCTTAACACATTTAACATTTGCTTATTGAAAGCAATGTCATAAAGTCAAATAAGATTAAACAGGTTTTAATTTTTTTCCCTCACAAGAACATAAAAATTATGGAAGGGGAACTTAAACAGGAAATTTTAAAAAAGGTAACACAATTTTTCCTTTTAGTAGTCCTTGGGTAGTTATGACAGAAAAGGTTCCACTTTTTTGTTTGTTTCTTTGAACAGGGATTTTGGTCCAAAGTTTTGTTTGTTTTTAATATCTGCTTCTGCATCCCCCTCTATCAGATCGGCTTCCTTGGCCACCACCTCTTGGTGCTCCGCGGCTTGAACTGCTGTAGGAATCACGTGGAGGAGGGTACCCCCTTTCCATAGAAGGGGGAAGCCCTCTTTCTTGTCTGCCAACCCGATCACGACCACTTGAGTAGAGATCACTTCAGCTGCTTGAGTAACTGTCTCAACTTCCACCATATCCGTCATGTGAGCTGCTGTAATCATCATAGCGACTGCTTCCACCATAAGATGGCGGGGGCCCTCGTGTAGGTGGAGCACTACGTGAGTTACCATAACTCTCATATGAATCTCTGTAGGAGCCTCCACTTGGATGATCTGAATAGTCACGATCACGACCATAGCCATCTCTATCACTATAGCCTCTTGACGGGTAGTCATCACGTGAAGTGGAATGACCATAACACGGTAAATATAATCTCTCGGCGGTGGTGCATAATCTCTTGTATCACGAGAACTTGGGTAATCTCTGCTTGAATAGCCGTCTTTAGTGGAGTATCCATCATCTCTCGGGGACAAATAAACATCTCTACGAGAGGGCAGGGGTTCCCTTCGAGGTGGGCCTCCATAACTATCTCTTCCACGTGACGCAGGAGCTCTTCCTCCCATTCCACTGCTGCTGCGAACTGGCCCTGAAGGGGGAGATCTTTTAGGAGGAGGACCACCACTTCGTGGTGCTTGAGTAACTGCACTTCGTGGTGGTGGTCCTCTTTTTACTGGAAGTGGTCCCCTGGAAGAACTCATGTTAAAATTCATGGAATAGCCACCATCATCCATGTGCCCTCCACGTGAGGGAGGTCCCCTGGTTCCTCCACTTCCTCCTCTTCCGCCTCTAAGAACTCTTGGAGGACCTCTGCTTCTTGGAGGTGGCGGTGGTCCACGTCTACCACTTTCAAATGATGGTTTAGTGGCTTGTTCTACTTTGATGGCTTTTCCATCTAAGGACTTTCCATTCATGTCTCTGGCTGCATCCTTAGCATCTGCTGGGCTCTCAAAGGTGACAAAAGCAAATCCTCTTGATTTGTTGGTTTCACGATCTTTCATCAATAGAACTTCCACTATTCGTCCATATTTGCCAAATACTGCTTCAAGGGCTTTTTCATTTGTTTCTGTATTGAGGCCACCAATGAAAAGCTTTCCTGGGCGATCTGCTTCAACCATTTTTCCCCCTGGTGAGAGTCGGAGGGGTGACAACGGTTCCAAGCTCCTACGAGCTCGCCGGCAGGGGCTTCGTAGCAGCTCAGCACGAGGGAGTGCCGCCAGATCCGAGAACGGAAGAGGGAAGCCCTGTTAAATTCCTTCTTATGGGATGCTCCAGTTGCATAGAACTTTAACAGTCAACAGAAGCATGGTAACAGAAGCTGAATGCAATGCATACATGCTACCAGGGTGTTTTATCTCAGCAATAATTAATGGATATGTCAGGACTTTTGCAAGCAGGTGCATATTAATTTATAGACTTCTAACTTCCTTTTAATTAATCAGAGTCAGAACACATTTAATTAATATTGTCAGTCTAATTCACTGATAACCAGATTTGATATTGCAATTTGCAAGGTAGGAGTTTAATCAGCTACGACATTGCTTCTTTCCTTTTAATTTTTTTTTTATTTTTGACAGTTTGAAGTATCAAGTTCACATGGACACTTTGATAGTGGGGTTATTTGGAGTTATATTTCTTTCTGTCATAGGTTAGATGCCTTTGTAAACAAGCTCCAAAGTCAATATTTGTGTACAATAAGTTTAACAGGGAGTGCACTTGAGAATAACATTTGAGAAGGAATAAAGGAAGTAGGATTGTAGAGGAAGAAATTACAATAGAAGACTCAGCCAACTTCTTGAGGAAGTCTGAGGTTGGGAGGTCTTTCAGAGATGTTTCAAAGTAAAGCAAGAGGGCTGAATCTTTGTACCCTCACAGGGAGTTATCAGTAGATGCAGGCTTTCCTGGAGAGGAGAAGTGGGATGTGTGGTATTGAGTTGGGCAGATCCCTTTGCACAGGACATTTACTGGAGAGGCAATAAGTTGTGAGGCTGAACAGGCAACATTCTATGCAGCTGCAGGAATGAGTAGTTTGGTTCTTCATGGGGGGTAGGGGTGGAACACCACAGTATTATTTATTACATTTTCCTTCCTTTAGATTTGGTACTCTCCCACTCGCCCATATTATCACCTCCAAACGGTTTCTTTCATTCATTCCTTGTCTAACTCTTTGCACCACTAACTCTTTAGCAGGGTTGGGCAGAATTGAACTCTTTCTCTTTGGTTCTGAAATATGGCTTTGGTTCATTACTTAAGATCTGCAGGTAGGGGGTTCCCTGGGTGGCTCAATCAGTTGAATCTGCCTTCTGCTCAGGTCATGACCCCAGATCCTGGGATTGAGCCCCACATTAGCTCCCTGCTCAGCAGGGAGTCTGCTTCTCCTTCTCTCTCTGCTCTTCCCCCCAGCTTGTTCTCTCTCTCTCTCTCTTTCTCAAATAAATAAGTAATTTAAAGAAAAAGATCTGCAGGGAGGAAGAAGTGAGAGAGACTGACTAGCAGCCAGAAATCAGGAACCATAATACCCCTGTTCTTTTTAAAAATTTTATTTTGACTCGAACACTTAACATAAAATCTATCCTTTTAAAAAATTTAAGTGTATAATACGTTATTATTGACTATGGGCACAGTGTTATACAACAGATCTCTGATGCATAGTCATCTTACTTAGCTCAAAATTGATGCCTGTTGATTAATATTTTCCAATTTCCCCTTGAATCTCAGTCCACAGTAACTACCATCCCCATTTTTTTATTTTATGAATTTGACTACCTCATACAAGTGGAATTACACAGTATTTGTCTTTTTGTGTCTGGCTTATTTCATTTAGCATAATGCCCTCAAGTTGTATCCATATTTTCACATATTGCAGAATTTCCTTCTTTTTTTAAAAGCTGAATAACACTTCAGTGTGTGTGTGTGTGTGTGTGTGTGTGTGTGTGTGTGTATGTAATCACACTTTCTTTATCCATTCATTTCATCCATCAATAGACACAGGTTGTTTCCATATCTTGGCTACTATAACTAATACTACAATGAACATGGGAATGTTGTTATCAATTTGGGATCCTGATTTTAATTATTTTAGATATATACCCAGGGTGGGGTAGCTGAATTATATAGTAGTTCTATTTTGAATTTATTCAGGAACATCCATACTGTCTTCAATAGTGGCTATACCATTATTCATTCCCACCAACAGTGTGCAAGAGTTCCACTTTCTCCACATCCTCATCAACACTTTTTTTTCTTTTTGTTTATAATAGCCATACTGGCAAGTGAGAGATTACTGCTCGTGGTTTTGATTTGCATTTCCTGATGATTAGTGCCAATGATTACTTTTTCATGCACCTGCTGGCCATTTATAGTCTTTTCTTTTAAGTACAAACAATTTTTATTGATCAGTTATACCTCAATGAAGCTGAAAAAATGCAGATTCTGATTGGATAGGTTTTGCAGTTGGCCCAGAGTTCTGCATTTCTGAGAAGTGCCCATGTCCTCTCAATAGAGCTGGCTGGCCAACTCTGCCTTGAGTAGCAAGCTTCTAAGTCGCCTTCCTGTGTCTAATTTATCCTCTTCCAAAACATCCTTCATGTTGCATTTGGATTAATTTCTCTGAAGTTGAATTTTATGAAATGTGACCCTAGAGTTTTCTATAGCAGAACCAGATCCTGTTTCAGACATGATTAGTCATAACTTCTTACAGTGACAACCCCAAATCTGCTTTTTTTCAATTTAATTTTATTTTTTTCAGTGTTCCAAAAGTCATTGTTTGTGCACCACACCCAGTGCTCCATGCAATACGTGCCCTCCACAATACCCACCACCAGGCTCACCCAACCCACCACCCCCTCCCTCAAAAAACTTCAGTTTGTCTCTGAGAGTCCACAATCTCTCATGGTTCATCTCCTCCTCCAGTTTTCCCCAACTCACTTCTCCTCTCCATCTCCCAGTGTCTTCCATGCTATTCCTTATGCTCCACAAGTAAGTGAAACTATATGACAATTGACTCTCTCTGCTTGACTTATTACACTCAGCATAATCTCTTCCAGTCCCGTCCATGTAATACAAAAGTTGGGTATTCATCCTTTCTGACAGAGGCATAATACTCCATTGTATATATGGGCCATATCTTCTTTATCCATTCATCTGTTGAAGGGCCTCTTGGTTCTTTCCACAGTTTGGCGACTGTGGCCATTGCTGCTATGAACATTGGGGTACAGATGGCCCTTCTTTTCACTGCATCTGTATCTTTGGGATAAATATCCAGTAGTGCAATTGCAGGGTCATAAGGTAGCTCTATTTTTAATTTCTTAAGGAATCTCCACACTGTTTTCCAAAATGGCTGCACCAACTGGCATTGCCACCAACAGTGTAAGAAGGTTCCCTTTTCTCCACATACTCTCCAACATTTGTTGTTTACTGTCTTACTGATTTTGGCCGTTCTATTTGTAGTCTTTTTTGGAGAAATATCTATTTAAGTTCATTGCCCATTTTTAAATTGTGTTACAGTTTTTGTTGTTGTTACTGAGTTGTAGTAATTCCTTACATATTTTGGAGATTGAGTCCTTATCAGCTATATGGTTCATAAATGTTTTCTTCCATTCCATAGATTGCCTTCATTCTGCTGATTGTTTCCTTTGTTGTGCAGAAGCTTTTTAATTTGATGTAGCCTGAAATATTTTTTGCTTTTGTTGCCTGTGCTTTTGGTGTCATATCCATGAAATAACTGCCAAAACCAATGTCATGAAGATTTTCCTCTATTTTTCCTTCCGAGAGTTTTACAGTTTCGGGTCTTACATTTAAGCTTTTAATCCATTTTGAGCTGACTTTTTTTTTTTAAGATTTTATTTATTTACTTGACAGACAGAGATCACAAGTAGGCAGAGTGGCAGGCAGAGAGAGAGAGAGAGAGGAGAGGAAGCAGGCTCCCTGCTGAGCAGAGAGCCCAATGCAGGGCTGGATTCCAGGACCATGGGATCATGACCTAAGCTGAAGGCAGAGACTTAACCCACTGAGCCATCCTGGTGCCCCTTTGAGCTGACTTTTATGCGTGATGTAAGATAAGTGCCCAATTTCACTCTGCTACACGTAGATATCTAGTTTTCCCAACAGCATTTGTCAAAGAGACCACCCCATGGTGTATTCTTTGCATCCTTGACAAATATTTGCAGACATATAAGTGTGAGTTTATTTATGTGTAGTTAACATACAGTGCAATATTGGTTTCTGGAGCAGAATTCAGTGATTTGTGACTTACAGACAACACTCAGTGCCCATCATAAATGCCGTCCTTAATACCTACCACCCATCTAGCCCATCCCCCACCCACCTCTCTCCATCAACCCTCAATTTGTTCTATATCATCAAAAGTGTCTTATTCCTTGTTTCTCTCTCTCCTTTTTTTCTTTCCCTCATTTTCATAGGTTCATCTGTTTTGTTTCTTAAATTCCACATGAGCGAGATCATATGGTACTTGTCTTTCTCTGACTAACTTATTTCATTTAGCATAATACACTGTAGCCCCATCCACATCATTCCAAAAGGCAAGATTTCATTTTTCTGGTGGCTGAGTAATATTCCATTGTATGTATATACCACAACTTCTTTATCCATTCACCACTCCATGAACATTGGGACTCTCTCCATAGTTTGGCTATTGTTGATAATGCTGCTATAAACATTGGAATGTATGTATCCATTTGAATCTGTATTTTTGTGTCCTTTGGGTAAATACCTGGGAGTGCAATTGCTGCATTCTAGGGTAGTTCTATTTTTAAATTTTTGAGGAACCTCCATACTGTTCTCCAGAGTGGCTGCACCACTTTGCATTCTTGCCAACAGTACAAGAGCTTTCCCATTTCTCTGCATCCTCACCGACACCCGTTTTTTTCCGTTATTTTTTTTAGCCATTCTGACAGGTATGAGGTGGTATCTTATTGTAGATTTCATTTGTATTTCCCTGATGATGAGTGACGTTAAACATCTTTTCATGTGTCTTATTAGCTATCTGGATATCTTCTTTGGAAAAATATCTATGCATGACTTCTGCCCATTTTTTAACTGCATTATTTGTGTTTTGATTGTGGAGTTTTGTAAGTTCTTTACAGATTTTGGTTACTAACCTTTTATCAGATATGTCATTTGCAAATACGTTCTCTCCCTCCATAGGCTGCCTTTTAGTTTTGTTGATTGCTTCCTTTTCTGTGTGGAAGATTTTTTCTTGATGTAGCCCCAACAGTTCATTTTTGCTTTTGTTTCCCTTGCCTGTGGTGCCATGTCTAGTAAGAAGTTGTTATGGCCGAGGTAAAAGGTTTCTGCCTGTGTTCTCCTCTAGGAATTTGATGGTTTCATGTCTCACATTTTGGTCTTTCATCCATTTTTAATTTGTTTTTGTGTATGGTACAAGAAAATGGTCCAATTTCATTCTACATGTGGCTGTCCAGTTTTCCCAACACCATGATTTGAAGAGATTGTCTTTTTTCCATTGGATAGTCTTTCCTGCTTTGTCAAGTATTAGCTGACCAGATAGTTGTGGTTCCAATTCTTTTTTTTTTTTTCCCTTTTTTTTTTTTTTTTTTTTAAATTTTTATTTTCCTTTATTTTAACTTTCCAGAACAGTGAAAGGTCGGGGGGCGGGGGCAGTGGTTGTGGTTCCAATTCTGCATTGTCTATTCTGTTTCATTGATTTGTGTGTATATTTTTCTGCCCATACCATACTATCTTGATGACTACAGCTGTGCTATAGCTTGAAATATGCAGTCATGATGCCTCCATTTTTTTTTTTTTTAGAATTTCTTTGTCTATTTAGGGTTTTTGTGGTTTTATACAAATCTTGGAATTGTTCTAGCTTTGTGAAAAATGCTCGTGGTATTTTGATAGAGATTGCATTAAATGTGTTGATCTATGAGTCTGTATTTGTGCCAGTACCATACTGTTTTGATTACTGCAGCTTTGTGGTATATCTTGATAATCTGGGATTGTGATATCTCCAGCTTTGTTTTTCTTTCTCAAGATTGCTTTGGCTATTCAGGGTCTTCTACTAAAATATGAATTTTAGGATTATTTGTCCTAGTTCTGTGAAAAAATGTTTTTGGTATTTTTGATAGGAATTTCATTAAATCTGTATATTGCTTTAGATAGCGTGGACAGTTTAACAATATTAAATCTTCCAATTTATTAGCATGGAATAACTTTCCATTTGTTTGTGTCATCTTCAATTTTTTTCAATCAGTATTTTATGGTTTTCAGAGAACCAGTGTTTCACCTCCATGGTTAAGTTTATTCCTAGATATTTTATTCTCTTTGGTGCAGTTGTAAATGGGGTTACTTTCTTAATTTCTCTTTCTGCTACTTAATTATTAGTGTATAGCAATGCAATAGATTTTTGTACATTAATTTTGTATTCTGTGACTTTACTGTATCCATTTATCAGTTCTAGTAATTTTAGGATGGAGTCTTTCAGGTTTTCTATATACAGTATCACATTATCTGTAGATAGGACAGTTTTACTTCTTCCTTACCAATCTGGATGCCTTTTATTTCCTTTTTTGTCAGAATGTTTTGCTTGGATTTGCTTGGATTTGTTTTGCAATATCATGTTGAATGAAAATGGTGTGAGTGGACCTTCTTATTTCACTCCTGATCTTAGGGGAAAAGCTCTCAGTTTTTCACCATTGAGTATAATATTAGCTGTTAGTTTATCATATATGGCTTTTATCATGTTGTGGTATGTTCCCTTTAAACCTACTTTGTTGAGAGGTTTATCATGAATAGATGTTGTATTTTGTCAAATGCCTTTTCTGTATCCTTGGAGATATCCACTTTATAAGTATAGGTATGGCTAAAATAAAAAGGACAAGAAAATAACAAGTGTTGATATGGATGTGGAAACAAAGGAACCCTTGAGCATTCTTGGTGGGAATGCAAATTGGTACAGCCAGTGTGGAAAACAATATAGAGGTTCCTCCAAAAATTAAATTAGTATGATTTATAAACTGTATGATTTATTAATTCCACCACTGAGTATTCACCCAAGGAAAATGAAAACAGTAATTTGAAAAGTTATATGCACCCCTATGTTGATTGCAACATCATTTACAATAGCCAAATTGTGAAAGCACCCCATGTGTCCATCCATAGATAAATGGATAAAGAAGTTGTTGTATACACACACACACACACACACACACACACACAGGAATATTACTCAGCCATAAAAAGAATAAAATCTTGCCATTTGCAATAGCAGGGATAGATTTAGAGAGTAAAATGTTAAGTGAAATAAGTCAGTCAGAGAAAGACAAATACCATATGATTTCACTCATATGTGGAATTTAAGAAACAGAAAAATAAACATGAAAGAAAGAGAAAATAAAGGACAGACTCACCTACAGAGAACAATCTGATAGTTACCAGAGGGGAGGTGGATGAGAAGATGGGTGAAATAGGTGATGGGGTTTATCATGATGAGCAGTGAGTAATGTATAGAATTGTTGAGTCCCTGTATTGTACACCCAAAACTAAGACAACACTGTATGTTATCTATATTGGAATAGAAAAATTTAACCCCAAACTAAGAGTTAAACACAGAAATGATGTTCTTGGTTGGCCTATCTTCCCCTTTTTCTCTTTCTCTCCAAACTGGCCTCTATATGAAGTTCTTCAATATCTACAATATATTCCACAAACTCAAGCACTTAATGATTTTTACTCAATGTGTTCAATAACAATTTGTTGAGCACCTACTATTTTGGTGGGTTTATTACCATTGTTACAGCCTACACAATGTCACAGCATAAGAGGATTTTATATATGACCAAGTCTAACTTATTCCTTTTGCAGATTTTGCATGTTGTGTCCTCTAACCCTGTGTGCTCTATGTGCTTGTTTTTCTCAATTCTTACTCTTTTTAAAATCCATGTTTACTACAATGGGAGAGAATAAGTATAAAAGGCTTTAATTAAATCATATTTATAGAAGGGGGGACAAGATGGCGTGGGAGTAGGAGGAGGCGCCTTTTCAGCTGGTACCCCAAAGTGAGCTGATTACCTACCAAAAAACTCCATTCACGCATGAAATCAGCCTGAGATCAGAATCATACAGGTCTGGATCTCTACAGGGGCAGAAGACGCCAGTGGGCAGGTAAAGCGGACTGGGAACGGCGGACTGATATCGGAAGATAAACAAAAGGGGGAAGGAGCCACCAGAGGCGACCAGTTGGAAAGTAATACCCAAATACAAGCAAGAGTGCCCTGCATTTGGGGAATAGCATTAACATGGAGACTGGTTGAAAGCACTCCAAAAGAGCAAAGGATCGAGGGGGTAAATTGTGGAAATCGGGGCGGCTAGGGACAGGGGCTTAAGTCTCTGGTCCCAGGACAGCCTCCCCGGCGCTGAGGCAGAGAGAGTGTGGCTGAGCAACCAGCTCTTGGTCCCGAAGCTGCCAGCACACCAGGGAATGCGTGGGTTCTGGCTCCTGTGTGGGGATGGGAGCCACGCCGGTCAGCAGAACGCACGAGCCCTACTACAAAGCCTGAGATTCACACGCAAGTTACTCATACTCCCCTGACAGAATTACAAAATCCCGGCTCTTTGACCCACGCCTTTGTTTCAAAGCCTAAGCCGTGCGTCGCAAACTCTCCCCTGACAGAGGTGTGCAAAAGCCCAGCCTGGTGCACTTGGATCTGTGCCCCGTTTTCAGTGCCTGAGTCGCGCGCGCGACCAATAGCCGCCCCTGAAAGAGGCCCGCGCAAGCCGGGCTCTCTTACACCCAGCAAGACCAGGCACTCCCAGCCCAGGCCAGCGGCAAACTCTCAGGGTGCAATTGCTGCTTGGAACCTCTCTGGCGGTCGGGAGCTCCCAGAGACTCCACTGCCTTGGCTTTGGGTACAAGCAATAGATCCTGCGTCCCCAGGGTCTGCAACTTTCAACCTGCTCTGCCAGTGGCCAAGGGGGAACTTATTTAGGCTCTACACCCAGAGTGAGGCGTCTCTCTGAGAGGGAGATCAGGGTGCGATTTGTTTTCATCCAAAACTACAAAAACCATCAAAGGCGGTAAAGGTGAGAGAAAAAAAAGTGAACAAACATAGAAACCGCCAGAGAACCAAAACCTGAAAAAAAACAGTTTCTTCAGAGCCCACCCCCTAGCGGGGGCTGTAGGACTCAACTCAGGAAACTTCATTGACTGGCAACCCACGTGGCAGGCCACTCCCCCAGAAAACAAACCAAAAGAAAAAAAAAAGAGGAAAAAAATAAAGGACTACAAGAGAACAACCACTACTTCATAGGAAAACTTTTACTGTTCACTGACTCCCACTATTCTGGTTTATTTATTTATTTTTTTTACACATAGATAATTCTTTTAACGTATTTACCATCACAGCGAGCTGTACAGTACATCAAATTCCATAATACCCTTCTAACCTGAACTTTTGATACATACACCTATGCTTTTCTTTTGCATTTTTATTTTTTGAAGTCCTCTTTTTTATTTAAGTTTAGTTTAGCCTAGTTTATTCCTTTTTTATTTTATCCTTTAATATTCATATAGAGTTAAGCTTCAAAGTATTGCCCTTTCCCCAATCAATAATACCCCTATAGATAAACCAATTTGTAATCCCCTTTATCTTAGGAAAGTTGAGTCCTTTAACAAATATATCAAGATACATCCATGAAGAATCAACACAAACATCCTCGCACACACAGAATTTATAAGAACTCTCCCATCTTCTTCTTCCACTAGTGTTTCTGTGTTTTTGTGATAGCATATATATCTTACACTTGGGGTTCTTTTTGATGAGGTTATTCCTTTATTTGCATATATATATATTTTTTTTTCTCTTGCAATACACTTGTATCAGTCTTCTTCTCTCTTTTTATTTGTCTACTCATAAATCTTACCTTGAGGACCATCTGGGCTGAACCTTCTCTTTCATCTTCCCTTTCTTTCCTGTCTCTCTCTCTCTCTTTTCTTTTTCGTTTTCTTTTCCTTTTCTTTTGTCTCTCGTTTGGGTGGGGAATCCTGATTGCTCAGAAGTGTTCCAGGGTGCACCTTGACTGCACCACAGATGATACATCCAGCTACATCTGTTCGTCATCTCCCACCAAAATGACTAGGAGGAGGAATGCCCAACAGAAGAACAATACAGAGGATGGACCTTCTGCAACAGAGCTAACGGCTATCAACATAGACAATATGTCAGAAAGAGAATTCAGGCTAACAATTATCCAGGCAATAGCTAGGTTGGAGAAAGCCACGGATGACCAAACAGAATTGATTAGGGCTGACCTGAAAGCAACCAGAAGGATGTTCACAATGTTAGGGCGGAGCTTAAAGCTACCAGGGAGGAGGTTCACAATGCTCTCAATGAGTTCCAATCTAATCTAAACTCTCTCAAAGCTAGGGTAACTGAGACAGAAGATAGAATTAGTGATCTGGAAGACAAACAGATAGAGAGAAAGCATCAGCAGGAAGGATGGAACAAACAGCCTAGAAACCACGAACACAGAATCAGGGAAATAAATGATGCCATGAAGCGTTCCAACGTCAGAATTATTGGAATCCCTGAAGGGGAGGAGAAAGAAGGAAGTCTAGAAGATATAGTGGAACAAGTCCTTCATGAAAATTTTCCCAATCTCACGAATGGAACCAGCGTTCATGGACTAGAGGCCGAATGGTCTCCACCCAAGATTATACATTCCAAAAAAACATCACGACACCTGATAGTCAAATTGAGGAATTATAATTGTAGGTGTAATCTCTTGAAAGCCGCCAGGGCAAAGAGGCTCCTTACTTACAGAGGGAAGCCCATCAGAATAACGTCAGACCTGTCCACAGAGACCTGACAAGTCAGAAGAGGCTGGCAAGATATCTTCAGGCCACTAAATGAGAAGAACATGCAGCCAAGAATACTTTATCCAGCAAGACTGACATTCAAAATGGATGGAGAGATAAAGACTATTCAAGACCGGCAAGGCTTAAAAGACTATGCAACCACCAAGCCGACACTGCAGGAAATATTAAGGGGGGTTCTATAAAAGAGGAAAAATCCCAAGAATAGCATTGAACAGAAATATAGAGACAGTCTACAGAAAGAAAGACTTCAAAGGTAACTCGATGTCAATAAAAACATATCTATCAATAATCACTCTCAATGTGAATGGCCTAAATGCGCCCATAAAGTGGCACAGGGTTGCAGATTGGATAAAACGACAGGACTCATCCGTATGTTGCCTACAAGAGACCCATTTTGAACCTAAAGATACACGCAGACTGAAAGTGAAGGGATGGAGAAGCATCTTTCATGCCAATGGGCCTCAAAAGAAAGGCTGGGGTAGCGATTCTCATATCAGATAAATTAGACTTTAAACTAAAGACTGTAGTCAGAGATACAGAAGGACACTACATAATCCTTAAAGGGACTATCCACCAAGATGATCTAACAATTGTAAATATCCAGGCTCCCAATATGGGAGCAGCCAATTACTTAAGAAAACTGTTAATCAAGATAAAGAGTCATATTGATATGAATACACTAATCATAGGAGATCTTAACACGCCTCTCTCAGAAACAGACAGATCATCGAAGCAGAAAATCAGTAAAGAAACAAGAGCATTGAATGACACATTGGACCAGATGGACCTCATAGATATATACAGAACATTCCACGCTAAGACAGCAGAATAGTCATTC